>NC_072421.2:2958333-3312500 GCF_028858775.2 Pan troglodytes
CAACATTGCAGTTGTCTTCCTCCTCAAGAGTCGTGTTCTTGGTTGAATTCATCTCCCCTGCCCCTGAGGAAAGCACTCGTTGTCTCTCCGCACTTCTGAAGGTTTACTGCCCCACCATCTGTCCCCAGATGGAGAACCCTTGCAGGATGCAAGGAGATATTGAAATGATATTTGCACTGGGCAGGATGGCTCAGGCCTGTAATCCCAGCACTTTGGAAGGCCTAGGCGAGATGATCACCTAAGGTCAGGAGTTCGAGACCAGCCTGGCCAACATGGCAAAACCCCGTCTCTATTAAAAATACAAAATTAAGCCAGGTGCAGTGGCACATGCCTGTAATCCTGGCTACTCGGGAGGCTGAGGCAGGAGAATCACTTGAACCCGGGAGGCAGAGGTTGCAGTGAGCCGAGATTGTGCCATTGCACTCCAGCCTGGGCAACAGAGTGAGACCCTGTCTCAAAAACAAAAACCAAAAAAAAGTTAAAAATTAAAAAAGAAAAAGAAATGATGTTTGCAGTGGTTAGGGTGGCTCACACGTGTAATCTCAGCACTTTGGGAGGCTGAAGCAGGAGGATCAGTTGAGCCCAGGAGTTTGAGAACAGCCTGGGCAACATGGCAAAACCCCATGTCTACAAAAAAATACAAAAATTAGTCTGGTATGGTGCTACATGCCTGTAGTCCCAGCTCCTCAGGAGGCTGAGGTGAGAGAACCACCTGTAGTCCCAGCTACTCAAGAGGCTGAGGCAGGAGAATCGCTTGAACCAGATCTCAGCTCACTGCAACCTCCACCTCCTGGGTTCAAGTGATTCTCCTGCCTTAGTCTCCTGAGTAGCTGCGATTACAGTTTCCTGCCACCACATCCAGCTAATTTTTGTTTTGTTGTTGTTTTTTTTTTTTTTAGTAGAGACAGGGTTTCACCATGTTGGCCAGGCTGGCCTCGAACTCCTGAAACTCAAGTGATCCCGCCTGCCTCGGCCTCCCCAAAGTTTTTTTCTTAAGCATCTTTTTTAGATGCCTTTGTTCTCATATTTCTGTTTGCCTCTACTATTTTATTCGCTTAGATAGTTTTTTTGTTGGTTTGTTTTGTCTTTTGTGGTCTTGACATTTTTGCTGACGGTAGGAAATATCCAATTTCCATGTTATTGTAATTCCCATTAGACTTGTCCATTGGTGTCATGCTAAAAGATGAGATACTAAAGAAAATTGGCTGGGAGCAGTGGCTCATGCCTGTAATCCCAGCACTTTGGGAGGCCAAGGCAGGTGGATCACCTGAGGTCAGGATTTCGAGACAAGCTTGGCCAAAATAGTGAAACCCCATCTCTACTAAAAATTAAAAAAGTAGCTGGGTGTGGTGGTGGGTGCCTATAGTTCCAGCTACTCAGGAGGCTGAGGCAGGAGCATCGCTTGAACTCGGGAGGTAGAGGTTACAGTGAGCCGAGATCACGCCACATCCAGCCTGGGCAACAGAGCGAGACTCCGTCTCCAAAAAAAAAAAAAAAAAGAAAATCATATTTAATTCATTTAGCTTTCATCGTAATTACAGTCACACTTCACACACATGGGAATTAGGGAGCCATGAAGAGTAATGCAGCAATGCCTTGTGTTCAGACCACCATTAATGGGTAGGCTTTGGGGATACTTTGCTTTTCTCTTTCACTAATGATGTCTGTCCATTTTCCCCGAGGATCTTTTCGGGAGCCTTCTGTGTGGTGGGCCCACTTACGACCTGAATCACCGCATTCACGCCAACAGTACCAACCCATAGGTATGCTTAGTCATCTGATGACTCAGAGACAGGGGGTAGGCGGATGGAATGGAAGGATGAGTCTGGTCAGATGGTAGGAGATAGTACAATGACATGAAAAATAGCCACCACTGACCACTGGCAACCTGGCCTTGAGATCCCTAGTGGACAGTTATTTATCTACTATTTATTTATTTTGAGACAGGGTCCCACTCTGTTGCCCAGGCTGGAGTGCAGTGGCACAGTCTTGGCTCATTGCAACCTCTGCCTCCCGGGTTCAAGCGATTCTCCCGCCTCAGCCTCCCAAGTAGCTTGGATTACAGGTGTGCACTACCACACCTGGCTAATTTTTGTATTCTTGGTAGAGATGGGGTTTCGCCATGTTGGCCAGGCTGGTCTTGAACTCCTGACCTCAAGTGATCCTCCAGCCTGGGCCTCCCGAAGTGCTGGGATTGCAGGCGTGAGACACCGCACCCGGGCATGGACAGCTTTTTGAGTGCATAATTATAGACAGTCTTCACCTTCCCCGGAGGAAAACATAACAGCCTATCCCAAGGTTTCGTAATAAAAGCGTAAAATTGTCATAAACCCACAGTAGGTGTTCAATAAATGCATACATCTTGTTGCCACAGCCGAAAAATCCTAGTTAGGAGGTGACTGAGGAGAGTTTACAACACAAATTGCACCTGAGGTTTTGCACACGAGTGAGGTTGATCCCTTTCCTCCAGAAGGCCGGCTACTCATTCAAAGGGCCCAGTTTGTTTCAAACTATTTTTGGAACTGTTTCAGAACTGCCTCCAAGCGCCTGTCTAGACCTTACCTTACACTGGCGCTATTTTGAGCTAAAAGCCATATTGATTAAATTGGCTTCTAAAGTTATCCCCCAGACTTGGCGCCGAAGGAGGCTTAGGTATTTCCAAAAATCCTAGCCTCTGCCTGGAAGGCTCCCCAGCTAAGGATGCAAGACAAGGACCAAGGACGACATTTCTTGAAAGATCCTGCCTCTGGGGATAGTTTCGGAAAGGAAGCGCTCAGGTTTGTGAGACAGCAGCAGGGCCCTGGGACCTTTCTCTGATGGGGGAATATCCCCCTCTAGGTCAGCACGCCCCATCACAGCACTGCATCTACTGTAGGTACCTCCAAAGTCACCCTTTCTATTTCACTCATGTTTCCCTTGAATTTACACTTTACATGTTGCTAGACCAAATCGGCGGAGGGGAAAAAATAACTCATGGAAACATGATCTTTTTAGAAATGGCATTACTCAGAAAGCACAGCAGGGGTTTGGCTTATGGTACGGTGTTGTTTTCCTGCTTTGAGGCGCTGTTACAGATTCTTCTTCCCACTGTACAGCTTCCCGGCCTGACATGCTGCCTTGGGAAGTGCGTGAAAGTGAACGCAGCCTCCTCTTCCTCTTAGGAGTCCTCCGTTTCGTGTCTCTTACATCCTGAAAGGACCCAGCTCTCTGAGTCAGGCCGCGGCACTGCCCCTCCTAGCTCCAAATCCACATCTATTTCCCACTTCACTTTCTAAGTGGGATTTAGCTTAACACTGTGGAGCTTGGAGTATCACAGAGCTAATATGTAAGACCCAGGCTGGTCTTTCCTTCTCTGTCGGCACCTTGGAATTCTCTACTATCTTTCAGCCTGCCTCTCCGCTCCCCCCGCTTTTTTTTTTTACAGACATCTGCAATGCAGGCAAGTTCCAATATGAACATCTGTGGAACACAGCCTGAGAAGAGGAGATATAAAAGGATCTTAATTTTAGGGTGAAGGAGGAGAAGAATGGTTAAGAAGCGTCTCAATAACCTAAGCCACAACCTCAGGCTTTGAAAACAACATTAACTGAGAACAGCTTTGAAAACAACAGTGAGATTTTCAACTCAGTTCTTTTTCCCACAGGTCACTTATCTTGAATTCCAAAATGTTTACTTCTGCTAAAGAACCTTGGTTTTTTTTCTTTTTTTTTTTTTTGAGACTGAGTCTTACTCTGTCACCCAGGCTGGAGTGCAATGGCGCGATCTCGGCTCACTGCAACCTCTGCCTCCCAGGTTCAAGTAATTCTCCTGCCTCAGCTTCCCAAGTAGCTGGGACTACAGGCATATGTCACCATGTCCAGCAAATTTTGTATTTTTAGTAGAGACGGGGTTTCGCCATGGTGGCCAGGCTGGTCTCAAACTCCTGACCTCAGGTGATGCACCCGCATCGGCCTCCCAAAGTGCTGGGATTACAGGCATGTGCCACCACGCCCAGCCTAGAGTGAGATTTTCAACCCAATTCTTTTTCCCCCATGTCACTTATCTTGAATTCCAAAATGTTTACTTCTGCTAAAGAATCTTTTTTTTTTCAGTGATATAAATTTGGAAGGTATGTAAATATTCTTATCCAGTGTGAAGTCCTATGACCCAAACACTTGCGTATTCGTCTCTCCTCCCCGCTACACTTCCCTTGGGGAAGTACACACAACAAGGCAAACAAACACCTCTGACCACTTCTGAGGCAGCCTGTTCTTTTCTTTCTTTTTTGAGATGGCGTCTCACTCCGTCGCCCAGGCTGGGTGCAGTGGCGCGATCTCGGCTCACTGCAACCCCCACCTCCAGGGTTCAAGCGATTTTTCTGCCTCAGCTTCCTGAGTAGCTGGGATTACAGATGTGTGCCACCATGCCTGGCTGATTTTTGTATTTCAGTAGAGACGGGGTTTCACCACGTTGGCCAGGCCGGTCTGGAACTCCTAACCTCAGGTGATCTGCTCGCCTCGGCCTCCCAAAGTGCTGGGATTATAGGTGTGAGCCACTGTGTCCGCTCCCTCTCCCTGCTTTTTTTTTTTCTTATAGAGATAGAGTCTCACTATGTTGCCCAGGCTGGTATCAAACTCCTGGGCTCAATCGATCCTTCCACCTTGGCCTCCCAAAGGGCTGGGATTACAGTCGTGAGCCGCTGTGCCCACCCTGTCCTTAATGATCAGCTTGAGAAAATTCTCTCTCATCTAGTTGACCACGTCCCCCTCTCATCACTGCCACCAAATGTCCCTCATTATGGTGTCTAGATGTTTTGTCTTGCTACATCTCAAGCTTCATTACAGATCGAATTTACGCTCTTCCCTCAAGTCTTCTTGCACAGAAGCTGAGGTTTCCAGGAGGCCCTCTCTACCCCTTGGGGGACCTTCCCCTTAAGTTTGGAAGCTGCCAAAACCATGTAAGGGAGATTTTAGGAGGGTCTTCACACTATATGGGATCCCAAGAAAAATGCATTTAGGGCCACTTTTTCAGCAGCTTCGCTTTAAGGTTCATTTTTTTTTTTTTAAGACTCATAAAAATCTTTACAGTTTGGAACACATAAAATATATTGGCTGGACGCGGTGGCTCACACCTGTAATCCCAGCACTTTGGGAGGCCGAGGTGGGTGGATCACTTGAGGTCAGGAGTTCGAAACCAGCCTGGCCAACATGATGAAATGCCGTCTCTACTAAAAAGTCCAAAAATTAGCTGGGCATGGTGGCTCAGGCCTGTAGTCGAAGCTACTCGGGAGGCTGAGGCATGAGAATTGCTTGAGCCCAGAAGGTGGAGGTTGCAGAGAGCCAAGATCGCACCATTGCACTCCAGCCTGGGTGACAGAGCCAGACTCTGTCTTAAAAAAAAAAATACATAAAAAGTTTTAAAAATGGAAACCTGTGTGAGCAGTGTCTAGAAACAGATAATTAGCAGTTATTCTGTAATCAATTTTTTAAAAACTTTAAAGAGAATGATTAATTTTAAACCCTAAAGGAGAGTTGCAAGTAGAAATATAATTTAAAACTTTTGTGTAATATCACTGCAATAGATGTGAGATTTTACACACACACACACACACACACACACACCCCCCCCATAAACACACATGTATGCCACAGGTCCGTTGGTAAAAGCTTGGTTACTGATGATTGAGTTTTTTCTTTTATTCTTGGGGAAGTTACATAACCTGTTTTTTTCCAGCCTTATTTTTCTATTCTGTGTAATTGGGATACTAATTATATTCATGCTGCTGTCAGGAGGGTAAAATACAATGTATATAATATTATTTTCACTCCAGATCTGGTGTTTAGTAAAACACTCAGCAACTCTTAGGTGTAATTGTTATTTATAGGAAACTGTAGGTCTTTTGACAGTAATCATAACCACCCTTGCATGTATGGGTTGTCCATAGAAAATTAAGATAATAGCACAGAGGTTTCTGTCTCATCATGCTCTTCCCAGCTTCACTGAGATTGTCCTTTTTTCCAGTCAGGGCTTATCTTTCTAGGTTCCAGGAAAGCATCCTGAGGGATCATGCTGCTGTTTTAATACTCATATCTTCTTTAGGTGTGAAATACCCAAACGGGCCAGGAGCAGTGGCCCACACCTGTCATCCCAGCACTTTGGGAGGCTGAGGTTGGAGGATCACGAGGTTAGGAGTTTGAGACCAGCCTGGCCAACATGGGTGAAACCCCATCTCTACTAAAAATGCAAAAATTAGCCAGGCATGGTGGCACGTGCCGGTAATCCCAGCTACTCAGGAGGCTGAGGCAGGAGAATCTCTTGAACCTGGGAGGCAGAGGTTGTAGTGAGCCGAGACTGCGCCACTGCACTCCAGCCTGGGTGACGGAGCAAGACTCCATCTCAGAAAAAAAAAAAAAAAAAAAAAAAGAAAAGAAAAAAAGAAAGAAAAGAAATACCCAAATGGTCACCATGATCTAAGCACTCCCTTGGAGAACTGATGGATGTCAGTGTGCACTGATGGACATAAAACAGGACCACAGAGAAGAGTCACACTTGTAGAAAGAAATGCCCCCCAATCTCTAGCCAAAAGCTCCAAGTGGGAGTCTGTGTCACTTCCAGTGACAACTCTGCACTGACTCACTGCGTGACCTTGGGCAAGAAGCACTTCTACCTGCCTTGGTTTGTGGACCTGAAACAGGGACGTTAGCACCAACCTGGCATCTTCCCAGGACAGTGGCGTAGATCTGGAGGAAGACCGCACGAGAAGGTCTTTTGTAGATCACACAGGAGGCTACGCAGACATGAGTTACTGTGATTTCCTTTTGTCTAAAGGTTTCTTTCTGGTTCTAGCCTTGTCTATCTGGGGGAAGGAGACTATCTGTGATGGGGATGAGCGTTCTTTTCCAAGAGCGTTAATTAGCTGTTCACTTTGTGACTTCGTGAGCGCCCTACCATTTGAATTCTGAATCCCTGCGTTTTGTTCTCATTTGGTGATGAGCCTTTCAGCAGACATGGTAGTGACTATTAAGTAGGAATTTTAATGCAATCGTTCATAGAATCAATATGTAGACGGCTAGTTTCTAATTTATGAGAAGGCATTGTCTGGGAAATTGAATAAACAGTGCTCGATTGGAATATGGAAATTTTATATAAGAAAAATAATCTGAGAGAGGCTGAGAATGTACAAGCTCTAAGGAATCATCAGATGTGAACAGGACTTCAGCTCTCATGGTTAGGGTGAGCTTCGTTAGTGGCTCACATCTAGTTTCAGCTGCAACTGTATTTTCATATCGTTCCCAGACAAGCCCCGCTAGTGACTGACTCCACAACTCTGTTTCTTCCCAAACCCTCACCTGAGAAACAGGCTTCTTGGATTAAATCTTCTTTTTCTATTCGACTAGCCCGTTGGGTTTGTGCTTGGCATAATTTTGGATCCCCTGGGTGGGATGTGCTTGCGTGAAGCTCCAGTAGCCTTTTCCTCTGTGCCGGGAATAATTTGCAAAGCGTCCTATTTTGGATTTTCATAATCAAGCTTCTACCCTGTTTCTTTTCAGTTAATTTAATACCTGGAGCACACGCAGTACTTCAAAAATACTGGTCCGTTCTGGTGTCAGAGAGTCTTTTTGGACTGAGACGTAAAAGTCGTACATTTGGGTATGTGAGCTGGGAGTTGGGGGGCCAGGCTGAGGAGAAGCAACAAATTCCAGAGACAAACTTGGCATCTTGGGAGATGTACTACACGCACCCAGCCACAGAGTCCCAGGAGAATGTATTTTAATGGAGAATGTGGGGGGACTTTGCAAATGTTTTCATTTTCTCAAATCATATCTGTTATCCTGAAAGTGGTGTCTCTTCCCCCTAACGCCCCCCCCGCTCCCTCCCCAACCCTTTGCAGACACTGGCATCTGTGGACATGAGTTAGGTGCTGCAGTACCACTCACTGTGTCAACTACAGTATTAACTACGGAAAACACACACACAGTCACAGTCACACTCACACTCACACCCTAACCATCCCAAATCAGACATTTGCAGTCCCACTGGATTTCCAAAGATTCCCGGGACAAGCAATCTATAGATTATCCTGGGACCAGAAAAAAAAAAGTCCTAGGATTTTTAGTTTCCTTAACCCTTAAGTGGCTGGAAACTGTTAATCAGAGAGGAATGAACATAAATAACACCAAGCCGAGCTCCGTCTGATCCGAAGTGAGCCCCCAAACAGCTTCTGTCTGCCCTGATTACCAAAGGAAGCCATGCCCACGCATAAATTGGCAGTCTATTTAAACTGGGTGTTTTTCCTCACAGTTTTTTTTTTTTTTCCCAGAGAAATATTCAAAGGCAGGCATTTTTCTGGCTAAGAAGATATTTATTTAAGTCACAGATTGCTTCACCTTCCCAAACTTGCCCGGCACACTTGGTGTAGGGCAAAGCCTCATCCTTGTCACATCTGTCCCTCTCCCCTCTGGAGCAGGGGCCAGAGGACTTTGGAGGACACCTAGTCCCCCCACCCCCAAGGCTTCGGCTTCCCTGGGGGCGCTTGGCAGTGTGAGAAAGGCAAACCGCCTTCCGACCTGGTTGAAATTTTGTTTCCCATTGCTCCCTAGAGGTGTCCCTTCGCCGTGGATAACGCTCACTCTGTTCCTAGCCTCGCGCTCACCGTGTTTGTCCATGGAGGTTATAGGGGACTTGAGTGCGGGGTCCCCACCGCCGGAGCAGAGGGCTAGGGACCCGATAGCGCCTGGTGTGCCATAGCGCATTGGACCCACCCGAGAGCCCGCGTTCTGCTGCACCGGTGGCGGCCACAGGCGGGAGCGCCTATGCGCCTTGGACCCAAGGCGCCCAGGGGGTGGGTGGGACGGACCTGGAGGGGGTACAGCGGGGGGCCTGCGCCCACCTCTCTGCACGCGCATCTGCCGCTTCCCGTGCCCCATGGGGGAGCCCCGGGCTCCGTGAATCCTCGGGTTCAGTCCCGCGTCCGGATTCCGCGTCCTCCCCGAAGTTGGGGCTCCCCAACCATGGCCCCCCAAAGCGCCCGCACGAGCGCACTCACCCGCTCTCCCCGGTGCGTCCCTGAAGGTCAAGGCCAGGAGGCGGTGGAGGTGCAGGGCGGGCGGTGGGGCCCGGAGTAGGGGGCGCGGGCGCCGAGCTGGGGGGCACCGCGGGACGGCTCAGTCCCCATGGCCCTGGCGCTGGGGGCGCCCCCCGCCTGGCGACCCCGGGGGTCCGCGGCGCTCA
Source organism: Pan troglodytes (assembly GCF_028858775.2). Taxonomy (NCBI): domain Eukaryota; kingdom Metazoa; phylum Chordata; class Mammalia; order Primates; family Hominidae; genus Pan; species Pan troglodytes. The sequence continues at coordinate 2,967,544 of NC_072421.2, forward strand.
GATGCCGTGGTCACAGTCCACATCGCGGCAGATGTACCAGAGGATCACGTAGAGGATGAGGAGGATGGCGAAGATGAAGAGGGCCACCAGGATCGCCTTGGTCACCGGCGAGATGAGAGACTGCATGGCCCCAGCGGGGCGCGCGGGAGGGCGGGGGGCGCGCGGGGGCGCGGGGCGCGGCGCTCACGACCCCCGAGCGCGCCCGGAGCCCCGCGCCGGCCCCGCGCCGCATCCGCAATGCTCCGTGCTCGGGACGGACGCTGCCTGGGTGGCTGCTCGGCGGCGGCGGTGGTGGCAGTGGTGGCTGCTCGGAGGCCGGCGCGCTCGGGTGCAGGCGGCTGCGCGCGGGGCTCCCACCGCCCGGGTCCCCCCAGCTGCTGGCGCTCACCGGGCCCGGCGGCCGCTGGGCTGGGCTGGGGGCACGGGGGGCCCTGGGGGCGGCCGGGAGGAGGGGGCGGCGGCCATGGGGGAGAGCTGGAGGAAGGCGGCGCGCCGGGCAAGTCCCCCGAAAACTTGGGGCGGAGGCGGCGCGGTGACAGGTGGAAACGCCAGCCCCGCGGGCAGCAGCGCGCAGCCGTCCACTGGCGGCGGGGGGCGCGGGAGGGAGGCGCGGGGGCGAGCGCGCGGGGAGGGGCTGCGGCACTGGGCGGGGGGCCTCCCTTTGCAGATGGGGAGGGTGGGGGGAGAGCAGGCGTCCCCGACTGCGCGCCTTTCCATCACCTCTCCCACCTCTCTGCTTTTCCCGGCCCCCTCTCTCCAGCGCAGCGGTGGATATCTCTCTCGTCCAGGTCTTGCATCTCACCCCTTCTTTGGGAGTCCCCTTCCTTTCCTCTTTCCCTCACTCTCACCCTGCACCCCGGTATGGGTGAGCTGCGATATTCTCATCAAAGAATGAAGGTGCTCATGGAGAGAAGCTGCCCCTTCTCTCTTTCCCTCTCTCTCTCCGTGTCTCTTGTACAGGGAAGGGGGTTTCAAGTTGCAACTAACTCATTGCTGATACCAAGCAGGATGGGCCCAGGCAGGAAAAAAGTACACACCCTTGCCCAGAGTCACAGCTTCTATAAGGGGAAGGGGGAGACTGGGTTCTGTGATGAAGGGGTGAGGCAGACGTCTTGGTGTGAGACTCACAGTCCCGTGATAAAGGGGCGATGCACACAGACGCCTTAGTGTAAGAATCCAGGTTTCTGCCCTTGCATCACAGAAAGCCCTCCACCCCACGTTTCTCTTACTCTTTGGGGCTTAGTCCTGGGGAATGGAGAGACAGGCATGGTGGCACGTGGGTGCACACACATTTTTCCTGAAGTGTGAGCTGTGTTTAGGGCTGATGTCTGGTGGAGGCACGAACAGGTCAGGGCACAGCACAGAAGGCCGAAGGAGCCCAAATTCTTGGGAAAGGAGGTAGTTCCTCCCTAGCTGGGCATCCTGAATACTCTCTTTAAGGGAGGGAGGGAGCTGGGGCTGTTGGACAGGGGCATAGGGCTTGCACCAGGAATCCATGACATGGTAAGAACAGGGACCACCCAGTTTCCCAGCAAATACACAATTCAGGCCTTTCATGCCCTGATTTTTGTCTCCGCTCCCTGTGGCCCCTAACACCGGTGAGCAGGAGCTGTTCCACGATGCCTGGTAGAAGTCTTCGCTTGCCTGCAGTGACGCACTACTGAGGGAAAATTTTATACCTGCTTGCAGTGACCCCAGCACCGATGCCCCACGGTTCTGGGAGACAGAAAGAGCTTCAGGGTTGGAGAGCCTTTGTCTGAGAGCCTGGCTCCCGAGGGTAAGGCATTCCTGACCTTCAGAAACAGGAACAAAGGAGAACATAGGACCTGACCCAGGTAAAAATAGCCTCCCCTGCTATGGTCTAGGATGGATTTGCAGCTGAGGAAGGATGCCAGGAAAATGGACCATGATATCAGAGGGCTGTGTGGGTCGGGGAAAAAGGAATTCGTCAAGCACTAAAGTGGCGACGCAATCTCTCCTCTGCACCCTTCTACCCGGTGTTTCCATTCCAGAGACAGCTCTTCCCCCAGGATGACACAGGTGGGAGGGAGGAGACCCTCTTCCTGCTGACGGCAAAGAGAAGAGCCCACCTCAGGGTCTCCCAGCAGATAGCCGGGTGGCTGGCGTGGCTTTCCCTTGAATCTGCAGTCTGTGAAAGGCTTTCGAGCAAAAGTGGGGAGCAAGGGAACAGTTTTGTAGATGGCATGACCCATGCCAGCAAGGCTTGCAGCCAGGCAGCTTCTTCTTGCCACTTTAGAGAGGAAATCAATTGTGTGTGTGTGTGCGTGCGCGTACCCCTGTGTGTGTGGGTGGGTGTGTGTGCACGTGCCCACACAGTGCATGAAAAGGTCCTCGCTCAGCGATAGTGTGTACATTTCCAGGGCAGCAGCTTCTAACTTTCAACTGAACCTGCGTTTCCAGCCTCTAGCTGTTCATTGGCTGAGAGAAGACGGATAATTGAATTTCTATATTTCCACTTCTCTGCACATGAAGAGTTGGTATTCCTCAGGGGAATTCCTCAGGGGAAGAAACACCAAAGTTTCAGACAGTTTGTAAACTTAATTTTGTGTGTACAATTTATCAGACACCCACAGTGAAGCCAAGAGCAAAAAGAACATCCAGATGGAAAGGTATAAGGTAGGTGTCAGAGCCGATACACCACGATTCCTTTCTCACAAATAGAATTTGATTTTTTTTTTTTTGAGACAGAGTCTCGCTCTGTCACCCAGTCTGGGGTGCAGTGGTGTGATCTCAGCTCACTGAAACCTCTGCCTCCCGGGTTCAAGTGATTCTCCTGCCTCAGCCTCCTGAGTAGCTGGGATTACAGGCGCGGGCCACCATGTCTGGCTAATTTTTTGTATTTTTTAATAGAGATGGGTTTTCACCATGTTGATCAGGCTGGTCTCGAACTCCTGGCCTCAGGTGATCCACTCACCTTGGCTTCCCAAAGTGCTGGGATTACAGGCATGAGCCTCTGTGCCCGGCCTATAATGTGATTTTTAATGTAGGAAGACACAGAACAGAATAGACATCCCAGGAAAAAAAAAAACCATGGATTTACACCCAACTGACTTTTGACAAAAGCAGCAGGGAAGTACACAGGGGAAAGAACCCTCTATTGAATAAATGGTGCTAGAAAAAATGGATACTGTACTCAGAAGAACACAACTAGCCCCCATCCCTTACCATATACAAAAACAAACTCCGCATGAATTAAAGACTGAAATATAAGACCCCAAACGATGAGATGACTAAAGCTAAAAGAAGAGGAAATGCTTCAGGACCTTGGTCTAGGCCACGATTTTGTGGGCAACAACTTGAAAGCACAGGTACCACAGCCAAAAATAGATAAACGGGTCTATATTAAACCAGAAAAGCTTCTGCTCAGCAAAGGAAACAATCAACCGAGTGGAGAGACAAGCTGTAGAATAGGAGAAAATATTTACAAATATTTGGGGATAATAATAACTCATCTGACAGGGGATGAATCTCGAAAATTACAAGGATCTCAAACAACTCAAGAGTAAACAACAGTAATCCAATTTAAAAATTACCAAAAGGGCAGGGTGCGGTGGCTCACACCTGCAATCCCAGCACTTTGGGAGGCTGAGGCAGGTGGCTCACCTGAGGTCAGGAGTTCCAGACCAGCCTGGCCAACATGGCAAAACCCTTAGCTGGGTGTGGTGGTGGGTGCCTGTAATCACAGCTACTTGAGAGGCTGAGGCAGGAGAATCACTTGAACCCGGGAGGCGGAGGTTGCAGTGAGCCGAGATGGTGCCAGGCCTGGGCGACAGAGTGAGACTCTGTCTCAAAAAAAAAATCAAAGGATCTGAATACAAATCTCCCCCAGAAAACACAGATTCATGGCCAACTCACCCTAGTTAGATTCACCATTATCAAAGAGACAAAAAGTGAAAAACGCTGGTGAGGATTGGGACAAACGGAAACTCATGTACTGTTGGTGGGAATGTAAATGAATACAGCCAGGATGGAAAACTGTATGGCACTTTCTCAAAAAACTCAAACTAGAATTGCCATATGATTCCATAATCTTACTACTGTATACATTTTTAAAAGAAAGTCTGTCTATGCAAGAGATATCTGCACCCCCAAGTTTATTGCAACACTCTTCATAATAGCTAAGATGTTCATTAACACATGACTAGATAAAGAAAATGTGGTATCTATCCATCATGGAATACTATTCAGCCATAAAAAATGAAATCTGCCATTTGTGACAACGCAGATGAACTTGGAAGACAATATCTTCAGGGAAGAAAGTCAGGCATGGAAAGATAAATACCCCATGTTTTCACTCGTAAGTGGGAGGTACAAAAAAGTTAAGCTCATAGAAGTAGAGAGTAGAATTATCATTATTAGAAGCTAGTGGCTGAGTGCAGTGGCTCATGCCGGTAATCCCAGCACTTTGGGAGGCCGAGGCAGGTGAATCGTTTGAGGTCAGGAATTCGAGACCAGCCTGACCAACATGGTGAACCCAAGAGGTGGAGGTTGCAGTGAGCCAAGATTGCGCCACTGCACTCCAGCCTGGGCAACAGAGCGAGAGTCTGTCTCAAAAATAAAAATAAAAATAAAATGCTGTTTCTGCCACTTAATCCTTCAGTCATGTACATATCCTTCATTTTCCTCATCCCTGAGTGACTTCTTGAACTAAATATGGTGGGAAGGCAATGTTTCAGGGCAGCCACTCTCCCTAGAGTGAATTATTTTAGAATCAGAGAAGTGGTTGCTTCCTAAATCACAATGTGTGAACTACTAAACGCTCTCTCCATATGTGGCTTGTGGTTGTTTGGTCCTGAGATACAGAGCTTCTAACGTGGACGGTAATCTATTGATTTACTATGAGTGATTAGGACTTCTCCTTTTTCATCTGTGTATATGGGTTTTTTGTTTGCTTGTTTTTGGTTTTGTTTTTGAGACAGAGTCTCACTCTGTCGCCCAGGCTGGAGTGCAGTGGTACGATCTCAACTCACTGCAACCTCCACCTCCTGGGTTCAAGCAATTCTCCTGCCTCAGCCTCCCAAGTAGCGGGGACTACAGGCGTGCGCCACCACACCTGACTAATTTTTGTATTTTCAGTAGAGATGAAGTTTCTCCATGCTGGCCAGGCTGGTCTCGAACTCTTGACCTCAAGTCATCTGCCTGCCTCGGCATCCCAAAGTGCTCACAGGTGTAAGCCACCATGCCTGGGCCGGTTTGTTTTTATTTTAGCTCATAGTTGCATGTAGAAACTCATGGACAAGATGAACCATGAGCCCTGGGGCAGGCAGATGAGGACAGGAAAAGTTCCCCATTGACTAATTCATTCCTGGGTGATTAGAAGTATTGGAAGGATTTTATCACTTCTGATTGGCTCAGTATCTGTGTGAGTAAGAGCTGCTCATGGGCTGACGAGAATCTGCTCCAGGTGGACAGCTATCTCTGGGTCTGTTTATTGAAGAAACGTGTGTACTTTCTTGAATGTGCTACAACTCTTCAGGGTATCCCTGGAGAACTTTGGGATAGGTCCAGCATTCCATATAGAAGATGGAACATCTTTCCCAAGAGTTTTTGGATCGTGTCTATCTCTGGCTTGACTCAATTGCCTAAAGTCATTGAATAATAAGTGCTTTTCCTCTGCTTCACTTTGAATGCTGAAACATGTGTTTTGTTTTTTAACCAGAGGAAACTTGCCCAAATTCTTGACAATCCTGGGCTCCTTTGGAGGACTGAAAATCTTGGGTCCTGGCTCTGTCTCCTGGATCTGCACGTTGGGTCATCAGTATTCAAAATAATTCAAACTCAGATGATCCAGTGACCAGCTTTCGCAGTTTGCTATATGAAACTGATGTGGCTGGGCATGGTGACTCACGCCTATAATCCTAGCACTTTGGGAGGCTGAGGCAGGTGGATTGCTTGAGGTCAGCAGTTCGAGACCAGCCTGGCCAACATGGTGAAACTCTGTCTCTCCTAAAATACAAAAATTAGCTGGGCATGGTGGCGGGCACCTGTTGTCCCAGCTACTTGGAAGGCTGAAGCAGGAGAATCGCTTGAACCCAGGAGGTAGAGGTTGTAGTGAGCCGAGATTATGTCACTGCACTCCAGCCTGAGCGACAGAGCGAGACTCCGTCTCAAACAACAAAAAACAAAAAAGCAGGAAACAAAACAAAACTGATTTGGTTTACAAATCAAGGTCAAAAATCAAGATTTGGAAAAAATCTTGGTCAAAATCAGGATTTTGACTACTGTTTCTCCATGCCCTGCTCACATGAGAAACCCTCTCTCCCTCCAAGGCTCCAACTCTGTAATCACTTCTCATTCCCAAATCTGTGGGTCAAATCAAGATCAAAAATCAAGATCTGGGTTGCAGCCGGGCTTGGTGGCTCATGCCTGTAATCCCAGCACTTTGGGAGGCCAAGGTGGGTGGATCACCTGCGGTCAGGAGTTCAAGACCAGCCTGACCAACATGGTGAAACCTCGTCTCTACTAAAAATACAAAATTAGCCGGCCGTGGTGGAATGTGCCTGTAGTCCCAGCCACTTGGGAGGCTGAGGCAGGAGAATTGCTTGAACCCGGAAGGCGGAGGTTGCAGTGAGCTGAGATTATACCAGGGTACTCCAGCCAGGGCGACAGAGTGAGACTGTGTCTCAAAAACAAAAAGGATTTGGGTTACAAAATCAAGTTTGTAAACCAAATCAAGTCTGTGGTATGGATTTGTGTCCAGTCCCTCTTTATGTGTGCCTTTGTGTTGGGGCGGAGGTGTGGTTATTGTTTTTTCTGATAGTTTTTCCTAATGTGTTATTATTTTTAGTGAGGTTAAGTCTACAGGTTAACTGAGGCATAAACAGACTTGCTATATTTGCTAATTTAGGCAAAACACAAAGCCAATGATAAAAACCGATAAAACCCAATGGACGAAAACGGATGTTTCCGTAATAGCAGGAGTTGCTTAGAGGTTCAAAAGCATTTTACCTTGTTAGTTCATGGTTTCTGCTTTTCTTTAGTCTGCCAGTGTTGTTGTCTTTGGGATATGTCTTTTTACTATTTGCTCAAATTATTTCAAATATGATACTGGGTAGTGTTGTGTGAAATAGCTAAGATTTTATGTAGATGCTATTAATAAATTTAAACTAACATTTCAGGTGCCCAGCATTTTTTATCTATGAACAGAGCAGCTAACACTAGAAAGAGTTCTCTTTACAGGGAAGCAGATGTAACCCACCTGCTTTTTAGAATGGGGTGGTTTTGCAAGGAAACATCTCTCTAGGTTTTTTTTTTTTTTCCTGAGCCAGAGTCTCACTCTGTCGCCAGGCTGGAGTGCAGTGGCACAATCTAGGCTCACTGCAACCTCCGCCTCCTGGGTTCAAGCAATTCCCCTGCCTCAGCCTCCCAAGTAGCTGGGATTACAAGTGTGTGCCACCACGCTCAGCTAATTTTCGTATTTTTAGTAGAGACGAGCTTTCACCATGTTGGCCAAGATGCTCTCGGTCTCCTGACCTTGTGATCCACCCTCCTCGGCCTCCCAAAGTGCTGGGATTATAGGCGTGAGCCACCGCGCCCGGCCGGAAACATCTCTCAAGTTCCTAAGGTAACTGCTTTGTTCCAAAACACAGATTCATTAAACTCAGTGTGTGTGAAAACTAGTAATAAGTTAGCAGAGCTGATGGGGACTTCAGACTTTAGTGTATGTTTTTTACTACCTTATTCCAGCAAATATGGATTGGTGACAAAACCACAGAAACGACAGAAGAAAGGACATTTTATTTTTAAAATAGCAGAGTGGGAGCCAGTCAGCCATGGATTCAGATGACGAAAACAACCAAAGAAATGTGCACAAACTCTCACAGTGTTATTTCAACAAAGTATATATTTACAGATTGTCTAAATGGGTACGCTTTTTAGCTTTAAGCTTTGCTTTCATTTTTATTTCATTTGTGGAAAAAAAATGTGAAAACCAACAGAGCTGGGGAACACAACGTTGGCCATGCATTCTAATTAACTTGTTTTTTTGGTTTGTTTTTGTTTTGAGATGGAGTCTTACTCTGTCACCCAGGCTGAAGTGCTGTGGCATGATCTCCGCTCGTTGCAACCTCTGCCTCCCAGGTTCAAGCGATTCTCCTGCCTCAGCCTCCTGAGTAGCTGGGATTACAGGCACTTGCCACCACACCCGTCTAATTTTTGTATTTTTAGAAGAGACGGGGTTTCACCATACTGGCCAGGCTGGTCTCGAACTCCTGACCTCAGGTGATCCGCCCACCTCAGCGTCTATTCTTTGTAACAATCATGTGCCTTGATTTAAGAATTCCCATGTGCTCAAGCTTCTTGACCATCAGAGTGATTGTAAGGTAAAGTAAGAATGAGACACCTTGAGGTCTCATTCAGGCCAGTGGGGATGTGTGGGGAAAACAAACAAACCAAAAAAACAGGAAATATGGGTTAGTCACTAACCCTTTAATGGTGTTTCCTGTGTGTTAAAACTGTTTACGTAGAGACACTGCCTCTCAGGTAGGCAGGACTGTGTCCTTTGTCAAATGAAATAGTGGGGGCAGCAAGTTGAAATCACCCGTGTGATTTAAACCCATGCATTACTTGGGGGAGAACTGTTGACATAATTCAGTGTCAACAGGAGAAGGAACATGTTCTCTTTCCAGAAGGGTATAAAGGTACTGGCCAGGTGCAGTGGCTCACGCCTGTAATCCCAGCACTTTGGGAGGCCGAGGCAGGCGGATCACCTGAAGTCAGGAGTTCATGACCAGCCTGGCCAACATGGTGAAACCCCGTCTCTACTAAAAATACAAAAATTAGCAGGGCATGGAAGCAGGCGCCTGTAGTCCTAACTACTTGGGAGGCTGAGGCGGGAGAATCACTTGAACCCAGGAGGCGGAGACTGCAGTGAGCCGAGATTGCTCCACAATACTCCAGCCTGGGCGACAGAGTGAGTCTCTGTCTCAAAACAAACAAACAAATATATATATATATATAAAATATAATATCAGACCAGCTAAAATCACATGTATATGTGGGTCAAACATAAATGTGGTGTTTGAAATGTCCCTTTTCTTTGACACGAAACTTCATTTTTCAAGTATAAAGCCCGATTTTGATGCCCATTTGCAGTGTGCAAGTCCTCATTATTCCAATGCTTCAGAGTCCGTGTTACAGGCAGAAATGTAAATATTTATTCTGTAATCATCCTTTACTTTTTTTTTGTTCTTTCCTGCATCACAAAGTTTTTGACTGGCTGTTTCGGAAGACTATGTGATAGTTTCCTTTAACAGGGGGAGAAGAGCCCTTCATGATGGCGCTGAAGAATGATGATGCCTGTGTGTGTGGGGACCTGACCAAATTCTCAGGTTTGGGGTTACCCTCTAGATAAAGATTCTGATGGGGAGAGGAGCTGTGATTTAGTTAATGCTTATCTGACAGCGCCACCTACCGGCTCGGCAGGGAATATGCTGCCTGCCTCTGAGGTTTTCACCGAGGCTACGGTGGCTCACGCCTGTCATCCCAGCACTTTGGGAGGCCGAGGCGGGAGGATCAGGAGGTCAGGAGTTCGAGACCAGCCTGGCCAACATGGTGAAACCCCCGGCTCTATTAAAAGTACAAAAAATTAGCCTGGCGTGATGGTCGGGCGCCTGTAGTCCCAGCTACTCGGGAGGCTGAAGCAGGAGAATGGCGTGAACCCGGGAGGCGGAGTTTGCAGTGAGCCGAGATCTCACCACTACACTCCAGCCTGGGCGACAGAGCGAGATTCCATCTCAAATTAAAAAAAAAAAAAAAAAAAAGGTGTGTGTACCCCTGCACCCCTGCAAGGGGACATGAGGCACCATGGCCACCTGTCATCGTTCTTAGATCTGAGAAGAGTGAAAAAAAAAAAATGTGCTGTGTACAGATAGATTTTGGAGTTTTAAAGCCTGCTTGCTGTGGGAGACTTTTCAGTATTCAAACTTTTATATTTAAGTACAATTTTTGATGATGTTGTGTCTTTTTTTTTTTGAAATGAGGGTCTTGTTCTGTCACCCAGGCTAGAAAGAAGTGGTGCCATCACAGCTCACTGCAGCCTTGACATCCTGGGGGCAAGCAATCCTCCCACCTCAGCCTCCAGACCAGCTAAAATCACAGGCGTGTGCCACCATGCTCAGCTAATATGTTTGTTTGTTTGTTTGTTTTGTAGAGACGAGGTATCACTATGTTGTCCAGGGTGGTCTTGAACTCTTGAACTCAAGAAATCCTCCTGCCTTAGTCTCCCAAAGTGCTAGGATTACAGACGTGCGTTACCGTGTGCAACCTGATATTTTATCTGACAATGGTAGGGAGGGGCCAGAAGAGTCAGGGAGAGGGAGATGGAGACAGAAAGGAAAAGGAATAAAGAGAGAGAGAGAGAGGGGGGGAGACAAGGAGAGAGAGACTGATGGAAATTCTTTTTCCACCAACCGAGAAGAGAAGCAGCATCCCATCAGAGGGGGTTGATCCAAGCCATCTACTGTATTAGTTCATGAGAAATGACTGGCTGTAACACATGAGCCCTGGAATCTCTGTGGCTTAACAATGAAATAATTATTTCTCACTTATCCAGTTGTCCAGTGTAAGACTTAGGGACCCCTGAGCAGGCAGCCAGCTCTCAGCAAAGACAGCACAGTACCAGGGAAGGGTCACAGGAATTTTGGCACATGGCCAGCTGGTTCCACTGCACCTGCCCAGGGACGCTGGTCTCCAGGCTCCTGGCTTCTCAGCCTCAGCACAGATGTCTGCGTCCCCAGAATTTTAAGGGAGGCTGCTGGAAGCCGGGGCAGGAGGTGGGATGAGAATGAAGCTTTTCAGAGCAGAGACCATAACAGACCAATTTTCAAATTGTCTGAAAATGGAGCATGACCCAAATTCTTAGGAGACTCTAGGGAGGAGAGGGAACCGCAATAATAGCCGACATCACATTTCCCAGGGGAGTGGAGTCTAAGAGTCAGATTTGAGTCCGTTTAGATTGAAATTGGAAAGATACAGAGATGGAAGAGTCTGATGTTTCCTCAAAAGGTTAACCGAAGACATACCATATGTAGTAGTTTGTTTTCACACTGCTGATAAAGACATACCCAAAATTGGGCAACTAACAGAAGAAAGAGAGGTTTAATGAACTTATAGTTCCATGTGGCTGGGGAGGCCTCACAATCATGGCAGAAGGCAAGGAGAAGCAAGTCACGTCTTACATGGATGGTAGCAGGCAAAGAGAGAGCTTGTGCAGGAAAACTCCCTTTTATAAAATCATCAGATCTCATGAGACTTATTCACTACCATGCGTACAGCATGGGAAAGACCTGCCCCCATGATTCAATTACCTCCCACAACACATGGGAATTCAAGATGAGATTTGGGTGGGGACACAGCCAAACCACATCACCCTATGAGCCAGCAATTCTGCTTCTGGGCACACACTCAAGAGAAAAACGAGAACACGTGTCCACCAAAGAGCTTGTACATTTATACACGTAATGTTGATAGCTGCACTACTCACAATAGCCAAAAAGTGAAGGTGACCCAAACGTCCCTCAGCCAATGAACGGATTTAACAAAATATGGCATATCCACACAGTGGAATGTGATTCAGGCAGAAAAAGGTTTCAAGTACTGACACATGCTACAATGTGGGTGAACCTTACAAACATACACTGGCCAGGTGCAGTGGCTCATTCCCGTAATCCCAACACATTGGGTGGCCAAGGCAGGTGGATTCCTGGAGGCCTGGAGTTTGAGACCAGCCTGGTCAACACGGTGAAACCCCATCTCTGCTAAAAGGAAAATGCAAAAATTAGCCAGGTGCGGTGGTGCACACCTGTACTCCCAGCTACTCGGGAGGCTGGGGCACGAGAATTGGTTTAGCCTGGGAGATGGAGGTTGCAGTGTGCAGTGAGCCAAAATCATGTCACTGCACTCCAGCCTGGGTGACAGAGAGTGAGACTCTGTCTCAAACAAACAAACAAACAAAAAAACAAAAACAAAAACAAAAAAAACCCCAAAAAACCCACTAACCCTAATGATTGCTGATGAGCTTTTTATAAAAATCGCAATCTTGGTCTCCTAAGTCATATTTTGGGTGGCGTATCTTGGTCTCCTAAGTCATATTTTGGGTGGCATATCTCGGTATCATATAGGACATTCCTTTAGGTATTGCTCATTCACCCAAGGTGGCAGATTCCTATGGATTCCATCATAAATCAAGGACATGAATGAAGCCAATATTCTGTTCCCTCCCATTATGAATAAGCATCATAAACAAGACACAGGAAAAACCATGTTTTGGCTCACGCTTTCCATAGAACTCCCATGGCCCTGAAATAGTCTGCTTTATTCATAGCAATGTGCCACCAGGACATACTTGTTTATTCCTTGCAGAAATTAAGGGTAATGACAACCACTTTCAGTTTAGCATACCATTTTGAGCATGTAACTGAAAAGTGCATTCACTGTATCTCCAAAAATAATGATATACATGCATATTTGTTTCTTGCAAACAAATATAAGTGCTCACACTATATCTCCAAAATGATATGCATGCATATTTTTTCTTGCAAACAAATATAATTGCTCACACTATATCTCCAAAATGATATGCATGCATATTTGTTTCTTGCAAACAAAGTGCTCACGCTATATCTCCAAAATAATGATATGCATGCATATTTGTTTCTTGATAGGACAGATGTAAATATTTATGTGTGCTAAGATGTGGGGGACATTGAAAGGCTGCTGGGGTTTTTGCAGGCCCCTTAGAAGTGTTGCATGTGTTAAGAAGATGGGAAATACCCTCTTGCATAATTTATGGATGCTAACTACATTCTCTAGCTCCCTTTCAGAGCCTGTCAGATACAAATGTAAAATTTTGTTTCCTCTCTCCCCATTATTTTTCCATGGATGTCATTTAGGAAATGAAAACGAACTCATGAGGACATGAGGATTGGATTGGATTCGACCAGGAGAGTGATGGAGGGGTTTCAACAAAGTTCACCAAACTCCAGGCTCTTCATGGTGTCTGTCCATATGATTCAAAGTGTGACACACCCAGGCTTCCCGGAATTTAATTGACAGGTAACGTTTCAACATGTTTTCTGGAAGCACAGAAAGTCTAGATTTCAAGGAGGTGACTCTTTTCTCTCCAAAGCAGACCTTGCGACCGTGATTTTACCGCAAAGCTTTTGTGTTTGGGGAGGGTGGGCGGGGGTGAGTCTCAGGGAGCAGTGGGAGGGGAGAGGGAGTGAAGACAGAGAGTGGAAGATATTATCAGGCCAGTGACTGCAATGAGAGCTTGGAGACTCAGGGTCATCCCACCGGAAGAGTGAGGAAGGCCGGGGTCTTTTTCTGTCATTTCCCAACATGTGTTGGCTGAGGTTGCTTCCAGGATTGGGGCATGTGCTAGTTTTCTTGCACTTCCAATCTGCTCAATGGGTGGTGTATTCGGCCCTTCTTGCACTGCTATAAAGAAATACCTGAGAATGGGTAATTGATAAAGAAAAGAGGTTTAATCGGCTCACAGTTCTGCAGGCTGGACAGGAAGCCTGACTGGGGAAGCCTCAGGAAACTTACAATTATGGCAGAAGGCAAAGGGCAAGCAGGTGCATCTTACATGGTTAGAACAGGAGCAGGAGAGAGAGTGAGAAGGGAGGTGCCACACACTATTAAACAACTTGATCTTGTGAGAACTCACTCACTAGCATGAGAACAGCACCAAGAAGAGGATGCTAGACCATTCATGAAAAAGCACCCCCATGACCCAACCATCTCCCAACGGGCCCCAGCACCAACATTGGGGATTACAATTTGACATAACATTTGGGTGGGAACACAGATCCAAACCTTAGCAGGTGGGAAAGCAGGCTCAAGGGATAAGAGAATGGCATTGGGAAAATGATCGCGTGTCTTGGCACCCAGAGGTTGGACACTCTTGCACTGACTGATAGTGTTGAGGAGATAAAGTCTACGCCATATTGGTGAACTCCAGGAACATGCTTCATTTTTTTTGCAAGCAAGCAACAGCATCTTTTATATCTAAGCAGCAAGACAAGCTGCCATCTTGTTTATCAATAGATCTAACATCTGAGTTGAATGTCTGCCTATGAATTCCTACATCTCCTATCTGTGTGTCTATGAGAATAGCCAAGTTGCCTCTTTGCCTTGAGAGGAAAGGATGGATGGAAAAGAGTTTGAACACTCCAGGTTTGCTGGAGGGAGTGATGACATCTGAACAGGAGAGGAGTCAAAGTGTTACTGGAAAGGGGGTCCCAATTCAAACCCCAAGAGAGTTTTTGGATCTCATGCAAGAAAAAATTCAGGATAAGTCCACAGAGTGAAAGCAAGTTTATTAAGAAAGTAAAAGGGCTGGGCAGGGTGGCTCATGCCTGTAATGCCAACACTTTGGGAGGCTGAGATGGGCGGAATGCTTGAGCTCAAGAGTTTGAAACCAGCCTTGCCAACATGACAAAACTCCGTCTCTACCAAAAATAAAAAAGTTAGCTGGGTGTCGTGGCATGTACCTATGGTCCCAGCTACTTGGGAGATTGAGGTGGGAGGATTGCTTAAGCCCAACAGGTTGAGGCTACAGTGAACTCTGATTGTGCCAATGGACTCCACCCTGGGTAACAGAGCGAGACCTTGTCTCAGGGAAAAAAAAAAAAAAGAAAGTAAAGGAGTAAAACAATGGCTACTCCATAGACAGAACAGAAGCATGGGCTGCTTGACTGAGTATACTTATGGTTATTTCTTGATTATATGCTAAACAAAGGGCATTTAGCATATAATCTGACTGCCGTATTATATGCTAAATTCAAGAGTTTTCTGGGAAACGGGAGCTTCTATAACTGAGGGTTCCTCCCCTTTTAGCCAATATAGAGTAACTTCTGGATGTTGCCATGGCATTTGTAAACCGTCACGACACTGCTGGGAGTATTTTTGAGAAGTGAATGTATTAGAATTAGGGTATAATGAGCAGCGAAGATGACCAGAGGTCACTCTCATCGCCATCTGGGTTTTGGTGGGTTCTGGCCGGCTTCTTTACTGCAGCCTGTTTTATCAGCAAGGTCTTTATGACCTGTATCTTGTGCTGACCTCCTATCTCATTCTGTGACTAAGAATGCCTAACCTCCTGGGAATGCAGCCCAGCAGGTCTCAGCCTCATTTTACCCAGCTCCTATTCAAGATTGAGTTGCTGTGGTTCAAATGCCTCTAACAAGAGAACGTGTTGGGCCGGGCGTGGTGGCTCATATCTGTAATCCCAGCACTTTGGGAGGCTGAGGTGGGTGGAACATTTGAGGTCAGGAGTTCGAGACCAGCCTGGCCAACACAGTGAAACCCTGTCTCTACTAAAAATATAAAAAATTAGCTAGGCGTGGTGACAGGCACCTGTAATCCCAGATACTCAGGAGGCTGAGGCAGGAGAATCGCTTGAACCCGGGAGGCAGAGGTTGCAGTGAGCTGAGATTGCACCACTGCACTCCAGCCTGGGGAACAAGAGCGAAGCTCAGTCTCAAAAAAAAAAAAAAGAGAGAGAGAGAGAATGTGTTGGTCGTGTGCTTCTTTGGCCAAGAACCTATGTGTGAATGTAACAGTGAGAAAATTCTAACATAGTTCACTCTGTCTTGCTTGTCACCTCACAAGCTAACTGCATTTGCTCATTCCTACAAATAGGTCAAGCTAATCATGAATTCAGTTTACAGTTTAACTTTAAAGCAAGAATGATCATAGTCCCTTCCCAAAAATAACCCCTGAGGGGATCAGGAGGATGCGCGCAGAAGGAACAATGTTATTTCAAAGATTTATAAGAGCACTGTGACCTGACCAAGGATGAGGAAGTTCCACAAGGCCCCTTGGACCATAATAGCCGCCCAGATGTCTGTGGTCATTGCTCACCTCTTGCCCTCTATCACCCTCCCTCTCCCCCTAGCATAAAAGCAGCCTAAAATTCTATTAAGATGGTTCTTTCAACCCAAATGCCCATCAGTGATAGACTGGATAAAGAATATGTAGCACATAGACACCATGGAATACTATGCAGCCGTAAAAAAGAATGAGTTCATGTCCTTTGCAGGGACATGGATGAAGCCGGAAACCATCATTCTCAGCAAACTAACACAGCAACAGAAAACCAACCACCACATGTTCTCACTCCTAAGTGGGAGCTGAACAATGAGAACACATAGACACAGGGAGGGGAATATCACACACTGGGGCCTGTTGCGGGGTGGGGGGCAAGGGGAGGGACAGCATTAGGACAAATACCTAATGCCTGCGGGGCTTAAAACCTAGAGGATGGGTTGATGCGTGCAGCACACCACCGTGGCACATGTATACCTATGTAACAAACCTGCACATTCTGCACATGTATCCCAGAACTTAAACTATAATAATAAATTTAAAAAAAAAAGATGGCTTTTTAGGACAGCAGTCTTCTATCTTCTTGGCTTGCTGGTTCTTCAAAATAAAGTTGCTGTCCTTACCTTCATACCTTGTGTCTAGACTTACTGGCTATCACGCAATGTGTGGAGGGAGCTGTAGACGCGACGACAGGATGGTGAAGGGGGTGGTCACACGTGGAAGGAGACAGAAGGAAAGGTGCAGAGAACTGGGCAAGGCACTTGGCACAGCTGACCATTTTGTGTGATTCTGGGACAGAGAGAAGTGATGGTAGGTAATCTCCCAAAACTGTTCAGCAGCTGAGAGACCTGCTCCTTCCCCCAGCCGGCTCCGAGGAGCTGCATTTCTGCACAATGTACAGTAGCCTCCCCGCCCATCTGTGGTTTTGCTTTCCATGGTGAAACAGTTTGGATATTTGTCCCTGTCAAATCTCATGTCAAATTGTCATGCCCAATGCTGGAGGTGGGCCTGGTGGCAGGTGTTTGGGTCATGGGGGCAGATTCCTCATGGCTTACTTCTGTCCTTGAAATAGTGAGTGAGTTCTTGCCAGATCTGGCTGTTTTAGTGCTGTGGCACCTCTCACCACCCCCGTGTTGCTCCTGTTTTTCCCGTGTGATGTGCCCACCCCCACTTCATCTTCCACCATAACTGGAAGCTTCCTGAGGCCCCCCTAGAAGCTGAGCAGATGCCGGTGCCGTGCTTTCTCCATAGCCTGCAGAACCATGAGCCAATTACACCTCGTGTGTGTGGGGGGGTGTCTGTGTGTGTGTGTGAGAGAGAGACAGGAGTCTTGCTCTCACCCAGGCTGGAGTGCAGTGGTGTGATCTCAGCTCACTGCAACCTCCACCTCCCAGGTTCAAGCGATTCTCCTGCCTCAGCCTCCCAAATAGCTGGGATTATAAGCACCCACCATGACCCCTGGCTAATTTTTTGTATGTTTCGTAGAGACAGGGTTTCACCATGTTGGCCAGGCTGGTCTCAAACTCCTGATCTCAAGTGATCCTCCCGCCTCAGCCTCCCAAAGTGCTGGGATTACAGGCGTGAGCCACCGTGCCTGGCCCACCTCTTTTTTTTCGTATAAATTACCCAGTCTCTGGTATTTCTTTGCAGCAATGCAAGAACAGCCTACAACATGTGGTTTCCGTTATCACGGGTCAACTATGGCTGAAAATACTAAGATATTTCAAGAGAGAGAGTGAGACACACACATGAAAGAGAGAGAGAGCACATTACATTCACATAACTTTTACTACAGTATATTGTTGTAATTGTTCTATTTTATTATTAGTCTGTTGTTGTTAATCTTTCACTGTGCCTAATTCATAAATTAAACCTTACCATTATAGGTTTGTTTGTATAAGAAAAGAAACAGGCTGGCCACAGTGGCTCACACCTGTAAACCCAGAACTTTGGGAGGCGGGTTGATCACCTGAGGTCAGGAGTTTGAGACTAGCCTGACCAACATGGCAAAATCCCATCTCTATTAAAAATAGAAAAAAATGAGCCAGCTGTGGTGGTAGGCACCTGTAATCCCAGCTACTTGGGAGGCTGAGACAGGAGAATTGCTTGAACCCGGGAGGTGGAGGTTGCAGAGAGCCGAGATCACACCACTGCATTCCAGCCTGGGTGACAGAGCAAGACCCTGTCTCAAAGAAAAATAAATAAATAAATAAATAAAATATACTAAAGGAAATAAAAATATTTTATCTCAAAATATATTTCTTTAATATATTGGGGAATACTCCTGAAATGCTATCTTTCCACTTCTCAAAAGAAGACATTCATATGGCCAAAAAAAAAAACACATGGAAAAGCCTCAACACCGCTGATTCTTAGAGAAATGCAAATCAAAGCCACAATGAGACCCCATCTCACACCAGTCAGGATGGTGATTATTAAAAAGTCAAAACACAACTGGTGCTGGCGAGGTTGTGGAGAAACAGAAACACTGTCACACTGTTGGTGGGAGTGTAAATGAGTTCAACCACTGTGGAAGACAGTGTGGCGATTCCTCAGAGACCTCAAGGCAGAATTGCCATTTGACCCAGCAATCCCATTACTGGGTATGTACCCAAAGGAAAAATCATTCTATTATAAAGATACACGCATGCGTATGTTCATTGCAGCACTGTTCACAATAGCAAAGACATAGAATCAACCTAAATGCCTAAATAATAGGCTGGATAAAGAAAATGCGGTGGCCAGGCACAGTGTCTCATGCCTGTAATCCCAGCACTTTGGGAGGCTGAGGCGGGCAGATCACTTGAGGTCAGGAGTTCGAGACCAGCCTGGCCAACATGGTGAAACCCCGTCTCTACTAAAAATACAAAAATTTGCTGGGTGTGATGGTGGGTGCTTGTAATCCTAGCTACTTGGGAGGCTGAGGCAGGAGAATCGCTTGAACCCGGGAAGCGGAGGTTGCAGTGAGCTGAGATTGCACCACAGCACTCCAGCCTGGGTGACAGAGCAAGACTCTATCTCAAAAAGAAAGAAAAAACAAAATGTGGTACATATACACCATGGAATACTATGCAGCCATACAAAAGAATGAGTTCGTGTCCTTTGCAGGAACACGGATGGAGTTGGAAGCCGTTATCCTCAGCAAACTAACGCAGGAACAGAAAATAAAATACTGCATGTTCTCACTTATAAGTGGGAGCTGAAGAATGAGAGCACATGGACACAGGGAGGAGAACACACACTGGGGTCTGTGAAAAGGTCGGGGGTAGGGGGAGGGAGAGCCTCAGGAAGAATAGCTAATGGATGCTGGCTTCATACCTGAGTGAAGGGTTGATCTGTGCAGCAAACCACCATGGCACATGTTTACTTAGGTAACAAACCTGCACATGCACCCTTGAATTTAAAATAAAATTTGAAGAAAAACAAAAAAGAAGAAGAAACACTGTCTTTTGTGGGGGACCTTGCGTCTGTCGATCTGCAGAGGGTCTGCTGTAAGGCAGCCAACTCTTCTCTTGTCCGGATCTACGAGAGATTAACTGAGAGTATGGTGCCTTTAAAGACCTGAAAAGAAATATTCACCATCTCTTCTCTCTGGGGGCTGCTACCTGTGAAGCTGCATGTACATAACAAGCCCACTTTTGCTGGGAAAGCCTTTTCCTTTCTCCCTCCTATAACCTGTCTTGCAGCTAAAACCTGGTTTTGGCTGGACTCTGAGTCTGCATTCTTGTTTTTTGTTTTATTTGGTTGTATTTTGAGATAGGGTCTCCGTTGCCCAGGCTGGAGTGCAGTGGTGCAATTACATCTCTGCAGTCTTCATCTCCCAGGCTCAAGCAATCAGCATGCCTGGCTAATTAAAAAAAAAAAAATTGGGCAGGCGGGGGAGGTGAGCATGGTGGCTCACGCCTGTAATCCCAGCACTTTGGGAGGCCGAGGCAGAGGGATCACCTGAGGTTAGGAGTTTGAGACCAGCCTGGCCAACATGGTGAAACCCCATCTCTACTAAAAATATAAAAATTGGCTGGGCGTGGTGGTGCATGCCTGTACTCCCAGCTACTCGGGATGCTGAGGCAGGAGAATCGCTTGAACCCGACAGGCGGAGGTTGGAGTGAGCCGAGATTGCGCCACTGCACTCCAGCCTGGGCGACAGAGGGAGACCCAGTCTCCAGAAAAAAAAAAAAAAAAAAAAAAGGTTGTGGTCAGAAACAAGGAAATGTAGTGAAGCCATAAACTCAGTAATGAACTAGACTCCTTTTAGGGAGTAGATTAGGCTGTTCCTGGTGTGTGTTACCAGATATTCTGAAATATTCCTCGGTCGAATGCCTCTAAGAGTGATGTAGTCAACCACAAACCTCCCCCATCTGTTATATCTCCTTGTCTTGTCCCCCCAGATTGTTTTCTCATTGCTTTGCTTTTCCTGATGGGGTTCAGAAAACATTCCACCAAAATATGGAACTGTGGCATTTGAGAAAACAATTTAAGTAAGAAGGTCACTTTCACCTTACCCTCATGGTTCTTCTTTAGCATAGGCCATAAAACCTCGGAAGGACTCTTTGACCTTACCCTGAAGCAGGTCAGGGGACCCTCATTCCAGAGGCGCCCTCCCTATACCAGGAGGAAGAGAATATCCTTAACTCTGAACATGCAGGGACACAGAAGAATCTGAACAAACAGGCCCTGCTAAGTTCCTGCAGTTTATTCTCATTAGATCAGATCCTTTTGCCAGAGGCATGTAAAACAGAGCCACTCCATCTTGAATAGGAGCTGGGTAAAATGAGGCTAAGACCTACTGGGCTGCATTCCCAGATGGTTAAGGCATTCTAAGTCACAGGATG
The DNA here is from genome assembly GCF_028858775.2 of Pan troglodytes. NCBI lineage: Eukaryota > Metazoa > Chordata > Mammalia > Primates > Hominidae > Pan > Pan troglodytes. Next base: position 2,988,228 of record NC_072421.2, read on the forward strand.
AGATAGGAGGTTGGTACAAGATACAGGTGATAAAGAGCTTGCTGATAAAACAGGTTGCAGTAAAGAAGGCGGCCAAAACACACCAAAACCAAGATGGCCACAACAGTGACCTCTGGTTGTCCTCACTGCTACACTCCTACCAGCACCATGACAGTTTACAGATGCCATGGCAACGTCAGGAAGTTACCCTACATGGTCTAAAAAGGGGAGGCATGAAGAATCCACCCCTCATTTAGCATATCATCAAGAAATAACCATAAAAATGGGCAACCAGGAGCCCTCGGGGCTGCTCTATGGAGTAGCCACTCTGTATTCCTTTTGTTTCCTAATAAACTTGCTTTCACTTTACTCTATGGACTCACCCCGAATTCTTTCTTGCTTGAGATCCAAGAACCCTCTCTTGCGGTCTGGATTGGGACCCCATTCCTGTAACACTTTTGTCCAATAATCATACTTCTCCATCACTGTCCACTCTTCATTAAAACTAAGCATATCACATCTGTAATCCCAGCACTTTGGGAGCCGAGGTGGGTGGATCAACTGAGGTCAGGAGTTTGAAACCAGCCTGGCCAACATGGTAAGAGTCGCTTGAACTCAGGAGGTGGAGGTTGCAATGAGCCGAGATCCCATCACTGCACTCCAGCCTGGGTGACAGAGTGAGATTCCGTCTCAAAAACAAACAAACAAACAAACAAAAAACCAGAAAACCTCAGCGTAAAAATACTCAGGTTTTCCTGTTTCTTTCTTTATGATGGCTTCTGTGTCACATAAAACCTGAATACATGGGCCTGCTTTTCTCTTGCTATTCTGTCTTTTGTTCTAGGGGCCTTAGTCAGAAACCCAATGATGGGTGAGGAAACATATTTCTCTCTCACTGCTACCCTGCCATTACGACAGGCCACAGGCAGCACTTCCAGCTGCTCCGTGGATGTGCTGCAACTTGAATTTGAACTTATTTCAAGTTCTTTGCCTTCAGAATGGTCAGGAATAGAGCCCATCTTCCAGGTGAACCACAGCCCCATCATGTCAACAGGTTTAGACGCAATGACATTGGAGAGGCTTGACTGCTGAAAGTGAAGAAGGAAAGTGCTTCCTAGGATAGGGTTTGTAAAGGAGCTTAAATCAGTGATGTCTTCTTGCGTCCGGTCCATGCCAATGCGCAATTCCATTTTGTTTCCCTCTTTACAGAAGAGGCTGGTCCCTGACTCTCTGGAACTGTATGCATGAGATGTTTCTCCTGAATCTACAGAGACGCAAATCCCCATGACTCAAAGGCAGAACCTGTGAAATTTTACTGTCTGATCTGGGAACAGTTTTTAGGATGTCATTGTCATCTGTTGATTGGATTTTGAGTTGACCCCCAAAAGTTCAGATAAAAAACATGTGTCTGAGCAGATCTGGTAGGCTGTGCCCCTCTTCTTTTTTTTTTTTTTTGAGATGTAATCTTGCTCTGTCGCCCAGGCTGGAGTGCAGTAGTGTGATCCGAGCTCACCGCAACATCCGCCTCCCAGGTTCAAGTGATTCTCCTGCCTCAGCCTCCAGAGTAGCTGGGATTACAGGCACTCACTGCCATGCCCAGCTAATTTTTGCATTTTTAGTAGAGATGGGGCTTCACCATGTTGGCCAGGCTGGTCTCGAACTCCTGACCTCAGGTGATCCACCCACCTCGGCCTCCCAAAGTACTGGGATTACAGGCATGAGCCACTGTGCCTGGCCTGCCCTTCTTTTCTTGCATGTCTCTGGCTGGTATTTAGTGTGCAAACATGGCATCACTGGTACTGTACTAGCCAGCTGAAAAGACGCATACACAGGCTCACACACTAAGTTATTGCCAAATTAATTATTGCTGTAAAAATGCTTTGCACCACTGAGGGGGCACAGACCATGAAATTTCCAATGTATGAACTCTAGGCTACCAAATACTGTTTACCTTTGGGCGCTGTGAACCCCGAGGAAAATTCCAGTGATTTGGGGGCAGTCACAAGGCAAAGTGGTCCAAATGGCCTGAACTCAAAATCAAAGAGCCCTTCGTTTTGATCCCAGCCCACTGCTAATGAACTCTATGGCCCTGTGTTGTTTTCTCATCAGCAGATGTGAGCTAATAAGTCCAATATCCATGTATCACAATTGTTTCCCAATGAATGAACACACAGAAAGTTACACAATACAAAAATGTCAGGTAAAAATTTACTTGTTTGTCCATCAATCCATCTATTCACTCATCCATCCACTCATCCATCTATTCTTCTTCTACTCACCCATCTATCCAGCTATCTATCCATCTGTCTGTCCACTTATCTATCCATCCATCCATCCACCCACTCATCTATCTCTCTACCCATCCAGCCAGCCAGCCAGTAATCTGTCCACCCATCTATTCATCCACTCGTTCATCCATCTATCCATCCATCCACCCACCCACCCACCCATCTCTCTCTACCCCTCCAGCCACCCAGTAATCTGTCCACCCATCTATCCTTCCAACCATCCATCCACCCGCCCCATCTGTCTGTCCATCTATCCATAGATCAATCCATCTATCCCCCCTTTCATCCATCCATTTATTCATCTGTCCATTTATCCATTCCTTCACCCACCCATCCATTCATCCATTTATTCATCTGTGTATCCATCCATTCATCCATCCACCCAACTATCTCATCCACTCATCCCCTCATCCATCCACCCATTTATTCATTCATCCAGCCATCTATCTCTTTATCCATCCTTCCAGCAAGTGATCCATCCATTCACGCATCCAGATGGCTGTCTGTCCATTCATTCATCCATCCACCACTTCCTACCCCCAGACCCATCTATCCACCCATCATCCACTGACTTCAAAAGCTTCATTTGATCGTCTGTGCAGCAGACATGGTGTGTGATGCTCTGACACCTCTTAAGTGCTCTGGTTGCCCATAAGAACCTCACGGGAGGTCTCTAAGTTGGGCTCAGACCTTGGTAATGAAAACCAGAAATAAAAGTGATTTAAAGAAAGCTGACAGAAACCTAACTTTAGCAAACGGTAAGATAAAAATGTACTCCTTTGTCCTGTAAAAGAAGTTGGGAGAGTGAGTCGGGCTGGCACAGCCGTCCTGCTGTATCACGAGCCACCCTGATGCCTTTGCTCAACGTGTTCTGCCATGCTTAGAATACAACTTCTGGCTGGGCGCGGTGGCTCATGCCTGTAATCCCAGCACTTTGGGAGGCTGAGATGGGTGGGTCATGAGGTCAGGAGTTCGAGACCAGCCTGGCCAACAAGGTGAAACCCTGTCTTTACTAAAAATACAAAAAGTAGCCAGGCATGGTGGTGAATGCCTGTAATCCCAGGTACTGGGGAGGCTGAGGCAGGAGAATCGCTTGAACCCGGGAGGCGGAGGTTGCAGTGAGCCAAGATTGTGCCACTGCACTCCAGCCTGGGCCACAGAGCAAGACACCATCTCAAAACAAACAAATAAACAAACAAACGACACACACACAACTTCTATCCTATAGGAGGCTTCCTGCTCCAAAGTGGCTGCTGGGACTCCAGCCATCACGTCATTATCCCAGGCAGGTTCAGGATGAAGCAAAGACCAAAAAAAAAAAAAAAGAAAAATGATTCTGCCTCCAGGAGTGGAGTGCATAGTTAGACTGCTGCATTCCTCAAACCCCTGAGGTGGGCCCCGGGGTGCGGGGCCAGCCCCTCTGGCCTTGCCTGTGTCTGATCCAGGGGCACAGGTGGCCTGGGGAGAGACGGAGTCGCCGCAGGCCTGAGACAGCACAAGACCAGTGTTACCGAAGGGCCCCTGACGCAGCCTGCTGGGGTGAGTCGCCAAGGACCAGGACTCACCCAGGCGACCCAGATAGGGGTCTCACCCCCAACCTCAAAGCACGACCACAAGTCCTCACTCCCAACCCTGTCTCTGAGCTTGCGGCGGAACGTCCTTGGTCCCGCGCAGAGCGGGTATCCGCAGTGTGTCTCAAAGCCCCCCACCCCCGCCATCTTTCGCCACTGAGCGCCCCCAGCTCGGACGCTCCAGAAAGGACCAGGGGCCGTGGCTGCCTGTCAAGGCCTACGCCTTCCTGAGCAGGGAGGGAATTGCACTTTGCACCCCTTGGGGATCGCCCCGAGCGCCCCGTGAGCAGCGGGAAGGGGGCCCCATACTTTTCCGAGCACAGGAGCAGGAAGAGTTTCATTTCCTCCCCGTCGGGGCTGCCTGGGGGGGGTGCCTGTTAGGAACAGAGAGGGGACAGCAAGGGCGGGCGCGGAGAGGCCCACACCTCTCCAAGAAGGGCAGCGGTTTCTCTTGGCTCCAGGTAGGGGCCGCCCTGGGGCGTGCATTTAAGGGGCTGTAGAGAGGGAGGGACCCGCACTTTCCCGAGAATGTTGGGGGTTGCACTTTGCTCTAGTTGGCGCCGTCCTGGCGACGGGCTTGTGGGCGGGGGGCACTCACAGTTTCCTGAGAAGGGAAGGAGGGCGTCCCGTGGTCCCCTCGGCGCGGCCCGAGCCACCTCCGCCCGCCCCCTCCTCTGTCCCCTCCCCGGGCCCGGCGTTCCCTCCCCTTCCGTGCGCAAGTGGAGGCCGGGGTGGGGGGGCGGGGCAGGCGCAGCCTGGGCTGAGTTTGCAGGGCTGCTCCCCTCACCCAACCCCTTCGAGTCCTCCGCGGGCTCCGCCCCACCCGGCCCGTGGGGGAGGTTCCGTCCCGCCGCCTTCGCCCGCGCGCTGCACTCGCGGACGATCTCTGCTCGCCTTGGGCGCGCCATGGCTCGCGGGGCTGCGCTGGCGCTGCGGCTCCTCGGCCTGCTCCGCCGTCTGGTGGCCGCCCCGGTGAGCGAGCGGCGGGATCCGGGTGGGAGGACGCGGGGGGTGGCGCGGACTGGGCCTGGGGATCCGCCTGGGGATGTGGGGTGCAGGGACGGGGCGCCCCGGGGGGACACCCGGCCCCTCTTCCGTGCCCGGCGGGACGCGCTGTGCCCAGGGGGACCCAGGTCCGGAGGAGGCGCCCACTTTCTCCCCAGCGCTCTTCCTGGGGCCAGGTGGGAGCCGTTTCAGAGGAAAAAGCCAGCGTTTCTTTCGTAAACCAAAAAGTATCTGGGACAAGTCCCAATCCTTTTGAGTTGATTTGGCGAAGGTCAGGAAGGAGCCCGGGAGACGGGTCTATGCCTTTCTCCAAAGATACTATTGAGAGCTTCGGTATTTAAAGGGGGAAAGCACGCTGGAGGGGAAAGAAGGAGGAAGGCTCATTTTACCGAATTCACCTGTTGCAAAAGAAAAGCAGCAGGTAGAATAGTCAATTATGTGTTTGTCTTGCGCTCACTAAATTGGCACTTTACTAAGATAAGGTCAACAGAGAGTTGTTGCACTGTCTGCATCTGTCTGCTTGGGAACAGAAGGAAAGACACCTTCCTGCCTGACTCAGCTTCCAGCTTTTTTATTATTATTATTAATTATTTTGGCAGAGTGAACTGGGGTTCCAAGTTTTAATTTTCCTTCTACAGTTTGCAGAATCGCAAACTCTTAAATTTAGGGTAACCTGGGGAAGAGGTGGCATCCGATTCCCCCCCAACCCTGGTGACGTTCTTATGGATCTTATGGATACTGCAGTCTCTCTTCTCTGTCTCTCCTCTCTTCTCTTTCCTTTCTCTCTCTCCTCTTCTCTCCCTCTTCCTCTCTCTCTCCTTTCTCGTCTCTCTCTCTTCTCTCCTCTTCCCTCCCTCTTATCTCTCTTCTTTCTCTCGCTTTTCTCTCTCTCCTCACTCTCCTCTCTCCCTCTCTCTCCCCTCTCTTTCCTCTTTCTCTCGCCTCTCTCTCACCTCTCTCTCACCTCTCTCCTCTCTCCCCTCTCTGTCTCCCCTTTTCTCTCCCTCCCCCTCTTCTCTCTCTCCTTTTCTCTCTCGTCTCTCCTCTCCTCTCTCTCCTCTTTCCTCTCTCCCATCTCTCTCTCCTGTCTCCTTCTCTCTTGTCTCTCGCCTTTCTCCTCTATCTCCTCACTCTCTCCTTCTCTCTCCTCTCTCTCTTGTCTCTCTCCCGCCTCTCTCATCTATCTCCTCTCTCTCTCCCCCCTCTCTCTCCTCCCTCTCCTCTTTCTCTCCTCTATCTCCTCTCTCCCCCTCTTTCTCCTCTCTCTCTTTCTCTCTCACTCCCTCTTTTTCTGTCTCATGCTCATCTTTTACTGTTTTCACCTGAGGGAAGAGTGATGAGAAGATAGGAATTCACGTTTTCTGAAGTATTTAGAAACATGGGGCCGTGGTGTTTTCTCCACCTGTTTTTGGGTCATTCCTTCCTCATTTCTCAGAACATTGGTATTAACAGCTCATTTCCCTCCTTTAAGGGCTGACTTTGACTTAGCGATGCCTTTCCTGATGGAGGAAACAGTGAGTAACTTTTTAAAGTCTCCTCTGTTGCTGACTTTGCTGATTGCCATTGAATTATTATCATTTTCATGACATCTCTTTTGCGTGATAAATGGATTGAGTTTGGACAGTGGGAACATAGGAAGTATATGTGTTGTTTATTTTTGTTGTTGGATTTTTGATTTTCTTTTTTTTTTTTTTTTACCAGCATGCTGGTTTTTTTTTTTTTTTTTTGAAGTGTAGGTTCAGAGTCTCACTCTGTGGCCCAGGCTGGAGTGCGGTGGCGCGATCTCGGCTCACCGCAACCTCCCTCTCCTGGGCTTAAGCGATTCTCGTGCCTCAGCCTCCTGAGCATCTGGGATTACAGGCACCCACTACCACGCCCGGCTAATTTTTGTCTTTTTAGTAGGGGCTGGGTTTTGCCATGTGGGGCAGGCTGGTCTCTAACTCCTAAACTCAAGCTATGCGCTCACCTTGGCCTCCCAAAGTGCTGGGATTATAGGTGCAAGCCATCACGCCCAGCCAGTATGCTGGCTTTTATTTTAAAATGGTTAGTCTTTGGAACAACGTAAGGCAAATGTGACTCCCTTGGCCAGGTCAGGCCCTATGGGCATAGACCTGCGCAGTCACACAGGGACCTGTGCACACAAAGGTGCCATGTTGCTTTATTGCTGTGTTGCTGCCATCTTCAAATTCTTCATACAGTTGGAACAATGGGTCGCACATTTTCATTTTGCACAGGCCCTCCCAAATTCTGGAGGTGGTCTGCACACCTGGTTTAGTTTTCTTTGAAAATACTTGAAGTTAAATCCTGTGCCTGGAAGACAACAGAACGGAATTGGCAGGAGGCTACGTGTATGGGTATCCCCACCATGACAAAAACAAGGGCCAGTTTTTACCTGTTTAGTGAACAGTCTCTGTGCAAATTGATATTTCATTTTCTTTTCTCATCGCTATGGAAATTGATTTTTCATTTTCTGGTCGCTGTGGAAATTGATTTTTCATTTTCTTTTCTGGTCGCTATCGAAATTGATTTTTCATTTTCTGGTCGCTATGGAAATTGATTTTTCCTTTTCTTGACTACTAGGTACTGATGATTGCAACTCTCATGTTTTACAAACAGGTGACCCAGCACCACCTAACGCCCCCAAACCAAAGCCAGATCCAAACCCCAACCGACCTGGTTTCACTGGTAAGAGCCTCTAACCCTACGGGTGGTCTCTATATTGTTTATTGTAACTTTATTTTATACTTATTCATAAGAATATTAATTCACATTTTCTCATGTTTTCTCATTTCTATCATATGACATTTACTGACAAATACTATTCTATCTAAATATATAATAAAATACATTAATTCCTTTAATCCCTAATGTTGAAAACATTGTGTCTTCTGACATTTTAGAATTACGAATTACAAAGCCAATTTGAGTCAACTTTGTCTACTCTTTTTCATTCCTTTGAAGAGATTTCTGGCATTCAAATTGTCTAGATCAATGCTCATGAGTACTTTTATAGCTTTTAACCTGGTTGGTTGTTTGCCCCAGAATTGCACCAATTTGATTTGATACCAGGGCGTCTGCAAATGTCCCTGTCTTCGAACCTTTTCCGGTAGCAATTATCACCTACAAAACCTTTGTCAAATAGTGTAATTATTATATCAAACCGGTCTTAGTTTTACATCTCTCATTCTGAAATGTAAAAAGCATAATGCATCCCAATGGGCCACGGAGACTTCTTCTTTTGTGTATTGGATGCTTTGGCTTTGATCCTTCAATTCGTGGTGCCCGCCACCAGGCCCAGCTCATTTTTGTATTGTTAGTAGAGATGGGGTTTCACCATGTTGGCCAGGCTGGTCTCGAACTCCTGACCTCAGATGTTCTGCCTGCCTCAGCCTCCCTACCTACTGATGTATGAGCCTTCTTCAATGATTTTTCGATATTAAAGATTACCAGCCACTTATTATGAAAATGGTTTTGCACTTTATTTTTGCCTTTGAATATTTTTAACAGGAAAGTTTTACAAGTGGTATGTTTATTTTTTTAATGGTGTCTTATGTTTGTGTGGATATCCTGTTTTTTGTAACTTTTTTTCCTTTTAAATTGAGAATCATTTTGCTATTGTCCCTTCTCTTCAGAGAAGTAAAAACTTCTTTTAAATTTCATTTGAATTGTTTATCACCGTAGGTTGATTCAAGGAATGGTAACGCGTTTTCAATGTTGAGTTTTTCTTTTCTTTTCTTTTTTTTTTTTTTTTGAGACAGAGTCTCTCTCTCTCGCCCAGGCTGGAGTGCAGTGGCGTGATCTTGGCTCAGTGCAACCTCCACTTCCTGGGTTCAAGCAATTCTCGTGCCTCAGCCTCCCAATTAGCTAGGATTACAAACATGCACCACCATGCCCGGCAAATTCTTGTATTTTCAGTAGAGACGGGGTTTCGCCATGTTAGCCAGGCTGATCTTGAACCCCTGACCTCAGGTGATCCGCCCATCTCAGCCTCTCAAAATGCTGGGATTACAGGTGTGAGCCACCATGCTGGCCTGAGCTTTTTCTTTGAGATTCGATTTCTCTTTCTCTTGTTGATTCTGTCAATGGGTTTCTAAAGTGTTTTTTCCTTGTTTTTGTTACTCTGAATCCATTTTCATGTCCACTGTTTTTCTGTTTATTTCTGTCATGTAGAAGAGATTGTGTATATATTTTTTGCAATCCATGAAATGGTGACCCTTTGTTAAATTTCAATTTTTTTCTCTTCATTTCTGACCTTTTCTAAGAAGTCGGTCATGTTATTTGGTAATGGGTTTTTAAAATTTTCCCTGTTCCTAGATTTATACATTCTCTTTACAGTTTATTTGTAATTTAGTTCTATGGCCTTTGCTAGAAGATTCAGGACAACTTTTAATATGTAGAGTTGTAAATATGGTAGACAACTTTTTTTCCAGACATTAGGACAAAAACCCAAAGAGATTCACCTTTAAATAAAATAAGTCATTTCAATGAGTGTCTTTCTCTTCTAGTATACTTTTTTTCTGAACACATAGGTTCTCATACCATGAGATTTCTTATTTCTTTCTATACAATGTATGTGAAAAATCATGTGCTTTTTATTTATTACTTGTGTATTTTAATATGGTTTTGAAAAAAAGATTCATTTTGATGTAGCCCCTCATGTTTCTTTCATTTGAGCCTCCTTTATCACTCCCAATATAAAATGTGCCTCGACCTTAATTGGGATTTGAAAAGCTTGGAACTAGAAGGCTGGGCCAGGTAAGGTGGCTCACACCTGTAATCCCAGCAGCTTAGGAGGCCGAGGCGGCTGGATCACTTGAGGTCAGGAGTTCAAGACCAGCCTGACCAACATGGAGAAACCCTGCCTCTGCTAAAAATACAAAAATTATCCTGGCATGGTGGTGCATGCCTGTAATCCCAGCTACTCAGGAGGCTGAGTCAGGAGAATGGCTTGAACCCGGGAGGCAGAGGTTGCAGTGAGCCGAGATCACACCACTGCACTCCAGCCAGGCAAAAGGACAAAACTCCATATGAAAAAAAAACAAAAAACAAACAAACAAAAAAACTAGAAGGCTGGCTTTGAAACTAGCATGAATGTCACATTAGTTTGTGGAGCCCAGCTGGGTGGGTAGAGCCACTTTTCAGACACAGATCAGAATCCGTCAGTCACAGATCAGATCACAGTCACCTGCCCTATCTCTTACCGTCTGCCTTGCTGAAGGTGTTGGGGACCTGGGAGGAGATAATGGGGAATCAATGGGACAGAGTTGTGTGCAGGCAGATTCAGAGTCCCAATTGGGTCCAGGCAGCACAGTTGATTTACAAATGACATTCTTTCTCTCTCCCTCTTTCTCTTGCTGTCATCTCTTACTCTTTTCATTTGGGGGAAGAATGATGTGAAAATGATCAGAAATTTTCTTTTTCTGATGAGATCCTAGTCAGTGTGATGTTCAGAAAAGTCTTTAGTCATGTGGGTCTCTGGTGATTTCTCCATCTGTTTCCGAGGTCATTCCTTCCTCATTTCTCAGAGCTTTACTATTAACAGACCGATTCCTTCCTTTAGGGGCTGACTTTGACTTAGCAGATGCCTTTGGTGATGGAGGAAACAGTGAGTAACTCGTTAAAGTCTCCTCTGTTGCTGATTTGTTATTGTCACCAAATTACTGTCATTTCCAAGAGACTTATCTCTTTTGCATAATCCATGGATTGGGTTTATACAGTGGAAATATTGGAAGTATATGCCTTGTTGTGCTTTATTTTTGTTGTTGTTGGATTTTTGTGTTTTTTTTCCCACCAATATGCTGGCTTTTATTTTAAAATTGTTACAGACTTTGGAATGATATAAGGCAAATGTCACTTCCCTGGCCAGGTCAGACTTCATGGGCATGTGATCTGTGATGTCACACAGGGACCTGTGCATACAAGGGCACCATATTGGTGTATTACTCAGTAGCTGCCATCTTGAAATTCGTCATAAAATTGGAACAGAATCTTGCATTTTCATTTTGTGCAGGACCTCTCAAATTCTGGAGGTGGTCTGGACACCTGGCTTAGTTTTCTTTGAAAATACTTGAAGTTAAATCCTGTAGCTGGAAGGTGATGGAAGGGAATTGGCAGGAGGCTATGTGTATGGGCATCCCCACCATGACAAAAACAAGGGTCATTTTTTACCGGTTTAGTGAACGGTCTCTATGCAAATTGATTTTTCATTTCCTTTTCTGGTCGCCATGGAAATTGATTTTTCATTTTCTTGACTGCAGGGCACTGATGATCGCCAACTCTCATGTTTTACAAACAGGTGACCCAGCACCACCTAATGCCCCCAAACCAAAGCCACATCCAAATCCCAACTGACCTGGTTTCACTGATAAGAGCCTCTAACCCTACGGGGTGGTCTCTATGTTGTTTACCTGGCAGTGATGTCCGTGTCATCTGAGAAGAGGCGATTTCAGGTGAGCCTGTTCCTACTGTTGAATTACAAGGTAATTCCAGTGTTCAAGTAGTGGAAAACCTAGATTACGAAAATATGTTTTTGGGTTGGATTTTATTTTCCTTTTCTTGATTTTACTTCAAAGATAAATGGAACTTCCAAATCATTGAATAAGAGCTTTTAGATGTAGACTTGATATGAGGAAAAGAATCTGTGTGTTTCCCATGGAGAAGCCAACTTGTTTTAAACAATTAGATTTTTACTGAGTGTTTTTCTTTACATGTTTGTTTAATTTTTAACACAGAAATCTATCCAGGTGGTCTAAATCCTGTTGACATTTTTATGGTTTTTTGCTGGTTATGTTATTATTGGCAAAAGAATATTCCTTGACCATTTTCTCATGTCATTTAATCATTTGTATCATACGACTTTACATTATTATACTACAGACTTAATTACATACTTTGGTTTCTTTAACTAATCCCTAATTCTGAAGTTATGTTTCTTCTGATGTTTTGGAATTATCAATTACAAAGCAAATTTGACTGCCCTTCATGCACTTTCCTTTATGTTTGAAGATATATTTCTAGAGTGCAAGTTGTTTACATCGATGTGTGTGAGTACTTCTGTAGCTTCTGACATGGTTTTGAAATTGCCCCAGAATTGCACCAATTTATTTTGATGGCGGCGGGGTGTGCAGATGACCCTTTCCTCACACCGTCTCCGATATTGGTGTTCACCAAAACATCTTTATCCAGTAGTGCAAAATGTCATGCTAACCTTGTCTTAGTTTCACGTCTTTAATTCTGAAACTTGAAACAAAAACAATGCATCAGTGGGCCATGGAGACTACTTCTTCTGTGTATGGGATACTGTGTCTTTTATTCTTCTATTCTGGTATGTCCTCCCTGATTTCTAGTCATTTTTGAATTATTTATAGACAGTAAACATTGCCCAATATGTTATGAAAATGTGTTTCCACTTTATTGTTGCCTCTGAAAACATTTTGAACAGCTTTTATAAGCAAGGCTTGAATTTTTCTTTTTTATGTTGTCTTAGGTTTGTGTGAGTTTCCACCTTTGTGTAACACATTTTTCCTTTTAACAGAACCATTTTATCACTGTCTCTCTTCCCTCTTGGGAAAAAGAAAACCATCTTTTTCTTTTCATTTTAATTACTTACAACTATGAATTGATTTATAGAGTGCTAAAATATTTGTAAAATCGAGCAGATTCTTCTGTGTGCCTTTTTCTCCTGGTCATTTATTTAAATGGATTTCTAAGGTGTTTTCCCGTCAGTATTGATTTGTTTTGGTGAGTACGATTTTATGTGCGCTATTTGTCTCTCTATTTCTGAACTATAGCAACATTTTTGTGCATTCTCTCTTACTCTCCACTGAATGATGAACCCTTATGAACTTCCAATTGTTTTCTCTTCATTTCTTAATGTTTCTAAAAAGACCGACATATTATTTGTAAGTGATTTTAAAATTTGTCTCCTTTTCTATGTTTTTTCGTTGTCTTCAGAGTGCATTCGTATTTTTGTTGAATTGGCTTTGCTAGAGAACACATGATGGCTTTAAGTATGAGTGAAGAGAGTAGACATTTTTTATTCCTGATTTCAAGGTAAAAACCTAAAGAGGTTCACCTGTAAATAAAATAAATTGTCTTTACAAAACCAGATACTCATTCCAAGAAGATCTCTCTATTCTAGTATACTTTTTTTTCTAAACATACAATAGTATAGGTTCTCATACTGTGAGACTTCTTATTTCTTTATACACAATATATTTGAAAAATCATTGGTTTTTTAGTGATTACTGATGTACTGTTACATGGTTTTGAAAAGTGTTGGATTCAAAGTTTCCTTCATTTAAGCCTCTTTTTTTCTCCCTTCCCCATATAAAAAGTTCATGATGGCCAGGAATAGAGAGGTTCACACATATAATCCCAGCACTTTGGGAGGCTGAGATGGGAGCATCTTTTGAGCCCAGGAGTTCAAGACCAGCCTGGGCAACATAGCAAAACCCCCTCTCTACAATGAAATGAAAAATTAGCCAGGCATGTTGGCACATACCTGCTGTCCCACCTGCTTGGGAGGCTGAGGCAGGAGGATTGCTTGAGGCCAGGAGGCGGAGCCTGCAGTGAGCTGTGGTCACACCACTGCACTCCAGCCTGGGTGACAGAGGAAGACCCTGTCTCAAAACAAAACAAAAATGGTTCCTCGACTTTAGTTAGGATTTGAAAAGCTTAGAACTGGAAGGCAGCCTCTGAAATTATCAAGAACATCACAGCAGTTTGTGGAACACACCTGGGTGGGTAGACCCACTTTTTAGACACTCTCTAGCCCAAATCTGATCACAGTCATTCTTCCTCACCTGTTAGGGTCTCCCTCACAGAAGGTGTTGGGGACCTTGGACGAGATGTTGATGGGATGGGAGTAAACAGGAGCAAATAGTGTGCAGGCAAAGTTGGAGTTCCTGCTCAGTCCGGGAGCAGAATTGATTTATGAATTTCTTTCTTTCTCTCTTTGTATCTGTCTCTTTTTTCTCTCTCTCTTTCTCTCTCCCCCCAGCCACCTTCCGATCTCTAATCCATTCATGTGAGAGAAGAGTGATGTGAAAATGGTCAGCAATTTGCTTTTTCTGATGAGATCCTGGTGAGAGTCATGTTCAATAAAGTATTTAGTCACGTGGGGCTCCGGTGATTTCTCTGTTTACCAGCTCATTCCTTCCTCATTTTCTCAGAACTTTGGTGTTAACAGCCCGTTTCCTATTTGTAGGGGCTGACTTGGACTTAGCAGATGCCTTTCGTGATGGAGGAAATAGTGAGTAGCTCTTTAAAGTCTCCTCTCTTGCTAACTTGCTTATTATCACCCAGTTATTATCATTTGCAGGAGACTTACCTCTTGAGAATGATCAATGGAACTTGTTTGCACAGTGGAAACCTAGGGAGTAAGTGTGTTGTTGTCCGTTTTTGATGTTGTTGGACTTTTGTTTGTTTTTTTTTTTAACCAGTCCACTTGCTTTTGTTGAGAAACTCCTACAGTCTTTGGAATGATGTAAGGCAAATGTGACTCCCCTGGCCAGGTCAGCCTTCACGGGCATGAAGCTTGTGAAGTCACCCAGGGACCTGTGCTTACATAAGCGCCGTATTGGTTTACTGGTCTGTAGTTACCATGTTGCTCTTCTTCATACAGTTGAGACGAGGGGTCCCACATTTTTGTTTCGCACGGGACCTTGCCAACTCTGTCACTGGTCTAGACACCTGCTTTAGTTTAATTTGATATATAAGCAATGTAGCCGGAAGATGATGGAAGAAAGTTGGCAGGAGGCTGTGTGTACGGTTATCCCTGTCATGACAAGCAACAAGCTCCAACTTTTACCTGGTCCGTCAGCCATCTCTATGCAAATTGATGTTTCATTTTCTTTACTCCAAGACACTCATGATTGCAACTCTCATTGTCACAAACAGATGACCGAGCACCTCCTAATTCACCCAAGCTGAAGCCAAATGCGAACCCTGAGCAGCCTGGATTCATCGGTAAGTGCTTCTCACTCTATAGGTTGTCTGTATGTTGTCCACGGTAGAGTGGTATCCACATCAGCTGGATGACAGGCTTTCAGATGAGCAGGTGCTTGCTATTGACTTTCTGTACAGTTACTCCAGTGGGCAGGGAGTGAAATACACAGTTTTCTGAAATAGATATTTGACTTGCGTTCTATTTTTAGTTTGCTGATTTTACTTCCAAGATTGTATGGAACTTCTAAAACACTGAGCACAAGATTTTCATATGAACTTGGTATAGAGAAAATGGCCTGTGCATTCCCTGTAGAGAAACTTGGGTGTTTTCGATGTTTTTGCCCTTGAATATTTGTATCAGCTATTTTGACACATGACAGCTTTCTCGGGTAATCTGACTAGCAACTGTTTTTTGAACTGAATTGTTGTGAAACATTCAGGTTTTTAGTGCTTTTTTGTTTTTAATTTTTAACACAGAAACATAAATAATGTTCACATCCTCTTGGCATTGTGATGGTTATTTGTGCTTATATTTTATACATCAGTTTAAATGAAGCAAACGTTAAGTAATAAAGCCAGTCTGTTGTTCATACTGCATTGTAACATTATTATTATTTTTTTTATCATTATTATTATTTGAGATGGAGTCTCGCTGTGTTGCCCAGGCAGGAGTGCAGTAGCATGATCTTGGCTCACGGCAACCTCTGCCTCCTGGGTTCAAGCAATTCTCCTGCCTCAGCTCCTGAGTAGCTGGGATTACAGGCATGCACCACCATGCCCGGCTAATTTTTTTGTGTGTATTTTTAGTAGAGACAGGGTTTCACCATGCTGGTCAAGCTGGTCTCGAACTCCTGACCTCAGGTGATCTGCCCACCTCGGCCTCCCAAAGTGCTGGGATTACAGGCATGAGCCACTGTGCCTGGCCTATTTTATACTTATTAATAGTCACTGAACATTTGCTCATGTCATTTTATCATTTATATCATATGACATTTACTGTCAATTATATTCTATATAAATATATAATACATTAATTTATTTAATCCCTAATGTTTAAAATATTGTGTCTTCTGACTTTTTAGAATTATGAATTACAAAGCAAATTTGAGTCAACTTCATCTACTTTTTTTTTTTATTATTCCTTTGAAGAGATTTCTGGCATTCAAATTGTCTAGATGAATGTATATGAGTCCTTTTATAGTTTTTGACCTGGTTCGTCATTTGCCCCAGAATCGTCCCAGTTTATTTTGATGATGGTGTGTGCAGATGACTGTCTTCACACCATCTCTATACTGGTTATCACCTGCAAAACCTTTGTCAGATAGTGTAAGGATTATATGAAACTTGTCTTAGTTTCGCATCTCTAATTCTGAAATTTAAAAAAAAATAGTGCATGCCAGTTGGCCATGGTTACTTCTTTTGTGTATTGGATGTTATGCCCTTTATTCTTAAATTCTCATATGTACCTACTGATTTATAAGTCTTCTTCAGTTATTTATGGATATTAAAGATTATCAGCCACTTACTATGAAAATGTTTTTGCTATTTATTTTTGCCTTTTAATATTTTTAACAGGAGTGTTTCACAAGCAAGACCTATTTTTTTATGGTGTCTTATGTTTGTGTTGGTTTTCTGGTTTTGTGACTTTTTTTTTAATGGAGAATAATTTTGCCATTGTGTCTCCCGCTTGGGAGAAGTAAAACTGTCTTTTTAATTTCATTTGAATTGTCTTCAAACATAAGTTGATCAAAGAAGTTGCGAAACATTTTCAAAGTTGAGCTTTTTCCTTGAGATTTGATGCATCTGTTTCTCCTGAGGATTTTTGTCAATGGATTTCTCAATTGTTTTTTGTTTTTGTTTTTTGTTTCTCTGAATCTATTTCTAAGTCCACTATTTTTCTGCTTATACTATAATATACAAAGGATTTTGTATATTTTTCTTTACGATCCACAAATTGTTTGCAAATTATTTTTTTTATTTTCCCCTTTTTTATATTTGTACATTTTGTTTACAGTTTATTTGTAATTTGGTTGTACTGTCTTTGCTAGATAAACCCAGGACAGCTTTTCATATGTAGAATTGTAAATACAGTAAACAGCTTTTATTTCAGGCTTTAGGGCAAAAACCCAGAGAGATTCACCTTTAAATAAAGTAAATCACTTCAAAAAGCCTCTTTCTACTCCAGTATACTTTTTTTTCCTAAACGTATAATAGTATAGTTTCTCATACCATGACATTTCTTATTTATATATAATATATTTGACTAATTATTTGATTTTTATTGATTACTCATTTACTCTTACATGGTTTTGTAAAAATGTTGGATTTGATGTAGCCCCTCATGTTTCTTTTATTTAAGTCTCCTTGTTATCCCCTTTCAGTATAAAAATTTCCCCAACCTGGCCAGGCACAGTGGCTCAGGCCTGTAATCCCAGCACTTTGGGAGGCCGAGGTGGGTGGATCACAAGGTCAGGAGTTCGAGATCAGCTTGGCCAATATGGTGAAACCCCATTTCTACTAAAAATACAAAAATTAGCTGGTTGTGGTGGCGGGCACCTGTAGCCCCAGCTACTCGGGAGGCTGAGGCAGGAGAATTGCTTGAACCTGGGAGGAGGAGGTTGTTGTAGTGAGCCGAGATTGTGCCACTGCCCTCCAGCCTGGGGAACAGAGCAAGACACCGTCTCAAAAAAAAAAAAATTTCCCCAACTTTAGTTGGGATTTGAAGAGCTTAAAACTAGAAGGCAAACTCTGAAACCATGGTGAGTTTTCACGTCAGTTTGTCCAGCATAAATGGGTTGGTAGAGTCACTTTTTAGACACCCTCTAGCCCCTCTGAGGGCCTCCCTGGTGGAAGGTGTTGGTTACCTGCGGGGAGATGATATTTGGACAGGAAATCAACAGGAGACAACCATGTGCAAGTTAGAGTTGGAATTCCAACTCTGTCCAGGCAGCACAATTGATTTATAAATTATTTTATTTCTCTCTCTCTGGCTCTCATCTTTTATTCTTTTCATCAGAAGGGAGAGTGATGTGAAAATGATCAGGAATTCACTTTTTCTATTGAGATTCTGGTTAGAGGGATATCCAGAAAAGTATTTAGGAACGTGGGGTTATGGTGTTTTCTGCATCTGTTTACGAGATCATTTCTTCCTCATTTCTCTCAGAACTTTGGTGTTAACAGCCTGTTTCCCTCCTTTAGGGGATGACTTTGACTTAGCAGATGCCTTACATGACAAAGGAAACTGTGAGTAACTCCTTAAAGTCTCCACTGTGGCTGACTTGCTTATTATCACCAAATTATTATCGTTTACAAAAAACGTATCTCTTGTGAATGATCAATGAAACCTGTTTGCACGGTGGAAAGTTAGGGAGTAGGTGTGGTGTTGTTTGTTTTGGATATTGTTGGACTTTGTTTTTGTTTTTACCAGTATGCATAGTTTTATTTTAAAACTCTCACAGTCTTTGGAATGATGTAAGGCAAATCTGACTCCCCTGGCCAAGTTAGGCTTCATGAGTGTGTGACTTGTTCGATCACCCAGGGACCCATGCTTACAAGGGTGCCATATTGGTTTATGAGTCTTTAGTTGTCATCTTGAAATTCTTAATACAGTTGAGCAAGGATTTCTGCATTTTCATTTTACACAGTACCTTGCCAATTCTGTAGCTGATCTGAAAAGCTGCCTGATAGGTTTTATTGAAAATGCTTTATCAGTACTGTAGCTGGAAGATGTTGGAAGGATATTGGCAGGAGGCTGTGTGTATGGGTATCCCCACCATGACAAAGAACAAGGTCCAGTTTTTATCTGTTTAGTGAACGTCTGTATGCAAATTGATGTTTCATTTTCTTCACCGCAAGGCACTCATAATCGCAACTCTCATCTTTTACAAACAGACGAGCCAGCACCACTGAACCCACCCAAACCAAAGCCAAATCCAAACCCCAAGCAGCCTGATTCCACCGGTAAGAGCCTCTAACCCTATGGGTCATCTGTATGTTGTTTACAGGACAGTGATGTCCATGTCAGCTGGGAGATTTCACATGAAACCTGTGCTCACTCTTCACTCCTTGTACAAGGAAATTCCAAAACCTAGTTTTCAACTATATAATTTTTATTTGGATTATATTTTTAGTGTCCTGATTTTACTTCTAAGATTTTAAGATTTAAGTCATAAATCTTAAATAGAATCTTAAATTTTGAGATTTTTTGGATTCCACCTCTAAAAAGTTGAATACGAGGTTTTAAATACAGACATGATATGAAGGAAGGGATAGTTGCATTCCCAGTGGAGAGGTGAGTGCTTTTCAAATAGTTAGATCGTTAGTGATTTTTTTTTTGTTTACATGCTTGTTTAACTTGTAACACAGAAAAATATAACTAGTGTCCAAATCCTGTTGACAGTTTGATAGTTATGTGCTAGTAACGTTATTTTTGGCATATTCATATTTCTTGATGATTTTCTTATGTCATTTAAGTCTTTCTAACATGACTTTTACTGTCCATTTTATGTCCTTATTTATTTCCCACATAATTATATACTTCAATATTTAATTTTGAAAATGTTATGTTTCTTCTAACATTTTAGAATTATGGATTTCAAAGTCAATTTGAATCAACTTTATGCACTTGTTTTTATTCCTTCGAATCAATTTCTAGAATGCAAATTGTTCAGATCAATGTGTATGAGTACTTCTATAGCTTTTGACCTGGTTCTGAAATTGGCCCAGAATTATATGAATTTATTTTGATGCCAGGGATATGTGCAACTGTCCCTTTCTTCCCACCATCGTTACTGCTGCTGATCACCTAGAAAACCTTTGTCATGTACTATCACATGTAACATTAATCTTTGCCTAGTTTCAGTTCTTTAGTTCTGCAATTTAAAAAAAAATAGTAAATAGTACATTAATTTGCCACGTATACTTCTTTTTTTTTCTTTTTTTTTTTTTGAGATACAGTCTTGCTCTGTTGCCAGGATGGAGTGCAGGAGCACCATCTCAGCTCACCGCAACCTCTGCCTCCCGGGTTCAAGCAATTCTGCTGCCTCAGCTCCCAAGTAGCTGGGACTGCAGGTGCACGCCACCATGCCCGGCTAATTTTTTTGTTTGTTTGTTTGTATTTTAGTAGAGATGGGGTTTCACCATGTTACCCAGGCTCGTCTCCAACTCCTGAGCTCAGGCAGTCCACCCGCCTCGGCCTCCCAAAGTGCTAGGATTACAGGCATGAGCCACTGCGCCCAGCCTACAACTTCTATATGTATTGATTACTTTGCCTTTATTCTTATCTTCCGATATGTCTGTATTGTTTTATAAATGTTCCTCTTTTTTTTATAGACATTAAATATTGCCAACCATTTACTATGAAAATGCTTTTTCATCTTATTTTTGCCATTGGATAGTTTAACAGTATTTTTTGACAGGCAAGTCTTCAAATTTTTATTCATGGTATCTTATATTTGTCTGAGCTTTCTGATTTTGGTGACTTTTTTTTTTTTTTTGAGACAGAGTCTTGCTCTGTCGCCCAGGCTGGAGTGCAGTGGCACGATCTCGACTCACTGCAACCTCTCCCTCCCAGGTTCAAGCGATTCTCCTGCCTCAGCCTCCCCAGCAGCTGGGACTACAGGCACCCACCACCACGCCCAGCTAATTTTTGTATTTTTAGTAGACACAGGATTTCACCATATTGGCCAGGCTGGTCTCGAACTCCTGACCTCATAATCTACCTGCCTCAGCCTCTCAAAGTGCTGGGATTACAGGCGTGAGCCACCGTGCCCAGCTGACATTTTTTTCCTTTGAACTTCAGAACCAACATGCCTGCAAAATTGAGATTTTTCTTGATATTCGATGTACCTCTTTCCCTGATGATTTCTTTTAATGCATTTCTAGTTTTTTCTTTTTTTTCATTTTTCTGGATATATTTTTATGCCCACTATCTTTCTGTTTATTTTTGTTACATAGAAAGGATTTAATATATTTTTCCTTACTATATCCTGAACTATGATCCCTTATTAAATTTCTATTTTTTTCTCATTTCTTATCTTTCTGAGAAGACAACCATATTATTTGCACATGATTTTTAAATATTTTTCAATTTTCTATCTTTATATGTTCTCTCTACATTTTATTTGTATTTTTGTTGTATTACCTTTGATAGTAAACCCAGGACAGGTTTAAATATGAGTGAAGAGAGCAGATATTTTAAATTCCTGACTTTAAAGCAAAAACCCAAAGATATTCACCTTTACATAAAATAAATTGCCTTTTTAAAAAATGTAGTCATTTCAGGAAGGGTCATTCTATTCTGGTATACATTTTTCCCCAAATATATAATATTATTGGTTTTCATACCATGAGGTTTCTTATTTCTTTATATATATATATTTGGATAATCATCTGGTTTTTATTGTTTACTCATTAAAACCATGTAAGTTATTGATTACTCATTGAAACCATGTAAGTATATTCTTACATGGTTTTGGAAAAATGTCGGATTTGATGTAGCCCCTCATGTTTCTTTTATTTAAGCCTCCTTATTATCCCCTTTCAGTGTAAAAATTTCTCCAGCCTTAGTCAGGATTTGAAAAGCTTAAAACTAGAAGGCAACCTCTGAAACCACGGTGAATTTTCACGTCAGTTTGTCCAGTACGTCTGGGTTGATAGAGCCACCTTTTAGACACCCTCTAGCCCAAATCTGATCATAATCATATGTCCCCACCTCTTAGGGCCTCTGTGGCGGAAGTGTTGGTTACTGAAGGGAGATGGTGATGGGATGGGAAATCAACAGGAGGGAATCCTGTGTTGACAGAGTTAGAGTTCCAACTTCGTCCAGCCAGCACAGTTCATTTATAAATTACTTTGTTTCTCTCTCTCTCTCTCCCTCTCTTTCCACCCCTGACTCTTGCTCTCATCTTTTACTCTTTGTGTCTGAGAGAAGAGTGATGTGAAAATGATCAGGAATTCACTTTTTCTTATGAGGTCCTGGTCACAGTGATACTTAGAAAACACTTAGAAACTTAGGCCTGTGGTGTTTTCTCCATCTGCTTCCAGGTCATTTCTTCCTCATTTCTCTCAGAACTTTGGTGTTAACAGCCTGTTTCCCTTCTTTAGGGGATGACTTTGATTTCACAGATGTTTCTTCATGGTGAACGAAACAGTGAGTAACTCTTTAAAGTCTCCTCTGTTGCCGAATTGCTTATAGTTTGTTTGTGTTTTTGGAGTGCTGTAGGAAGAGCAGTGATGAAGGTTTGAGGCTTCTAGATGCTTCCATATTAGTTGCCTGGGGCTCAGGCAGGGGCACACATGTGGACCCCTGGGGGGACATGACAGTTGAGCTAACAGCTGAGGAATGAGGATGACTTATATCCCAAGGAGTGGGTCAAAGGGTGTTTTGTGTCGCAAGTGTGGCATGTGCAAAGGGCCTGTGGTCAATGGAACTGAGGGTGCCTGTGGGGCTCAGTGAGGGGGAAAAGAGGAAGTCAGGCATGGCATGGGATGGAGGGGAACAGAGTGAGGCTACAGTCAGTGCCCAGTCTTGAAAATGTCCCTTCGAGCGTCCCTAGGGGCCATCCTTGTTTTCAGTGCTTATTACCCCTGCTCCCCTCTGCTTGCTCCCAGAGAGCTCTCTCCTGCCTCCCAGCTCTGCGTCTCAGATCCTGGCTCTGATCCCACGCTGCTGTTGCTTACACTCATGTACCCATTGCTAATGTCATCATTCCCTTCGGCAGCTAAGTGCAAAGTTAATTTCCCATTTGAAAAGCAGTCTGTACTAATAACAATCAACTGGGAGACCCAAAAGAGTGCAGTTAAAGAGAAAAAAAAAATCAAACTTTCCCTCAAAAAGAAACCAATGGTACCATTTGGGTCCACCTCCCTGAGGTTTGAAAGCCTCTCCGTTAGTGTTGGTTGCTTTTAGGCCTCCTCTTGCTGCATTAGCAAGGTGTATCTTTCTCTTTATATGCAGACAGTGCCCTCTTCTGGTGGGAGGCTCTCAGTGTCTGTCTACAAATCCATGACCCAAGAGGTAGAGGGGTCCCAACGGTCCCACTTACTTCTGCCAAAGTGGTGCCCTTGGGAATCACCAACTTCCTGTGCCCACCTGTTCTAGCTACTTGGTTCACTTTGACCCAGCTCTTCAGGGGTGATACCCTCCCTCATCAGGCTCCCAGATCCCATCAGGTGTTGAAACCCCATGTGATAGGTGAAATACTGGTCCCCAGAGATGCCCACATCCTAACCCCTTGATCATGTAAATGTGTGACCTTATGCAACACATGGGACTTTGCAAATGGGATTACATTAAGGATCTTGACATGGGACGATTATTTAGGATGAGCTGTGTAATTACAATGGAATCACAGGTTCCTTAGAGAGGCCTGCATCAGAGGATGAAGGAGTTGTTCACACGTGGAAAGAGACAGAAATAAAAGTGGAGAGGACCATTGAAAAAAAAAGTCATTGAAAGACTTTGGCACCCAGGTTGCCATGGCTGTCCCCAGCCCTTCAAATTCTCCTAAAGCCCCAAATGATCTTTCCCTGGAAGATGCACCAGCCCATTGGATAGCTTAGATGCAGCTGTTGGAGGGTGGATCTAGCCTGTGAGGACCCAGTAACCTGGACCCAATACATGACAACAAGGATTGAATGAGTGGTCGTTTACTGCTGAGTAATTGCTGGTTTTCCTGGCTCCTGGGCCCTGGGTCACATGGATGAGAGGGCTGGAAAAAATGATTATCAGCACAGAGTCCCCGAATCTCTGTGACTTCTGGTCACAGAGATTTTGAGCGTATGTATAGAAAAAAGCAGTTGTTCCTACACATTCAGTGTCAGAAGTGAAGGATGAGAGGGGAGAGGGGTGTGCATGTCAAAGGAAAAAACAGCTTTTCCCCCCTGTACGTGAGGTCACAGCAAATTTGCAAGATTCAGTGCATGGTGAGAGAAGCAGGCAGCCGCTGACATCCAGGGGCTGGCCTGGCTCCCGCTACCTGGCTTGGGGTTTCCTGTTGGACCTAAGAAATGTCACAGACAGGACATTTTTAAAGTCAATAAGAAATGTCAGACAAGAGCACTGTGATGAAGTCAAGAGACCGTGGGTTGTGCTTTGGCTGGTTCTTGATTTATTTCTGCTCAAGGCAATCAGTATGCCAAGGTGGCATATTTCAGGGTGTCACATAATGATCTACATTCTTATTCAGGGTGGGGTGTCCTGTACCCCATCAACTGGAAGGTTGTAGCGCTTCCTGCTTTCTAGACATGGTAAATGAACTCCCTGGGTCACTGGGAAAGTTGTAGCACTTCCTGCTTCCTGGAGATGGTAAATAAACTTTCTGTGTCACATGGGAGGTTGTAGCACTTCCTGCTGCCCAGAGATGGTCAATGAACTTCCTGAGTCACTGGGAAGGTTGTAGTACTTCCTGCTTCCTGGAGATGGTAAATAAACGTCCTGGATCACTGAGAAGGTTGTAGCACTTCCTGCTTTCCTAGAGATGGTCAGTGAACATCCTGGGTCACTGGGGAGGTTGTAGCACTTCCTGCTTCCTAGAGATAGTCAATGAACTTCCTGGAGATGTTAAATAAACTTCCTGGGTCACTAGGGAAGTTTGTAGCACTTCCTGTTTCCTGGGGATGGTAAGAGAACTTCCTGAGTCACTGGGGAGGTTGTAGCACTTCCTGCTTCCTAGACATGATAAATGAACTTCCTGGGTCATTGGAAGGTTGCAGCACTTTCTAGTTTATAGGGACATTATAACACTTCCTGGTTTATCTGGAGATTGTAATGCTTTCTGATTCATAGGGACATTGTAAAACTTTCTGGCTCACATTGTTACATTTCCTGGTTCAAATGGATAATAGCACTTCCTGGTTCACAGGGACATTGTGACACTTCCTGGTTCTTATGGGTAATTGTAGCATTTCCTGGTTCACAGGGACATTGCAACGCTTTTTGGTTCATACACATAATTGTTAGCACTTCCTGATTCCCAGGGACGTTGCAACACTTCCTGGTTCATAGGGATAATTGTAGCACTTCCTGTTTCATAGGGACATTGTAATACTTTCTGGTTCATACGAATAACTGTAGTACTTCCTGGTTCATATAGATAATAGTAGCAATTCCTGGTTCACATGGACATTGCAACACTTCCTGTTTCACAGAGACATTGCAACACTTCCTGGTTCATTCTGATAATTGTGTAACTTCCTGGTTTGCAGGGACATTGTAACACTTTCTGGTTCATATGGATAATAGTAGCACTTCCGGATTCATAGGGACATAGTAACATTTCCGGGTTCATACATACGGATAATTGTAGCACTTCCTGGTTCATACGGATAATTGTAGCACTTCCTGGTTTGCAGGAACATTGCAATACTTCCTGGTTCATATGGATAATTGTAGCACTTCTTAGTTTTTAGGATCATTGTGACACTTCCTGGTTCGTAGTGACACTGCCACACTTTCTGGTTCATATGGATAATTGTAGAACTTCCTGGTTCATAAAGACATTTGGAACCATCTGGTTCATAGGGATAATTGTAGCACTTCCTGGTTCGTAGGGACATTGCCACACTTCCTGGTTCATCTGGATAATTGTAGCACTTCCTGGTTCATAGGGAAATTGTGACACTTTCTGGTTCATAGTGACATTGCCACACTTCCTGGTCCATGTGGATAATAGTAGCACTTCCTGCTTCGTAGGGACCTTGCCACACTTCCTAGTTCATCCAGATAATTGTAGCACTTCCTGTTTCATAGGGATATTGCCACACTTTCTGGTTCATATGGATAATTGTAGCACTTCCTGGTTCATATGGATAATAGTAGCACTTCCTGGTTCACAGGTACATTATAACACTTCCTGGTTCATTCAGATAATTGTAGAACTTCCTAGTTTGCAGGGACATTGTAACACTTTCTGGTTCATATGGATAATTGTAGCACTTCCTGGTTCATATGGATAATAGTAGCACTTCCTGGTTCACAGGTACATTATAACACTTCCTGGTTCATTCAGATAATTGTAGAACTTCCTAGTTTGCAGGGACATTGTAGCACTTCCTGGTTCATAGGGAAATTGTGACACTTTCTGGTTCATAATGATATTGCCACACTTCCTGGTTCATAGTGACATTGCCACACTTCCTGGTCCATGTGGATAATAGTAGCACTTCCTGGTTCATAGGGACATTGCCACACTTCCTGGTTCATCCAGATAATTGTAGCACTTCCTGGTTCATATAGATAATAGTAGCACTTCCTGGTTCATATGGATAATAGCACTTCCTGGTTCACAGGTACATTACAACACTTCCTGGTTCAGATAATTGTAGAACTTCCTAGTTTGCAGGGACATTGTAACACTTTCTGGTTCATATGGATAATTGTAGCACTTCCTGGCTTCATAGGGTAATTGTGACACTTTCTGGTTTATAGTCACATTGCCACACTTCCTGGTCCGTGTGGATAATAGTAGCACTTCCTGGTTCATAGGGAAATTGTGACACTTTCTGGTTCATAGTGACATTGCCACACTTCCCGGTCCATGTGGATAATAGTAGCACTTCCTGGTTCGTAGGGACCTTGCCACACTTCCTGCTTCATCCAGATAATTGTAGCAATTCCTGGTTCATAGGGAAATCGTGACACTTTCTCGTTCATAGTGATATTGCCACACTTCCTGGTTCATAGTGACATTGCCACACTTCCTGGTCCATGTGGATAATAGCACTTCCTGGTTCATAGGGACATTGCCACACTTCCTGGTTCATCCAGATAATTGTAGCACTTCCTGGTTCATAGGGAAATCGTGGCACTTTCTGGTTCTTAGTGATATTGCCACACTTCCTGGTTCATAGTGATATTGCCACACTTCCTGGTTCATAGTGACATTGCCACACTTCCTGGTCCATGTGGATAATAGTAGCACTTCCTGGTTCATAGGGACATTGCCACACTTCCTGGTTCATCCAGATAATTGTAGCACTTCCTGGTTCATATAGATAATAGTAGCACTTCCTGGTTCATATGGATAATAGTAGCACTTCCTGGTTCACAGGGACATTACAACACTTCCTGGTTCATTCAGATAATTGTAGAACTTCCTAGTTTGCAGGGACATTGTAACACTTTCTGGTTCATATGGAGAATTGTAGCACTTCCTGGTTCATAGGGAAATTGTGACACTTTCTGGTTCATAGTGACATTGCCACACTTCCCGGTCCGTGTGGATAATAGTAGCACTTCCTGGTTCGTAGGGACCTTGCCACACTTCCTGGTTCATCCAGATAATTGTAGCACTTCCTGGTTCATAGGGAAATCGTGACACTTTCTGGTTCATAGTGACATTGCCACACTTCCTGGTCCATGTGGATAATAGTAGCACTTCCTGGTTCATAGGGACATTGCCACACTTCCTGGTTCATCCAGATAATTGTAGCACTTCCTGGTTCATATAGATAATAGTAGCACTTCCTGGTTCATATGGATAATAGTAGCACTTCCTGGTTCATATGGATAATAGTAGCACTTCCTGGTTCACAGGTACATTATAACACTTCCTGGTTCATTCAGATAATTGTAGAACTTCCTAGTTTGCAGGGACATTGTAACACTTTCTGGTTCATATGGATAATTGTAGCACTTCCTGGTTCATAGGGAAATTGTGACACTTTCTGGTTCATAGTGACATTGCCACACTTCCCGGTCCGTGTGGATAATAGTAGCACTTCCTGGTTCGTAGGGACCTTGCCACACTTCCTGGTTCATCCAGATAATTGTAGCACTTCCTGGTTCATAGGGAAATCATGACACTTTCTGGTTCTTAGTGATATTGCCACACTTCCTGGTTCATAGTGATATTGCCACACTTCCTGGTTCATAGTGACATTGCCACACTTCCTGGTCCATGTGGATAATAGTAGCACTTCCTGGTTCATAGGGACATTGCCACACTTCCTGGTTCATCCAGATAATTGTAGCACTTCCTGTTTCATATAGATAATAGTAGCACTTCCTGGTTCATATGGATAATAGTAGTACTTCCTGGTTCACAGGTACATTACAACACTTCCTGGTTCATTCAGATAATTGTAGAACTTCCTAGTTTGCAGGGACATTGTAACACTTTCTGGTTCATATGGATAATTGTAGCTCTTCCTGGTTCATAGGGAAATTGTGACACTTTCTGGTTTATAGTGACATTGCCACACTTCCCGGTCCGTGTGGATAATAGTAGCACTTCCTGGTTCGTAGGGACCTTGCCACGCTTCCTGGTTCATCCAGATAATTGTAGCACTCCTGGTTCATAGGGAAATCGTGACACTTTCTGGTTCATAATGATATTGCCACACTTCCTGGTTCATAGTGACTTTGCCACACTTCCTGGTCCATGTGGATAATAGTAGCACTTCCTGGTTCATAGGGACATTGCCACACTTCCTGTTTCATCCAGATAATTGTAGCACTTCCTGGTTCATATAGATAATAGTAGCACTTCCTGGTTCATATAGATAATAGTAGCACTTCCTGGTTCATATGGATAATAGTAGCACTTCCTGGTTCACAGGTACATTACAACACTTCCTGGTTCATTCAGATAATTGTAGAACTTCCTAGTTTGCAGGGACATTGTAACACTTTCTGGTTCATATGGATAATTGTAGCACTTCCTGGTTCATAGGGAAATTGTGACACTTTCTGGTTCATAGTGACATTGCCACACTTCCCGGTCCGTGTGGATAATAGTAGCACTTCCTGGTTCATAGGGACATTGCCACACTTCCTGGTTCATCCAGATAATTGTAGCACTTCCTGGTTCATAGGGATAATAGTAGCACTTCCTGGTTGACAGGTACATTACAACACTTCCTGGTTCATTCAGATAATTGTAGAACTTCCTAGTTTGCAGGGACATTGTAACACTTTCTGGTTCATATGGATAATTGTAGCACTTCCTGGCTTCATAGGGAAATTGTGACACTTTCTGGTTTATAGTGACATTGCCACACTTCCTGGTCCGTGTGGATAATAGTAGCACTTCCTGGTTCGTAGGGACCTTGCCACACTTCCTGGTTCATCCAGATAATTGTAGCACTTCCTGGTTCATAGGGAAATCGTGACACTTTCTGGTTCATAGTGACATTGCCACACTTCCTGGTCCATGTGGATAATAGTAGCACTTCCTGGTTCATAGGGACATTGCCACACTTCCTGGTTCATCCAGATAATTGTAGCACTTCCTGGTTCATATAGATAATAGTAGCACTTCCTGGTTCATATGGATAATAGTAGCACTTCCTGGTTCATATGGATAATAGTAGCACTTCCTGGTTCACAGGTACATTATAACACTTCCTGGTTCATTCAGATAATTGTAGAACTTCCTAGTTTGCAGGGACATTGTAACACTTTCTGGTTCATATGGATAATTGTAGCACTTCCTGGTTCATAGGGAAATTGTGACACTTTCTGGTTCATAGTGACATTGCCACACTTCCCGGTCCGTGTGGATAATAGTAGCACTTCCTGGTTCGTAGGGACCTTGCCACACTTCCTGGTTCATCCAGATAATTGTAGCACTTCCTGGTTCATAGGGAAATCATGACACTTTCTGGTTCTTAGTGATATTGCCACACTTCCTGGTTCATAGTGATATTGCCACACTTCCTGGTTCATAGTGACATTGCCACACTTCCTGGTCCATGTGGATAATAGTAGCACTTCCTGGTTCATAGGGACATTGCCACACTTCCTGGTTCATCCAGATAATTGTAGCACTTCCTGTTTCATATAGATAATAGTAGCACTTCCTGGTTCATATGGATAATAGTAGTACTTCCTGGTTCACAGGTACATTACAACACTTCCTGGTTCATTCAGATAATTGTAGAACTTCCTAGTTTGCAGGGACATTGTAACACTTTCTGGTTCATATGGATAATTGTAGCTCTTCCTGGTTCATAGGGAAATTGTGACACTTTCTGGTTTATAGTGACATTGCCACACTTCCCGGTCCGTGTGGATAATAGTAGCACTTCCTGGTTCGTAGGGACCTTGCCACGCTTCCTGGTTCATCCAGATAATTGTAGCACTCCTGGTTCATAGGGAAATCGTGACACTTTCTGGTTCATAATGATATTGCCACACTTCCTGGTTCATAGTGACTTTGCCACACTTCCTGGTCCATGTGGATAATAGTAGCACTTCCTGGTTCATAGGGACATTGCCACACTTCCTGTTTCATCCAGATAATTGTAGCACTTCCTGGTTCATATAGATAATAGTAGCACTTCCTGGTTCATATAGATAATAGTAGCACTTCCTGGTTCATATGGATAATAGTAGCACTTCCTGGTTCACAGGTACATTACAACACTTCCTGGTTCATTCAGATAATTGTAGAACTTCCTAGTTTGCAGGGACATTGTAACACTTTCTGGTTCATATGGATAATTGTAGCACTTCCTGGTTCATAGGGAAATTGTGACACTTTCTGGTTCATAGTGACATTGCCACACTTCCCGGTCCGTGTGGATAATAGTAGCACTTCCTGGTTCATAGGGACATTGCCACACTTCCTGGTTCATCCAGATAATTGTAGCACTTCCTGGTTCATAGGGATAATAGTAGCACTTCCTGGTTGACAGGTACATTACAACACTTCCTGGTTCATTCAGATAATTGTAGAACTTCCTAGTTTGCAGGGACATTGTAACACTTTCTGGTTCATATGGATAATTGTAGCACTTCCTGGCTTCATAGGGAAATTGTGACACTTTCTGGTTTATAGTGACATTGCCACACTTCCTGGTCCGTGTGGATAATAGTAGCACTTCCTGGTTCATAGGGACATTGCCACACTTCCTGGTTCATCCAGTTAATTGTAGCACTTCCTGGTTCATAGGGATAATAGTAGCACTTCCTGGTTCACAGGTACATTACAACACTTCCTGGTTCATTCAGATAATTGTAGAACTTCCTAGTTTGCAGGGACATTGTAACACTTTCTGGTTCATATGGAGAATTGTAGCACTTCCTGGCTTCATAGGGTAATTGTGACACTTTCTGGTTTATAGTGACATTGCCACACTTCCTGGTCCGTGTGGATAATAGTAGCACTTCCTGGTTCATAGGGACATTGCCACACTTCCTGGTTCATCCAGATAATTGTAGCACTTCCTGGTTCATAGGGATATTGCCACACTTTCTGGGTCATATGGATAATTGTAGCACTTCCTGGTTCATATGGATAATAATAGCACTTCCTGGTTCACAGGGACATTACAACACTTCCTGGTTCATTCAGATAATTGTAGAACTTCCTAGTTTGCAGGGACATTGTAACACTTTCTGGTTCATATGGAGAATTGTAGCACTTCCTGGTTCATAGGGAAATTGTGACACTTTCTGGTTCATAGTGACATTGCCACACTTCCTGGTCCGTGTGGATAATAGTAGCACTTCCTGGTTCATAGGGACATTGCCACACTTCCTGGTTCATCCAGATAATTGTAGCACTTCCTGGTTCATAGGGATATTGCCACACTTTCTGGTTCATATGGATAATTGTAGCACTTCCTGGTTCATATGGATAATAGTAGCACTTCCTGGTTCACAGGGACATTACAACACTTCCTGGTTCATTCGGATAATTGTAGAACTTCCTAGTTTGCAGGGACATTGTAACACTTTCTGGTTCATATGGAGAATTGTAGCACTTTCTGGTTCATAGGGACATTGTAACATTTCCAGGTTCATATGGATAATTGTAGCACTTCCCAGTTCATAGGGACATTGTAATACTTCCTGGTTCATACGGATAATTGTAGCACTTCTTAGTTTTTAGGGATATTGTGAAGGTGCTACTATTATCCATGTGAACCAGGAAGTGCTACAATTATCCATACGAACCAGAAAGTGTTGCAATATCCTTATGAACCAGGAAGTGCTACAATTATCCAGATGAACCAAGAAGTGTGGTAATGTCCCTGTGAACCAGGAAGTGATACAATTATCCATATGAACCAGGAAGTGTGGCAATGTCACTATGAACCAGAAAGTGTCACAGTTTTCCTATGAACCAGGAAGTGCTCGTTCGTAGGGAAGTGACATTGCCACACTTCCTGGTTCATCTGGATTATTGTAGCACTTCCCGGTTTATAGGGAAATTGTGACACTTTCTGGTTCATAGTGACATTGCCACACTTCCTGATTGATATGGATAATAGTAGCACTTCCTGGTTCATAGGGACATTGCCACACTTGCTGGTTCATCCAGATAATTGTAGCACTTCCTGGTTCATATGGATAATAGCACTTCCTGGTTCACAGGGACATTGCAACACTTCTGGTTCATTCGGATAATTGTAAAATTTTCTAGTTTGCAGGGACATTGTAACACTTTCTGGTTCATATGGATAATTGTAGCGCTTCCTGGTTCATAGGGACATTGTAACATTTCTAGGTTCATATGCATAATTGTAGCACTTCCTGGTTCATAGGGACATTGTAACACTTCCTGGTTCATACGGATAATTGTAGCAGTTCTGGTTTGCAGGGCCACTGCAGTACTTCCTGGTTCATACAGATAATTGTAGCACTTCTTAGTTTTTAGGAATATTGTGACACTTCCTGGTTCATAGTGACACTGCAACACTTCCTGGTTCATAGGGATACTGCAACACTTTCTGGTTCATATGGATAATTGTAGCACTTCCTGGTTCATATGGATAATAGTACCACTTCCTGGTTCACAGGGACATTGCAACACTTCCTCTTTCATTCCGATAATTGTAGAACTTCCTAATTTGCAGGGACATTGTAACACTTTCTGGTTCATATGGATAATTGTAGCACTTCCTGGTTCATAGGGACATTGTAACATTTCCAGGTTCATACAGATAATTGTAGCACTTCCTGGTTCATAGGGACATTGTGACACTTCCTGGTTCATATGGATAATTGTAGCACTTCCTGGTTTGCAGGGACATTGCAATACTTCCTGGTTCATAGGGATAATTGTAGCACTTCTGAGTTTGAGGGACATTGTGACACTTCCTGGTTCATAGTGACACTGCAACACTTTTTGGTTCATACGGAAAATTGTACTTCCTGGTTCATAACGACATTTGGAACCGTCTGGTTCATAGAGATAATTGTAGCACTTCCTGGTTCGTAGGGACATTGCCACACTTCCTGGTTCATCTGGATAATTGTAGCACTTCCTGGTTCATAAGGATAGTTGCAACACTCCCTGGGTCATCACCCCCATCCTGCCATCTGCTTCAGCCCTATGCAGCCACTCACAAATCTACTTCCTATCCCATGGATTTGCCTATCAGGGGCATTTCAAACGGCCTCCCATGTGGTTTTGTGCCTGGCTTCTTTCACTCAGCATAATATTTTCGAGGTCCATCGATTTTGTACCATGCATCAGAATTTCATTCCTTTTGATGGCAGAATGACATTCCATTGTATGGGTAGACCACATTTTGTTTATCCACACACTTGTTGATGGGCATTGGGTTATTTCCACTGTGTAACTACCATGAATAATGCTTAGCACTTAGCATACAGTTAGGACTTCTATGTACATACTTGTCTGAGTAACTATCTTCAATTTCTTGGGTAAATACCCAGGAGGGGAATGGCTGGGTCATGTGATAACTCTATGTTTAACCATTGAAGGATCCGCCAGGCTGCTTTTCAAAGCAACCGCACCATTGCACCATCCCACAAACAATATAAGAGTGCTCCAGTTTCTGCACATCTGAGCCAACACTTGTCACTGTCCATATTTGTCATTAGAGCCATCCTAGTGTGTATGATGGGCTATCTCATTGTGGTTTTGATTTGCATTTCCCTGATGACCAGATAGGTTGGCTTTCAAGTTTTCATGTTCTTTCTTCTTCTCTGTCAAGTAGATGAGTAATACTTAAATAAATATTTCTTACTCAGCATTTTGATGTATTTATTCATAGCCTTATTAATGCTTGACTTTGTTTGTTTATCTCTCAGATATGGGTCTCTAAATGTCAGTTTCAAGAAGGAACTGTGTTTTGTTCAACTCCAAAATCCCCAGATCTATCTAGGACACTGCCTGAAACACAGAAGGGGTTAAAAAAATATGGATGAAATATAATAGCAAATGCATGTTCTATTTTAAAATATCAACAGTTATTCCATTTGCAGAACAGTAAATTCAATGTGAAGACTAAGACACTGTTGATTATTTATGTGTGTATGCTTGTATATGTATATATACATACATATGTGTGTATACCTCTACATGTATATATAGGTATACATATGTATATGTACAGACATATATGTATAGGTATATACACATATACAAGCATATATATATACATATGCAAGCATACCCACATTATGTACACATATGAAATATATATATATATATACACACACTCACATATACATACACACACACATATATTTACACATATCTTTACAAAACACAGACCTAGGATATTTTCCCTAGAATCAGGTCCAAGGCAGATAGTTGAAAAATGTCTGATTTCTAATTTGTGGTTGAAATAAAACTAAGAACATTTCATTATTTTCATCATGATTTATTTTGCTGACTTGTTGAACATAGGCAGGCTTGTTACCTGGGTGGACTGTGTGATGCTGAGGTTTGGGGTATGACCAATCCCATCACCCAGGTAGTGAGCATGGCACCCAATAGGTAGTTCTTCAGTTCTTACCCTATCCCTCCCTCCACCCTCTAGGAGCCCCCAGTGTGTGTTCCTCTCTTTGTGTCCATGAGTACCCAATATGTAGATCCACTTATAAATGAGAATGTGCAATATTTGGTTTTCTGTTTCTGGATTCGTTTGATTACAATAAAAACCTCCAGCTCCATCCATGTTACTGCAAAGGACGTGGTTTTGTTCTTTTCTGTGGCTGTGTAGTATCCCACAGCGTCTATGGACCACATTTTCTTTATCCAATTCACCATTGATGGGCATTTAGGTTGATTCCATGTCTTTGCTATGGAGAATAGTGCTGTGATCAACATGCTTGTGCAGGAGTCTTTTTGGTAGGATAATTTATTTTCCATTATGTATGTATCCAAGAATGGGATTGCTGAACTAAATGGTAGTTCTCTTTTTAGTTCTTTGAGAAATCTGGGAGATATGTCTTGGAATGAACTTCATATAGCTTTTTACTGCCTCCCTTTTAAAATGCTTCCAGAAGGCTGTCCCTTCTTTGGTGCACAGAAACTGGCTAAAAAATAAATGTGACCAGCTGGGAGTGGTGGCTCACGCCTGTAATCTCAGCACTTTGGGAGACTGAGGCAGGTGGATCACCTGAGGTCAGGAGATCAAGACCATCCTGGCCAACATGGTGAAACCCCGTCTCTAGTAAAAATACAAAAAATTAACTTGGGCGTGGTGGCGGGCGGCTGTAATCCCAGCTACTCAGGAGGCCGAGGCAGGAGAATTGCTCGAACTTGGGAGCCAGAGGTTGCAGTGAGCTGAGATGGCTCCACTGCACTCCAGCCTGGGCGACAGAACGAGATTCCGTCTCAGAAACAAACAAACAAACAAACAAAAACTAGCCAGGCATGGTGGCACACACCTATAGTCCCAGCTACTCAGGAGGCTGAGGCAGGGGAATCACTTGAACCCGGGAGGCGGAGGTTGCAGTGAGCTGAGATCTCACCATTGCACTCCAGCCTGGGCGACAGA
This sequence comes from Pan troglodytes, assembly GCF_028858775.2. Lineage (NCBI taxonomy): Eukaryota > Metazoa > Chordata > Mammalia > Primates > Hominidae > Pan > Pan troglodytes. Next base: position 3,023,725 of record NC_072421.2, read on the forward strand.
GCAAGACTCGGTCTCAAAAAAAAAAAAAATAAATATAAATACAATTAAAACAAATAATATAAAAACGTGACCTGCAGCCACCTCTCCAAGGGGCCTGGATAGCAATGGAAGGAAGTGAAAAGGAGGAGATGAAAAATTTACACCTTGAAAGCTGAAAGTGTTCTAATATTACCAATGCTGTGTAGTCAGACACATCGAAAGTGACTCTAATACCTCCTGACATCCTTATGTTATGAATATGTAGACAATAGCAAATTATTCTCCGCTTTTTTCCAGCTCATTGAAACATTTTAGGGAGGAACATTTCTGCATTGACAACAGCTTTAAATATTTAATTAGTGCTTTGAAGAAACACAAGAATCTGTGATGCAGAAGGGAAATGAAAAGGAAAGCTTAGTCTCCATTTAGTTATGTTCCTTATAAATATTTCCCAGAGGCAAAGATGTTCTCTTTCATATTAAAAATACAAATAAACACTTCTCATTAGCCCAAGAAAATATTGTAGAGATTTTCATTATCCAAAAAAGGCACACTTTCAAGACACACGGAACAGAGACGGCACATTGCCTTAGCTTGCTTCTGGCTAGCGTGTCTGGCTATTGACCGGATTTTATTTTTAAATGACTAAAATAATATATTAACTAAATGGTAAAATTCATATTCAGCATTGGCTTGAGGGCATCGGAGGGTTTTGGCTGGCCCAGTCATCTCTACCAGTGAAGAAAGCAAGGAAATAGGTCATTTCACTCAGGGACAGCTTGAAAACAGAGATTTCATGGAGCTTCCTCATTCCGTCAGCCTAGAGTGGGATTTTGGCTGTCACCCTTCAAGGATGAAAAGGTGCAGAGGACATTGGGCTACAGACAGGGCGCTCGTTTAAATGATTTAAAAGTTTTGGTCAGGCGTGGTGGCTCATGCCTGTAATCCCAGCACTTTGGGGCGCCGAGGCGGGTGGATCACCTGAGGCCAGGAGTTCGAGACCAGCCTGACTAACATGGAGAAACCCCATCTCTACTAAAAATACAAAATTAGTCGGGTGTGATGGCACATGCCTGTAATCCCAACTACTCTGGAGGCTGAGGCAGGAGAATTGCTTGAGCCTGGGAGGCGGAGATTGCAGTGAGCCGAGATCATGCTATTGCACTCCAGCCTGGGCCACAAGAGCAAAACTCCATCTCAAAAAAAGAAAAAAAGAAAGAAAAAAAAGTTTCCATCTGGCTGGACACAGTGGCTTACGCCTGCAGTCCCAGCACTTTGGGAGGCTGAGGCAGGTCAATCACTTGAGGTCAGGAGTTCAAGACCAGCCTGGCCAACATGGAGAAACCCCATCTGTACTAAAAATACAAAAATTAGCCAGGCGTGGTGGCGGGTACCTGTAATCCCAGCTACTCTGTAGGCTGAGGCAGGAAAATCACTTGAACCCTGGAGGCAGAGGTTGCAGTGAGCTGAGATTGCACCACTGCACTCCAGCCTGGGCGACAGAGCAAGACTCCGTCTCAAAAAAAAAAAAAAAAAAGTTTCCATCTAAGCGAGCTCTGTTGGTTCTCCCACCTCTGACCTTATGAGTTTTCTTCTTTAACCTGCACCTTGTTCTCTGAGTCACTTTGCACTTGAAGGTACAGCTACAGCTTCCCCATCAGACTTGTTGGTCTTTTATCAAAGGATGAAAAAGTTCTTCCTCTTTTGGGTCTTTAACCCTGTTTCCTGGTGTAAGACAGCTTTTATGTTTGCTACCTGCTGGAATCAACTTGAAATTTTCTCCCAGAAAATTTGTGAATTTATCTTGTTCAAGTTACTTGTGGTCAATAAGTTAATAAAGATAGATAGACAGACAGACAAATACATTGATACAGATAGATAGATTCATGATAGATGATTGATAGATATTACACAGATACATAGATACATAGATTAGACCTGATATATATAGGGTGGGTGGATAGATAAATGAATAAATGGCTAAATACATGATTGATGGATTGGTAGATAAATGAATAAATGACTAGATACATGATTGGTAGGTAAATGAATAAATGGCTAGGTACATGATTGATCGATAGATGATACAGATTAGATAGATATATAGATACATAGATTAGACCTGATAGATATATGGATATATATACAGGATGGGTGGATAGATAAATGAATCAATGGCTAGATACATGATATAGATAGAGCCAATACATACATAGATACATAGACAGGGTAGGTGGATAGATAGATGAAGACATGGATAGATAAATATACACAGAGATAGATCAATGATAGAAATGGGTATATGGATATACGAATGATAGAAGATATTTTGAGAGAGAGATGATTAATAGGCAATTGATTGACATATTAGATGACAGATAAAAAGTGGGTAAAATGCAAGTAAACTGTGAGCCAAACGTCCACGTGGAATAGCGTGGGAAGCATTGAGAAGACGCTTTTTGGTGCTACCTGTTTAAAAATTGAAAAACTGAGCTAATACCCTCCACAGTAAGATAGAGGGGAGGGCACTGGGAATTTATACCTCCCAGGAAAAATAAATCATGGTAAACAGGCAGAGATCTTTGCAGATTCCAGTTCTTGGGGGTAAAAGGTCCCCGAGATGCCCAGTTTGTGACAACCTGTTTTGAACTATTCAGCTCAAGGTTTCCATTTTTTCTCCCGGGGGAGTTGCCTCGATTCTGATGTGTTTGCTTCGGTGCTCTGTGTATTGTATTCATCCCACTCTTCAATTCATAAACTCTGGAGATTGTTCAATTCACTGGGCAAACCATATGCCTAAGTCTATCCTCTGATAGAGGCTCGTACATGCAAAATCCAATAGCAACCTGGGAAGATTTCAGTCAAGACCCAAGAGGAGGCTGGCATCAGGCTCTCGGTCACCGATTTTCACATTCAGGTTTCCTGATGCACTTGCAACTCTTTGGGCGACCTCTGGACTCCTTGCTCCCAGGGTCCACATTTAGTTTTATCTTTACTGCGTTGCTTGTATGAAAAAGAATAAACTTGGATGAAACAGATACAGAGTATTGGTGTCAACCTAAGTATTGGTGTCAACAAAGAGATGGTTTGGATCTGGTTCCCCACCACATCTTAGGTTGAGTTGGACTCCCCGGTTTGGAGGTGGCGCCTGGTGGGAGGTGACTGCATTATGCGGGTGGTTTCCATTGAATGGTTTACCACTGTCCCCCATGGTGCTGTTGTGGCGGAAGTGAGTTACCATCCGATCTGGTTGTTTAAAGGGTGCAACAACTTCCCCACCCCGTCCTGCTCCTGCTGTGGCCATGTAAGACGTGCCTGTTTCCCCTCTGCCTTCCGCCATGATTGTGAATTTCCTGAGGACTCCCCGGCCATGCTTCCTGTACTGCCTGTGGAACCGTGAGCTAATTTAAACCTCTTTTTCTTTATAAAATTACCCTGTCTCAGGTATTTCTTTATAGCAGTGTAAGGACTGACTAATACACTCTGTAATAGAAAAGATGTTTATTTGGGAGTATAGTAGTGCCATGAGAATAGATGTGCCATATTAAACTGTGTTCATATTCAGGGAGGTAAAGGGGAAAAAAGGATTTTAAAGGAAATAATGAAGAGGATTCCATAATTCTTTTGAAATGATTATCCTTGGCTAAAAAGATCAATAACGTGGTGACACCAGTCTGAGTTTGGACAGCCAGTTTTTGGGCAGGTGTCCTCGTGGAAGTATTTTTTTTTTGCAAGGGTGAGATTTTTGCAGTCTCTTACGATAGTTTTTGTTATCAGGCATATAAGCATAAAAACCATTAATATACACTAGAGATGCATTGAAGAGCTTATAAAATTGTTAAGGTTTTCTTCTTTGGTCAGTGTCTAAAATATGAGTCAGATATTTCCTTGGTTATCTTTGAGATTTATATGGTCCCAGGTTTCTCCTGGGTGGGTAGAAATTACTGCAGCATGTACAAAACTGTCCTTCATGCCATACTTCTTCCTACCATTATACGATGAAAACTAACAAAAGAGAGTTTTATAAAATGTTCTTCCTCTTTCTCTCTGGTACCAATAGGAAGCACAATTGTTTTCCCGTGGTTCTTCACAAAGGTTCTGTTGCACTAAGTTTCAAACCCTTGTGTATACACAATCACATTCACATATACCACACATACACGTGCATATACACAGTTACACACATCCGTACAGATACATACATGCACATGTATACACAGATAAACACATACATGCACAAATATAGACACACATACACAGACACACATTCACATGTATGCAGACACACACAGATATACACGTATACCTATGCACAGAAACCATACACAGATATACACATACGTGCACAAATATGGACACACATACACAGACACACATGCACATGTATGCAGACACAGATATACACATATACCTATGCACAGAAACCATACACAGATAAACACATACATGCACAAATATAGACACACATACACACACATTCACATGTATGCAGACACACACACATATACACATATACCTATGCACAGAAACCATACACAGATAAACACATACATGCACAAATATGGACACACATACACAGACACACATTCACATGCACATGTATGCAGACACACACACATATACACATATACCTATGCACAGAAACCATACACAGATATACACATACATAACATACATGCACAGGTATACATACAAACATACACACAGATATGTGCATACACATATACACACATAACACATGCATGCACACATATCCACAAGCCTGCAGATATACACACGTACACACAGATATGCATATTCATACATACTAAACATACATTCATACTTACACCTATACACACACATACACAAACACATACAGAGATATACACACATGCACACACATACATACATACATGCACAGATACACATGTACATACATACCAAACATACATGCATACTTACACCTACACACATACACAAACACATATACACACACACATACACAGGGATATGCACATGCACACAGATACCCACATACACACGTACATACTTGCATAGAGTTATACACACACACACACACACACACACACACACACACGTGCACACACAACTTTGGCATAATGGAAATTTGATGATTGGTCATTGGAGTCAACCGTACAGCCCCTGTCAGAAACAAAGGACCAAAGTGGAAGGGGACATGGATGTCACAAACATGTCAATGTCTACGGAACCACGGAACTTGGAGAAACATGCAACCGACTAAGGACAGAAGATTCGAGTGACTGCAACTCTGTTTTTTTTTTTTTTTTTTGAGATGGAGTTTCACTCTTGTCACCCAGGCTGGAGTGCAATGGCGTGATCTCGGCTCACCGCAACTCCCGCCTCCTGGGTTCAAGCGATTCTCCCACTTCAGCCTCCTGAATAGCTGGGATTACAGGCATGCACCACCATGCCCAGCTAATTTCATATTTTTAGTAGAGATGGGGTTTCTCCGTGTTGGTCAGGCTGGTCTTGAACTCCCAACCTCAGGTGATCCGCCTCCCTCGGCCTCCCAAAGTGCTGCGATTACATGCGGGAGCCACTGTGCCCGTCCTAACTGCAGCTCTTACTTTGGAATTCAGGCAGCTACAGAGCCAAGATTCCTGGAGCCCACAGGCGTGTGGCTAATACATTTCCCTTCCTTTCCATAGAATTGGGTTGGTTTTGTTGCACTGGGTGTCTGGTAGCTCCGGAGAGAACAAATATAAATGTGAAAATGCATACCTTGGTCATTAGTGTTTCTCAACAATTCTCCATCTCACCCCACTTAACAAGGCCTCTGCTAGAACTCTGGGGTCCGTTCCAAGAGGAAAAAACATCCCTGCCTAAAAGAAGCAAATGGAAGAATGTATTCTCTGCTGCCATGTGTGTTCTCATCAGGCCTTATCTAAGTTTCTCACCAGGAGATGTTGAAAAATATTGCTTGATGGACGAAGGGTAACGTACTGCAGTTGTTGATTGAGAAATGCCAGCCGTCATCTCGTGCTCGTTAGCTGCTCTGAATGCTCTTAGAAGGCACCATTCATGCCGCTGTATTCGGGACTGCTGAATTGTGCCCATTCCTTGGTGTTACCCATGTCTCTTGTTGATGAAGTTCTAACCACAGTGCCATTGTGAGGCTGGAAATGTCCTTGGGTGAAAAAGCAGCCCCTGGGTCACCTTTCCCATGATTCAGGTGCATGTGAACCCCTCTAGTGCTTTACTGCCAGGGTCCAGGAGAGAGGGAAAGAATGTCACTGTCCCAGCATCCTCTAATTTACTTGACAACACAATTGTTCCAGGGTCGGAGTTTTGTTTTCTTTTGTTTTTGAGATAGAGACTCGCTCTGTCCCTCAGACTGGAGTGCAGTGGCACGATCTCGCCTCACTGTAACCTCTGCCTCCCGGGTTCAAGTGATTCTCCTGCCTCAGCCTCCTGAATAGCTGAGATTACAGGCACCTGCCATCATGCCTGACTAATTATATTTTTGTAGAGACGGGGCTTCACCGCGTCGGCCAGGCTGGTCTTGAACCACTGACCTCAGGTGATCCGCCTGCCTCAGCCTCCAAAAGTGCTGGGATTACAGGCCTGAGCCACCATGCCCAGCCAGGTTTTTTTTTTTTTTCTTCAGCTCAAGAATGAAGTTTTTCTTAGTATCCTGTAGCTAAAATGATGCTTCTCCAGTTTTATTTATTAAAAACGCCTAACGCTGGCCAGGTGCAGTAGCTCACGCCTGTAATCCTAGCACTTTGGGAGGCCGAGGCAGGTGGATCACGGGGTCAGGAGATTGAGACCATCCTGGCCAACATGGCAAAATCCCGTCTCGACTAAAAAAAAATAGAAAAAATTAGCCGGGTGTGGTGGCGGGCGCCTGTAGTCCCAGCTACTCAGGAGGTTGAAGCAGAAGAAGCGCTTGAACCCAGGAGGTGGAGGTTGCAGTGAGCCGAGCTCGCGCCACTGTACTCCAGCCTGGCAACAGAGTGAGACTGTTTCAGAAAAACAAACAAAAAAACAACTAATAGTAATGATCACATTTTTGGGCTCAAACATCTTAATTCTGGAAAGAGGAGATGCCACCATGGATACCACACTAAAGAGATGCTCTGGAGGATTTTGCAAGGGAAGAAATTGTCATCTTAGGGAGGGCAAACTAGGGAAACTTTTCAGACACTGGTCATTCACGGGTATGATTAGAAGAAATGCCACACAGACCTCAGGATACCTTGACCCAGACGGGGTCACTCTGATGCCTTCTGACGTGAGAATTGATCACGTTACCACAGCTAGTCACCACTCACTGGGTGACTTCAGACAAAGAAAATTGACGTTGTCACCGTTCCAAAGACCAGAAGTCTGAGGTCTAGGCGTGAGCAGGGCTGCGCTACCCTGGAGGCTCCAGGGGAGGACCCTTCCTGCCTCTCCCAGCTCCTGGGGTTTCCAGGTGTTCCTGGGCTTGTGGCCACATCACTCCAGTCCCTGCCTCCATCTCCACGTGGCCGCCTCCTCTGTGTCTCCAAATCTCTATCTCCTTGTAAGGACACTAATAATTGGATTAGGGCCCACCTGAAATCTGGGATGATCTCATCTCAAGATCCTTCACTTAAGTATGTCTGCAAGGAACCTATTTCTAAATAAGATCCTGTTTCTACATTTTGAGGGTGAGGACATGCACATCTTTTTTTTTCTTTTTTTGAGACAGACTCTCACTCTGTCACCCAGGCTGGAGTGCAATGGCACGATTTCAGCTCACTGAAACCTCCACCTCCTGGGTTCAAGCGATTCTCTTGCCTCAGCCTCCTGAGTAGTTGGGATTACAGGCGTCCACCACTGCACCCGGCTAATTTTTGTATTTTTAGCAGAGACAGGGTGTTGCCATGTTGCTCAGGCTGGTCTCGAACTCCTGACCTTGTGATCCGCCCGCCTCAGCCTCGCAAAGTGGTGGGATTACAGACGTGAGCCACTGTGCCTGGCCGCACATATCTTTTTATGACTCACAACAATATGCAACTCTGGCATGCAATCATGCTAGTGGTTTACTTAGGCAGACCCTCCAGGCCTGCGTGGCAACATAGTGAGACCCCATCTCTAAAAAAACAACAAGAAAAACACAAAAATATACATCATGACACCTGTATTCACACTCCTCATACACTGCAGACAAATGCCATTTTGAAGAGAGGGAGCTTTATTCCTGAGTGGGCAGAGGAAGAAGGATGAATTGAGGAAGTGTGTGCATTACTTGTCAGCTGCCAACACTGAAAACAACACATGTTTATTTTCTTACATTTCTGTAGGTCAGGAGTCTGAAATGGATTTCACTATTTGAAAATCAAGGTGTTGGGAGGCTTGCAGTCTCTCCAGAATCTCTAGGAGAGAATTCATTTCTTGCTTTTTTCTAGTTTTTACAAGCCACCTGCCATCCTTGGCTCATTAGCCGGTACCCCATCTTCAAAGCACATGACTCCGACCTCTGCTTCCATCCTCACATCCCTTTTTTCTGCGGTTAAATGTCTCCCTTCCTCTCTCTTATAAAAGCCCTGGGACCCCACTGTGATTGTATAGATCATTCAAAAAATGTCCCCATCTTAAGAACCTTACCTGAATCCTATCTGCAAATTCCTCTTTGTCCTAAAAGTTCACAAGTTCTAAGAATTAGGATGTGGGCATCTCTGGGGACCAGGACTGTACCTGCCACATAGGGTTTGAACACCTGATGGGATCGGGGAGCCTGATGAGGGAGGGTGTCACCCCTGAGGGGCTGGGTCAAAGTGAACCAAGTAGCTAGAACAGGTGGTCACAGGAAGTTGGTGATTCCCAAGGGCACCAGCTTGGGAGAAGTAAGTGGGGCAGCTGGGGACCCCTCCACCTCTAGGGTCATGGATTTGGAGCCAGGCACTGAGAGCCTCCCACCAGGAGAGGGCACCGTCTACATATAAAGAGAAAGATAGGCCGGGCACAGTGGCTCCTGCCTGTAATCCCAGCACTTTGGGAGGCCGAGGTGGGTGGATCATCTGAGGTCAGGAGTTTGAGACCAGCCTGGCCAACATGGTGAAACCCCGTCTCTACCAAAAATACAAAAATTAGCTGGGTGTGGTGGCGGGTGCCTGTAATCCCAGTCACTTGGGAAGCTGAGACAGGAGAATTGCTTGAACCCAGAAGGTGGAGGTTGCAGTAAGCCAAGATCACACCACTGCACTCCAGCCCGTGCTGGAGTGAGACTCAGTCTTAAAACAACAACTAGCTGGGCGTGGTGGCACACACTTGTAATCCCAGCTACTTGGGAGGCTGAGGCACGAGAATCGCTTAAACTTGGGAGGCGGAAGTTGCAGTGAGCCGAGATCACGCCACTGCACTCCAGCCTGGCTGACAGAGCGAGACTCCATCTCAAAAAAGAAAAAAAAAAAAAAAAAAAAGAGAAAGATACACATTGTATATGCAGCAGGACCAGGCCTAAAAGCAACTAACACTAACAGAGAAGTTTTCAAACCTCAGGAAGGTGGACCCAAGCCATATCACTGGCTTCTTTTCAAGGGAAAATTTGATTGTTTTTTTCCCTTAACTGAACTCTTTTGGGCCACCCTGTTGACTGTAATGAGCACAGACTGCGTTTATAGTGGGAAATGAAATTTGCAATGAATTACTCCAAGAAATGATGCCGTTAGCAATGGGTACATGAGTGGAAGCAACAGCAGCGTGGGATCAGAGCCAGGATCTGAGAGATGCAGAGCTGGGAGGCAGGAGAAAGCTGTCTGGGAGCAAGCAGAGGGTGCTAGACACAATGAACATGGCAAGCAAGGCCAGACCCTGAGGACTGACTGTGGCCTCACTGTGTTCCCCTGCATGCCACGCCATACCTGAGCTCCTCTTTCCCTCCTCACTGAGCCCCACAGGATCCTCAGTTCCATTGACCACAGGCCCTTTGCACGTACCACACTTGCTACACAAAACTTTCTGCCTGTACCTTGTGCTGTCTTCATACTTCAATTGTCAGCTCCACTGTCAGCTCCATGGTCACTTCCCCTTAAAAGTTCACATCTGTGGCCGGGTGCGGTGGCTCACTTCTGTAATCCCAGCACTTTGGGACGCCGAGGCGGGTGGATCATGAGGTCAGGAGATCGAGACCATCCTGGCTAGCATGGTGAAACCCCATCTCTACTAAAAATACAAAAAAAATAGCTGAATGTGTTGGCATGCGCCTGTGGTCCCAGCTACTCAGGAGGCTGAGGCAGGAGAATCGCTTGAACCTGGGAGGTGGAGGTTGCAGTGAACGGAGATCGCGCCACTGCACTCCAGCCTAGGCGACAGAGCGAGACTCTGTCTCAAAAAAATTTAAAAAAAAAATAAAAAATTCATATATCTGTGTCCCTGCCTGACTCAAGCTGACCATATTATAAGCATCTAGAAGCCTCACCTCCTTCCTGCGGCTCTGACCACAGCACAACTTTTATATCCTGTGGGCAATTTTGTTTAAATATCTGCTTTCCTCGTTAGACGCTAAGCAACATGGGAGTGAGTGTCTGGCCATGGTTTGCTCATCTGTGCATCTCCAGGACTGGCTGGGTTCCTGGGTGTGAAGAAGCAGCGGTCCACACACATGGGTGAACCTGTGCTTCTTCTCACCACCACACTGCTTGGCTTCCTTATTTCCTTCTTGTCACCTGGAATGCCTACCCTGTACTTCTGTCCAGCTCCAACACCATCATTTACCACCTCGTTCAGCTCCCAGGCATCCTAGAAGCCTTTCCTGACCACAGGGGTGCATCGTGGTGCACAGTTCCTTCAGCTGCCACTATGGTGCAGGATGAGTCTAGAAGAACAGTTTTGCTGTGCGGTCACCCTTACTCACTATTGTGATTTTGCCTTTAACATATTGAAAGAGACACAGAAAACACACACCATCCGATCAGTTAGTTGCAGACACATCGCCCGATGCTAAGAATGTGCTGTGTTTTAAATCGACGTCTGTTGGCTCTTCAGCTTCTGCTCTGGGCTTCTTATGTCCCCACTCGGCCCTGAATCCCATTCCCCCAAATCTCAGTAACTTTGGTGGCTTTTGCACCAGCCAAAATCAGATCCTAGGTCTTGAGCAAAACCAAGAGCAAGGAAAAAAATGCCCCATGGGAATCTGAGACCTCACTCTAATGACTTCAGTTGCTGTTGACTTGATTTCCTTCAACTGCCGAAGGAGGTTAGATCAGTTTCCTCTTGCTTCTAGGACAAAGCATCACAGACTTTGCAGCTTAAAACAATGCACATTTCTTTGCTTACAGTTCTGGAGGTAAGAAGTCTGAAATTAGTTTCCTGGGGCTCCCATCAAGGTGTCAGCAGGGCTGGCTTCCTTCTGGAGGCTCTAGGAGAGAAACGGTTTGCTTGACATTTCCAGCTTCTAGAGGCTGCCTACACGCCTTATTATGTAGCTGCTCCCTCCATCTTCAAAGCCAGCAGTGTAGCATCTTCCAATCTCTCTCTAACTCTGACCCTCTTGCTTCCCTCTTTCAATGATAAAGACCCATGTGATAACATCGGTCCTACCTGGGTAATCCAGTAATGTCTTCTCATCTCAAGCTCAGCTGATCAGCAACTTTCATTCCATCTGCAACCTTCATTTCCCTTGCACAGGTTCTGGGAATCAGGACATGGATATCTTTGGAGCCCGCTGTTGCTTCTACCTACAACTGGTGTTACAAGACTTGGCCCACTTAATCTTGCAAATTCTTTCTGCCCCTCTCCTGCGCTTAATGAGATCTGTTCTCTATGAACGTTCAGGACCTCAGGAGTAGGGACCCCAAAGGCTGGGGGCAAAGTAGATGTGACAGGTGCCAAGCATAGGATGTGTGACCAGATTCGGTCATGTGATTACATTGTGAAGTGACCCAGGCATTTTCATTAAGAAGGAAAATGGTTGTAGGAGGAGGAAATTGAGCACAACCCACACATGGGTGGTTGGAAAATCTGAGAGCTCTCGTGGGCATGCTCATCCATTTCACTCACCGGTACAGGGGAAATTCTTAGACCTGTCAGTGCAACTATTTGAAATAAACACCCAAGAAAGGCAGCAAACTTCAGGTAGGATGAAGTCAGAAGTCCACCCTGAAGCACAGTGAAAGCCACAAGACAGAAGTGACTGATCCCATCCCAGGGATCCTAAAGAAGATTATCATCAGACTTCTCATTGGAAACTTTGGAAGTCGGAAGGCAGTAGGCTGATAAATTCAAAATGCTAAAAAAGAAAACCAATGAAAACATGCTAACCAAGAAAAAAAAATGCTACACGGCTGAAGAAATCATGCGGAAATCTTAGCAACATTTTAAATGATCCAACAAGGTCTGTTGTTTCTGCGCAGATATGGGCAAACATGAGCTTGTATAGCTTATTTTTATGGGTGCAGGGAGCATGCAGTTATCTCCACTAGCATGTTTTTTGTTTGTTTGTTTTGAGATGGATTCTCACTCTGTCGCCCAGGCTGGAGTGCAGTGGCACAATCTTGGCTCACTGCAACCTCCGTCTCCCGGGTTCAAGCAGTTCCCTGCCTCAGCCTCCTGAGTAGCTGGGATTACAGGTGCCCACCACCATGCCCGGCTAATTTTTGTATTTTTAGTAGAGATGGGGTTTCAGCATCTGGGCCAAGGCTGGTCTTGAACTCCTGACCTCGTGATCCACCCACGTCAGCCTCCCAAAGTGCTGGGATTACAGGTGTGAGCCACCGCGCCCAGCCTGTTTTTCTTTTCAACTCGTGCATAGGTTCAGAATTTAGTTGCAGGTATGTGAGAGCTCCTTGTAGATGTTTTTCATGGTGAGGCAGCTGGCTTACCAGACCTTATCTGACTTCTCGCTTTATCTTCCCAACAGTTCAGCACCGCGGTGCGGTACAGGGTCCCATTAGCAGGTCTCATTTCCCACCACTGACTGAACATCAGCAGGCTCAATCCACAAGTCGGGCTGGGGATGTCTTGTCAAGAATTCCCTCTTTAGGGGCAGGAATGAAATTTATAACAACATCCATGCTGCTTGATGGAGCCCTCTCTACCTTATAGTAAGAATGATCGCTGTCATTCTACAAGTCAGAAACTTGAAGATCAGATGGGTGACGTGTTCAGCTAACGCACTGCTAATAAACAGCAGAAGTGAAATTCAAATATCAAGACATTTGTCCTCAAAGTCTATGCTTGCAACTAGATTATGGCCCTGATATCCTAGGGGTGAATCAGTTTCAGTTTCCCTTCCCGGACCCCCAGCAAGTAGTACATGGGAATTATTCTAGTCCGGTATAGCGGGGAGCAGTGTAAACAGATAAACAAGGTTTCCCGGGGCCCTGGTTTAGGCAAATACATCTTACAACTTATCTGGCTCTTTCAAGTCGACTTCAGACTTCGCCTTGCTTTCTAGACTGTTTTGCCCAATGGAAAATAGTGTTTGTATCTTTAGAAAATGTAATACGTGATTTTCCCCTCTCAATATTTTGCAGGGCAGAGATATTGCTTTGATCTATTTTCACATAATAATTATTATTTGAGGTCTCAAGACCAGCATCTTCATCTGTGTGGGGCTCTGAGTTAAGGGCTTTCCATAGACTCACTCCTGCTGTTTCTTCTAACTCCCTTGAGCAGAGGCCAGCAGTAGAGAAACTTGATAAATAACACAAGTGCTATAATCCCTGAGTCCTCTAAGAAATGAGACACAAAGGAAAGATCCAGGGACATTTTCACAGATGTGCCCAATTCCAGTGGCCCCAGGTTTCCCACCCTGCTGTTGATATTCTGCCACCCATAGTCGTGATCATCTGGCTACAAAACAGCAGGCAAGGCTGTGCATGAGTGATGTTACAGGTGGGCTCATGGCTACATGGATGTCTAGACATGTCTAGGTGTCCATATGCAGGACCTGAGGGAAAGTGAGAAGGAGGGAGGGATGGGTGAATAGATGGATAGATAAATGGATGGAAAGGTGGACGAATGGATAGATGCATGAATGGATGGTGAATTGGTGGGTAAAATGGAGGGATGGATGGGTGTTTGGATGGATATTTGGATGGATGGATGGATGGATGGATGGATGAGTGAATGGCTGAGTGGATGGGTAGACAGGTGGATGGATGGAAAGATGGATAAGTGTTTGATGGATGAATAGACACATACATGGATGGACAGGTGTTTGGGTGGATGTGTAGGTGGAAAGGTGGATAGATAGATTGATGGGTAGATGGATAGAGGGACTGATGGATCACTGAATACATGTGTCAATGAATGGGGGATGTATCATTGGAGGGATGGGTGAGTGGTATGGTGGATGAGTAGATGAATGAGTGGGTGGATAGATGGATGGATGGATGGATGGATGGATGGATGGATGGATGGTTGGATGGATGGTAAGGTGGATGAGTAGATGGGTGGATGGATGGATGGATAGATGGATAGGTAGATAAGTAGATGATTGGATGGATGGATGCATGAATAAACAGGTTCATGGATGGGTGGATGAGTGGATAGATGGATGGGTGGATATGGGTGGCTGGATAGATATGTAGATAGATGCAAAGGTGAATGCAAAGAGAAGGATAGATTTATGAGGATGCAAGTGAGAATTTTTCTCCTTAGGTCATCAGGGGAAAATTAAATCCTTACCCACGGAGACATCTCTCATTTGAGTCAGGCAGAGGCCCTCTTTTTCTCTCTCCTGGTGACCAGGACAAAGAAATGCAGGTGTAGAGAGCTCTGATCAGGGAGCCCTGCCTGCCTCCTGTCCTGGGTGACCTTTACCAAATCCTCTCCTGTGTTGGGTCTCCCTGACCTTGATTTTCAAATGGTGGCTTCAGGGCTTTGCCTTTTCTGTGTCTGTGGTTCTCTGTCATCCATCAAGTCTCCCAGGGAGCCCCTTCTTGCCTCCCCTCTGTCCCTTTGGCCCCCACTCCAGACCCCAGATTGGGTTCAGGGTTCCTCTGTAGAAGTCACTGTTGGGAGTCCACACCCTGAAAATGCCTTTAGTCTTCATTCCAGCCTCTCCTCTCTGCCAAGTGAGCTGCCCTTAATGGCAGCAGTCACTTCCTCACACAGGGATGCTTGTTCCAGCACACTGAGTAAGCGCTGTCTCCTGAGTGGGAATTGGCTTGGCACAGGTGACTGTATGACATTGTTTCAAAAAGTCATTCAAATTCTTTGTCTTGTACATCCTGTCTGGAAGCACGTATATACATTCCCGCCTCCCCACTGGGCACGCTCTTACCCTTGCCCTGCCATTCTGGTGCTAGGAGCTGTTTGTGCTGTCCACTGGGTGGACAGAGACGTCTTCCCCATGAAAAGAGGAATCAGGGTTTTCATGTATCTCTTAGAAGCCGGGCATTTGGCACCGGGGCTCATGAACAGCTGATTTTTGAAGTGGTCCCAGGGAAAGCTGAGCTGGTGACTGATAAGAAGAAGGTCTCGGCGGGTGCAGGGCTCACGCCTGTCATCCCAGCACTTTTGGAGGCCGAGGCAGGCAGATCAGTCAGGAGATTGAGACCATCCTGGCCAACATGGTGAAACCCCGTCTCTACTAAAAATACAAAAATTAGCTGGCCATGGTGGTGCATGCCTGTAATCCCAGGTACTCGGGAGGCTGAGGCAGGAGATTCGCTTGAACCCTGGAGGTGGAGGTTGCAGTGAGCCGAGATCATGCCATTGCACTCCAGCCTGGGCGACAGAGCAAGACTACGCCTCAAACAAAAAAAAAAAAAAAAAAAAAAAAGAAGAAAGGAAGAAGAAGAAGAAGATCTGAAGAATTGGGATACTGAGGCATCATCTTCCTTGCCCGGTGGATTTGTGGTTTCATACCCTGGATCTCCTGAAGCTTTGGGGTTTTTCTCATTTTTTTTTTCTTTGAGATGGAGTCTTTTTTCTTTATAAATTATCCAGTCTTAGTTATTTCTTTATAGCAATGTGAGAACAAACTAATGGTGCTGGTCTCCTCAAGGAAACTCCTGCCATACCCCTTCCCTCATCTTCTTTCTCTCTCTCTTTTTGTTTTGAGGTGGAGTCTAACTCTCTCGCCCAGGCTGGAGTGCAGTGGTACGATCTTGGCTCACTGCCACCTCTGCCTCCCGGGTTCAGGTCATTCTCCTGCCTCAGCCTCCCGAGTAGCTGGGATTACAGGCGCTCACCACCATGCCCGGCTAATTTTTGTATTTTTAGTAGAGACGGGGTTTCACCATGTGGGCCAGGTTGGTCTTGAACTCCTGACTTCAAGCGATCCACCTGCCTCAGCCTCCCAAAGTGCTGGGGTGACAGACGTGAGCCACCGCACCTGGCTGGGGATCCTTTTTCATCTCTGGTGGACAACAAGGTGTATTTTCCTCTTGCTGGTCCAGGGGGCAGCAGAGGGAGAAGGAGACTACAGTGTTTGGGGGTCCATGTGTGTGTTCTTTTCCCCCCTGGTGCCCGCCGTGGGAGGTCACATAATGCAGATGGATAATGATGGCACAGACATATCCTGGCTGTTGGCCTCTCCCACTTTACTTCATTTGTGATGGATGCACCACCCATTGAGTTGATTATAAAAGGCTGATAAGGCTGGGCACGGTGGCTCACACCTGTCATCCCAGCACTTTGGGAGGCCAAGGCAGGCGGATCACCTGAGGTCGGGAGTTCGAGACCAGCCTGACCAACATGGAGAAACCCCATCTCTACTAAATACAAAATTAGCCGGGCGTGGTGGTGCATGCCTGTAATCCCAGCTACTCAGGAGGCTGAGACAGGAGAATCGCTTGAACCAGGGAGGCAGAGGTTGCGGTGAGCAGAGATCGTACCATTGCACTCCAGCCTGGGCAACAAGAGGGCAACTCCATCTCAAAAAATTAAATAAATGAAATAAATGAATACATAAATAAAAGGCTGATAATAAGCAAATTGCTAACTGTGGGGTCTGTGACTATGGACTCTTTCTTCTGTTCAAAATAGCTTTTCTGCAGAGTTAACTGTGCAAACCCAGGACAGCAGATTCTGTTTGTGCCCTTCAAGTGGTTTAGATTTCAGATTACCAAGATAGAAAAATATGTTTGACTACCTGTCCACAGTTCTGTATTTTCAATTCTTATAATGGGACTACAAATAAGACAACCTGAGCCTTTGTTTCCCATACCCCTGAATGCACAGAACCAGAGTTCTGAAGGATGTTTTTGTTTGTTTGCTTTTGAGATGGAGTTTCACTCTTGTCGCCCAGGCTGGGTGCAATGGTGCGATCTTGGCTCATTGCAACCTCCGCCTCCGAGGTTCAAGTGATTCTCCCACCTCAGCCTCCCAAGTAGCTGGGATTACAGGCATGTGACACCACACTCGGGTAATTTTTTGTGTTTTTAGTAGAGACGGGGTTTCACATGTTGGCCAGGGTGGTCTTGAACTCCTGACCTCAGGTGATCCACCCATGCGGCCTCCCAAAGTTGTTGGGACTACAGGCGTGAGCCACTGTGCCAGGCCTGAGCAATGTTTAAATCCTCAAAGCATCACTAGAATTCTGATAAGTATTTTTACAAAGAAGAAAGGAATCATTATTGGCAAGGATGTGGAGACATTAGAATTCTCCTTCTTTGCTGGTGGGAAGTTAAAGTGGTGTAGCCACTATGGAAGGCGGTTTTATGGCTCTTCAGAAAATTAAACACAGAATTACCAAGTGATGTAGCAATCCTACTTCTACCTAATACCTAAAGATCCTGAAAACAAATGTATAAACAGAAATTTGTACACAAATGTATGTAGCAATATCCAAAATGCCAAAAGGTGAAAACAGTCCGATGTCCATCTAATACTAAATGGATAAACCCCATGGGTTCCATCCATACAATGGAATATTATTCAGCCACGAAAAGGAATGAAACAGTCACATGCTACAACATGAATGAACCTTGAAGACGTTATGCTAAGTGCAGAAAGAGAGACACAAAAGGTCACATATTGTAGGAGTCCATTTATATAAAATGTCCAGAATAGTTAAAGCCATCAAGACAGAAATTGAACTCATGGTTGCTTAGGGCTGGGGGCAGGGAAAATGAACAGTGATTACTCGATAGGTATGAAGTTTCCTTTGGCGGTGATGGCAGGGTTCTGGAACTAGATAGCGGTGATGGTGGCATAACACTGTGGATGTAGTAAATGCGCCTGAATTGTTCACTTAAAAATGGTAAAAACGGGCCGGGCGCGGCGGCTCGCGCCTGTAATCCCAGCACTTTGGGAGGCCGAGGCGGGCGGATCACGAGGTCAGGAGTTCGAGACCAGTCTGGCCAACATGGTGAAACCCCGTCTCTACTAAAAATACAAAAATTAGTTGGCTCTGGTGGCGCATGCCTGTATTGCTAGCTACTCAGGAGGCTGAGGCAGAAGAATCGCTTGAACCCGGGAGGCGAAGGTTGCAGTGAGCCGAGATTGCGCCACTGCACTCCAGCCTGGACAACAGAATGAGACTCCATTTCAAAAAAAAAGTGAAAACAGGCTGGGTGCAGTGGCTCACACCTTTTAACCTCAACTCTTTGCGAGGCCAAGGTGGGAGGATTGCTTGAGCCTAGGAGTTGAAGACCAGAGTGGGCAACACAGATCCAGTCTCTACCAAAAAATTTTAAAAAATCAGCTGGGCATGGTGGCATGTGCCTGTAGTCCCGTCTCCTCTGGAGGCTGAGGTGGGAGGATCACTTGAGCCCAGGAGGTCAAGGCTGCAGTGAGAGGTGTTTCTGTCACTGCACTGCAGCCTGGGTGACAGAGGGAGACCCCCATCTCTAAAACAAATAAATACATATGTACACAAATGAAAAGGTTAAATGATGAAATTAAGGTTATGGGTATTTTTCCACAACAACATGCTTCCCCACAGAAATCTCAGTGGAGAAGACAGGAGTGTGGCAGACAAACATGCTTCTGGAGCCCCACAAAGCTGTCCCTTTAATTGGCAGCACGCCTGGTAAAGGCTGTTTGCTTTGTGGACATTGACCTCCACCTGCTGGCCCAGTGACTCCTGCTATCTTCATTTTGTCTGGTTCACCTCTCAGTCCCCAGAGCCGTACAACCATCTATAGGTTCTTGCTTCTCCCTTTTCCCCTAGAAGCATCTCCTGGGAATCACCCCTGACCAAAAGCCCCAGGCACCTCTCCAAGACCCCCTGCAGAAGCCTAAACAGCCCTTACATTCATTGCCTTTGGACCTACCCGAAGTCAACAAGTTCCAAACTCGTCAGAAACTGGGAGAAGTCTCAGCCCCAAATCAATAGCAGCCGTTGTCAGCTCCTCCCAGCTCAAAGTCCCCCAGAGATCGGTTCCCTGGTCTGAGTCAGGAACGAGAGACTGAAAAGCATGGGGATCTGGTGCTTTTTCTTCGTAGGGTTAGTCCCTTTCCCCACCAAAAAACCTACCAACTGAAAGATCACTGATTGGATGGGTCAACCAGCCTCAGCTACCAGATGTCTTTTGAGATGGGGAGTCAGCCCCCTAAAGCTGAGTCTCTGTGTGTGGCTTCCAAATACCTGGTCCCCTGGGTGCAGACAGAAGAGAGGACGCAGAGGCTGGACATCTCCCAGAGGAGGGGGAGACTGGCTGGTCACCAAATAATCTTGCTTCCCTCTCTGATGTCATAGGAACATGAACAGACTTGGAGATGCTGATTGAAAGTACATGTCACCTGAAGGAGACATTGGTTCCAGAGCCATTAATTCCTAACCTCCTACCATACTCTCTGCATGGTGGAAGATGCCAGAACATTCTCAGAGCTTGAGAAAAAAGAGGAATTGAGAGAAGGGACAGGGGTCAAGAGATAGAGAAGGTGAGAGGAATGTGAGAGAAGAGGGGGACGGAGGAGAAGAGAGGAAGGATAACTCAGAAGCTCAGGTCTAACTTCACCCCACTCCCCTTAGGACCCCCCCACTCTAACTGTTGTTTCTGAGAGTTCCTGGGGGCCACCCATAAACAATGAGGTTAAATGTAAATGGAAGGGCAGGACTCTGTTGAAGTCTGCAGAAGGTACCCTGTTGGCTGCATAGTCACCAGCTCTCATGACCCAAAGAGGAGAGTGAGCAGGTGACTGGATCATCAGTGAGGGTAAATCTGGAAGACAGAATTGGAGCCAGGTGCAGTGGCTCACAACTGTAACCCCAGCACCTTTGGAGGCCAAGGTAGAAGGAGCACTTGAGCCTCAGGAGTTTGAGACCAGCCTGGGCAACATAGCCAGACCCTGTCTCTACAAATAATTTTAAAAAATGAATTGAAGGATTTCTAAAGACCACTTGAGTGGTTTATGTCTCCTGGAGTCAGAACCCAGGGAGGATTTTTGCTGAAATACCAAAGCCACAGGGAGCATGAATAGAGATGTTCAGACAGAAATTAAGTTTGAAGAAATAGACTTTGGCAGAGAGGCACGTGGCCACAGACAAGAACTCATCATGCATTCATTCTTTCACTCACTCAGCAAACATTAAATGGACTCTGTCTAACTGCATTTCCCTCTCTTGACAAGAGGGATACATCGGAGAGAGACAGGCTGAAGGAATGTAGAGTTGATATTGGACCTGGGAGCTTTCCAAAGGCACTGTGCTCTCCTGTGCCCTTCTTCGCGTCCCAGTCTCTACAATGTTGACCATGTTCGTGGGTATCACATTGCTGTTGACATACCAGGAAGAATATGCATGAACCACAGTGACAAATGTCATTCATAATCCTTTTTAGCACAGAATAACCTACAGAAATGTCTTCTGTGTACCTTCCCCTGGAATATTTTGTGATTCTGATGCAGCTGGAGACAAAACATCTCTTATCCATGGCCTCTCTTGAATCAATTTTATCTCCAATCTGCCTTTTCATGGGTACTCTACCAAGAAAGCAAACAAGGAAACTTCAGCTGGTCTAGCAGTTCTGAGACAGCAAATTATCTCACTGTTGATGTGGACAAAGAGCCTCTTGCAGAAAGACTATACTTAACTCTGAGAATCTGGGTCCCAGCTTTTTTTTTTAATCCAGAGAGGTGTAAATCTGAAAGAATCTGAGTCCCAGCCGAGCTGAGAGAGGAGTAAAATCACGGAGGCATGCCTCCACTCAGAACACATCATTATCGTGCTTTTATATGGAAGGCACAGCCATTCACTCATTCTCCGATAGACGTTTCCATTGAACGTTGGATCTCTTCAAACCAAGTGTCTGCAAACATGATGGGTTTTGCACTGATGCTGAGGATGAATCCAACAGGAAAGATACAGAGAAACATCACATTGCACCCCAGAGACATACGCAATTATTGTTTATTGATTAAAAATAAAATGAAAATTAGGAGGATGAGGCAGGTGGATCATGAGGTCAGGAGTTCGAGACCAGCCTGGCCAATATGGTGAAACCCTGTCTCTACTAAAAATACAAAAATTAGCCGGGTGTGGTGGCATGCACCTGTAGTCCCAGCTACTCGGGAGGCTGAGGCGGGAGAATCGCTTGAACCCGAGAGGTGGAGGTTGCAGTGGGCCGAGATGGTGCCACAGCACTCCAGTCTGGGTGACAGAGCAAGACTCTGTCCCAATAATAATAATAATGAAAAATAAAAGAGGAACAAGGGAAACCAATAGTAAGCATATAGAAGAGCAGTTTAACATGCAATTTCATTTTAATTATTTCTGCTTTAAGTTTGTTATTTAAATGGTATCTCAAACGAACAAGGCTGGCCACTCGTTCCCTCTTCTGTTACCCTATCATTGGAGGTTTTGTTCTTTGCCTTGGTATGTTGAGAGAACCCAGAGGTCTGTGAGTAAAATTCCGGGGTTTTGTCAACTCAGATGGGACAAAGTCTACATCTCTGGGTTCACTCACTTGTAACTGAAATTCAGCATTGCCTGTGGACATAGGCAACATCCCACAACAATATTAGTCTTGCCTGTAGATTTCTCACCAACCATTATCACAAATACTTTCCTATCCCTGTACAGGAGTTGCAGGTGAAATATCCTTTATGCTCATGACCACTTCAGCGTTACTGTGCATCTTGGACCTGCCTCAAAATATTTTAATCTTATGAATATCTAATGCATTACTGTGTTTCCATTGCACAAAATAAAACAATGACTTAGCAGTTGCCCAGGCGAGGGGAACCACTTCCAACAGGTGGGACTAATCATTCAGGGTTTTTGAAAGTTCTCTGTGTAGTTGGATTTTAAGCTCCTGAGTTAATCTGATAGAACTTTCTCATCTGGTTTTAAGAAGTGTGGTTGATGGGGATCTCTTGACTGTAGAATCAGTTTTAAAACACCACATTCACTTCTGACAGTAGGTAAATTTTACCTTGGGCAGAATTGTATGGCCTTGGTGGTAGTTAGTATAAATTAGTATGAATTAACTTGGGCATATGTGAAAATTACTATAGCATAAATTAATGAAGGCCTATGTGAAATTTTGCAATTATTTTCTATATTCACCTAAAATGGCATTGCACTGGAAATATAGTATGCTTCTTTTGTGATTTCTACATATCTCTGTTTTTTTCTCATATCAGATTCTACTTTACCCCTCAGTGACAGTCATTTTACACCCCTCTCTGTCTCAATGTCTGAGGCACCCTGGGACCATCCTGGCTGGAAGGCATAGTGACATTGCTGGCCTGAGCTGAAGTGCTGATTAAAATAAATTGAAAGCTGAATTACCTTATGAAGAGCTGCTTTACCCAGGAACAAATGTGGAGAGGAACTCCTTGAAACTGTGTTCTCAAGTAGACCACTTTTGAGAAATTATACATTTATCATAACATCTCAAGTCCTGCTCTGCATAGAATGACCATTATTATCAAGAAAAGTTCTCCATTCCCTGTAATTCATAAGGAAATGCAGGCCTAACCAGAAAACAGGAACTGCGACAACCTTGCATCAGACACATTCAATCTCTCTATTCACAGTTGCATTCTCTTTCTCTTTTTTTTTTTTGTTTACAAAGCCAATCACCAATAACTCGGAAAACAAAAACAAAAACAAAAAAAATGAACACATTGTTGAGCTCGCTTCTGAGAAAGATTCTGCATTGTGAATGTCAGGATTCCACATTTCTGAAGCACCTTTGCTCCTCCAGAAAGCATATCTCTAGTTTCGTGGTGATATGAGAGAGAAATGACAATTGTCTATATTATCAGGATGGCCCATTGTGCTCTGCGGATCTCAATCAATGTGGACATCAGCCATGATCAAGCTCTTTCTTTTCTCTCTCTCTCTCCTTCCTTCCTTCCCCCTTCCCCTCCCCTCCCCCTTTCCCTTTCCTTTACCTTGTTTCTTGCTTCGTTTCTTTCTCCCTTCCCTCCTCTGTCCTCCTCCCTCCCCCTTCCCCTCCCCTCCTCTTCCCTTCCCCATCCCCTTCCCCTTCCCCCTCCCCTTCCCCCCTCCCCTTCCCTTCCCTCCCCCCTCCCCTCCCCTTCCCCCTCCCCTCCCCTTCCCTCCCCCCTCCCCTTCCCTCCCCCCTCCCTCCCATTCCTCCTCTCTCCCCCTCCCCTACCCCTCCCCTACTGCCTCCCCTTCCCTCCACTTCCGTCCCCCTTCCCTTTTCTTTTCGCTTCTTGAGACAGGATCTCACTCTGTTGCCCAGACTGGAGTACAGTGAAGTGATCGTGGGTCACTGCAGCTTCGACCTCCTGGGCTCAAGCCATGCTCTCTCCTCAGCCTCCTGAGTAGCTGGGACTACACACACACACACCACCATGACTGCCTAATTTTTAAAATTTTTATATTTTTTTGAGACAGCGTTTCATGCAGGTTTTCATGCCCAAGCTGGAGTGCAGTGGTACAGTCTCTTGGCTCACTGCAACCTCTGCCTCCTGGGCGAAAGCAGTATTCCTACCTTGGCCTCCCAAGTAGCTGCAAGCCACAGGCACTAGCCACCACGTTCGGCTATTTTTTTTTATTTTTTAGACACAAGATTTCACCATGTTGTCCAGGCTGGTCTCGAACTCCTAAACTCAAGTGATACACCCGCCTTAGCCTCCCAAAGTGCTGGGATCACAGGCATGAACCACCATGCCCAGCCTGGTTAATGTTTAAATGTTTCCTGGAGATGGGGCTTCACTATGTAGCGCAGGCTGGTCTTGAACTCCTGGGCTCAAGTGATCCTCCCACCTCAGCCTCCTAAAGTGCTGGGATGACAGACATGCACCCCCACACTCAGAGATATTATTTTCTTTTTTTTTTCTTTTTATTTTTTTGAGAGGGGTCTTGCTCTTGTCCCCCAGGCTTGAGTGCAGTGGCTCGTTCTCAGCTCACTGCAACCTCCACCACCTGGGATCAAACAATTCTCCTGCCTCTGCCTCCCAAGTAGCTGGGATTACAGGCGCCTGCCACCACGCCCGGCTGATTTTTGTATTTTTTAGTAGAGACGGCGTTTCATTATGTTACCCAGGCTGGTCTCAAACTCCTGACCTCAGGTGATCTGCCCGCCTCGGCCTCCCAAAGTGCTGGGATGACAGGCGTGAGTCACCGCGCCTGGCTGACCATGCTTTTACACAAATATCCCAGACCCTGGCGACGACAGCTGACCAGAGAGTGATTGAACTATGCAGAGTCCCAGCTTCACCTCCCAAATCCCTTCTCTCTCATTTGCCCACCTATTACCCCTACCTTAAAAAAACACCCTGTAGAAATACCCACTAGGGCCAGACGCATTATGTGAGGCTTTTTATTTTTTATTCTTTTTTTTTTTTTTTGAGATGGAGTCTCACTGTGTTGCCCAGGCTGGAGCGCAGTGGCATGATCTTGGCTCACTGCAACCTCTGTCCCCCCGGATTCAAGCAATTCTCCTGCCTCAGTCTCCTGAGTAGCTGGGATTACAGGTGTGCACCACCACGCCTGGCTAATTTTTGTATTTCTAGTAGAGACGGGGTTTCGCCATATTGGCCAGGCTGGTCTCAAACTCCTGACCTCAGGTGATCCACCTGCCTCGGCCTCCCGAAGTGCCGGGATTAACAGGCGTGAGCCTCCGCGCCTGGCTGACCATGTTTTTATACAAGCGTCCCAGACCCTGGAGATGACAGCAGACCAGAGAGTGATTGAACTATGCAGAGTCCCAGTCCCACCTCCCAAATCCCTTCTCCTCTCTCCTTTGCCCACCTACTACCGCCCACCTTTAAAAAACACCCTGTATCAATACCCAGTAGGGCCAGAGGCATTATTTGAGGCTCTTCATTATTTTCTGAGACATCAATAGACTATATGTGTTGGCACAGTAATTGACTTTGCAGTTTACATTGGTGATATAGGAGGGACAGATCCTGCTTCTTGGAAACCTCCATGATTTGCACGTGTGCCTGCATCCTCCTTTGCAGGTGCGGTGTTTGGGAAGGAGCAGTGAGCCACAGGGGGATGGGAGCCCAAGGTGTGGCCCTGCAGGGAGGGTCCAATGGCCCGTGAGTGTGGGTGATTCAAGAATGTCAGAGTGGCTGGGCACGGTGGCTCACTCCTGTAATCTCAGCACTTTGGGAGGCCAAGGTGGGCAGATTACCTGAGGTCGGGAGTTGGAGACCAGCCTGGCCAAGATGGTGAAACCCCGTCTCGACTAAAAATACAAAAATTAGCTAAGTGTGGTAGCAGGTGCCTGTAATCCTAGCTACTTGGGAGGCTGAGGCAGGGAAGTGCTTGAACCCAGGAGGTGGAGGTTGCAGTGAGCCAAGATCATGCTACTGCACTCCAGCCTGGGCAACAGGGTGAGACTCCGTCTCAAAAAAAAAAAAAAAAAAAAAAAAAAAGAGCATCTGTCATTTGCAACAACACGGGTGAATTTGAAGGATATTGTGTTCAGTGAAATAAGCCAGGCATGGAAAGACAAGTACCACATGATCTCATTCCTATGTAAAAGTCTAGAAACCTTGATCTCACAGAAGCAGAGAGCACAGTGGTGGTTACCAGGGGATGGGCATGGGTGGGGCATGGGAAGATGTTGGTCAGAGTATTACAGGCCACTAGACAGGCATGGGCGGGCAGGAGAGGGCTCTTCCACCCACCAGCAATGCCAGGTGCTGGTTCAGCGATGATCGCATTGCCTCTCTAAAAAATGATAAATTGGCGGCTGGGCACGGTGGCCCACGCCTGTCATCCCAGCACTTTGGAAGGCCGAGGCAGGTGGATCACGAGGTCAGGAGTTCAAGACCAGCCTGGCCAAGATGGTGAAACCCCATCTTTACTAAAAATACAAAATTAGCCAGACATGGTGGTGCATGCCTGTAATCCCATGCTTGAAACCGGGAGGCAGAGGTTGTTGCAGTGAGCTGAGATCATGCCACTGCACTCCAGCCTGGGCGATAGAGTGAGACTCAGTGTCAAAAAAAAAAAAAAAAATTGGCAGCCTGTGGCAGGGAGAGACCATTTCCTGATGTTCCACACCTGTCACACTCAATTGTTCATTGAGTGCAAGTGCCGTGGAAACACAGCTTCCTAAGCATGCACATTAGGAGAAAACATGGCGGAATATGACCTTCTGAGGTCACTCCACTGGAAACAGGAAGAAAGCCTCAGATATGGGCACACTACAACTTCCTAAACCTCATGCTCACCTCCCAAGCATAAGGAGGGCACTGTGCATGCGGGCAGCTCACCCTAGGGGAAGAATGATGGGAAAGGGATACAAGATGCTAGAAGTGGACCAGCCTATAAGGTCCTGTAAAGTTAAACACCACACTTGTTCTTCAGGGTGCCTGCTTGGGTCTCCTTCAACTGTACTTCCGTTCTTTTCTGTTCTGAAGCTTTTAAAATAAACTTCCACTCGGCTGGGCGCAGTGGCTCATGCCTGTAATCCCAGCACTTTGGGAGGCTGAGGTGGGTGGATCAGAAGGTCAGAAGTTCGAGACCAGCCTAGCCAATACGGTGAAACCCCGTCTCTACTAAAAATACAAAAATTAGCCCTGCATGGTGGCGCACACCTGTAATCCCAGCTACTCAGGAGATTGAGGCAGGAGAATCACTTGAACCTGGAAGGTGGAGGTTGCAATGAGCCGAGATCGCACTGCTGCACTCCAGCCTGGGTGGCAAGAGCGAGACTCTGTCTCAAAACAAAAACAAAAACAAAAACCTTCCACTCCTGCTCTGAAACTTGCCCGGGTCTCTCTCTCTGCCTTATGGCCCTCAGTCAAATTCTTTCTTCTGAGGAGGCAAGAATTCCAGTGGCTGCAGGCCTGTATGGATTCATCACTGGTAACTCAGATACCTTCCACCACATTATAATAAAAGGGCAGAACATTTCAGTTAGACCTAAGGAATAAGTTCAAGAGATATATTGCACAATGTGGTGATTGTAGTTAATATCAATGTACTGCATACTTGAAAACCACTAAGACAGTAGATTTTAACTGTTTTCACTACATTAAAAAAATAAGTATGGGCTGGGAATGGTGGCTCACGCCTGTAATCCCAGCACTTTGAGGGGGTGAGGGGGGTGGATCACGAGGACAGGAGATTGAAACCATCCTGGCTAACACAGTGGAACCCCATCTCTACTAAAAATACAAAAATTTAGCCAGGCGTGGTGGCAGGCACCTATAGTCCCAGCTACTTGGGAGGCTGAGGCAGGAGAATTGCTTGAACCCAGGAGGCAGAGGTTGCAGTCAGCCGAGATTACACCACTGCACTCCAGCCTGCATGACAGAGCCAGACTCCATCTAAAAAAAAAAAAAAAAAAAAGTATTTATGGTAATATGTTAATTAGTTTTAGTTACCCATCCCATAATGGATACATATTTCAGTATATGAATGGAATGTTATGTTGTATATCAGAAGCATATCTAATTTTTGTCAATGACAAAAAGAAAATAGTCCTCATCATTGTGACTGGCTCAGGCTAAACACATACACTATTTTTATTTCTGCAGTTATTCTTCTATTTCTGTGCTACGTCTTAAAATTATCCATTGCAAATGGCATGTAGCTTTGAAAATATAAACTTGCCACCTGATACAAAACTTTTCAGTTCTGTCATGGTTTTTTTTTTTTTTTTTTTTTTTTTGAGATGGAGTCTCATTCTGTTGCCCAGGCTGGAGTGCAGTGATGCGATCTCGGCTCACTGCAACCTCCACCTCCTGGGTTCAAGCGATTCTCCTGCCTCAGCCTCCCGGGTAGCTGGGACTACAGGCGCATGCTGCCACGCCCGGCTAATTTTTTGTATTTTAGTAGAGACAGGGTTTCACCGTTGTTGCCCAGGCTGGTCTCGAACTCCTGAGCTCAGGCAATCCGCCTGCCTCAGCCTCCCAAAGTCCTAGGATTACAGGCGTGAGCCACGGTGCCCAGCCTCTGTCATAGTTTCTAAAACACCCATGCCACAACAGTAATCTTTACTCAACTTCAGCTCCTCATCCTTTGTCTAAGCCAAGTTTAGCCGAAGAAAACATCTGCCAAAGGCAAGAACCCGGTGGGAAGCCCCCTGAGCCCAGTGGCCTGCAGAGTCTGTTCTAGTGACAAAGCAGGCAACTGGAAGAGATCAGGGCTGCGAGACAGCGTGGGTGGGTTTTATCTGCTGCTTTTGTAAATTCATTGCATGATACGTCTGTTTTTCAGAGGTCCCAAAGCAAAGAAACAAAGCCCCGCAGAGTTCACCCAGAGGGAAAGCCTTCATTGGATCAGGCTATAAGAGAAGGACTCTCCCCTGAGAAAGATAAATACTTATTTTGGGGCTGTGTTTAGAGAAAAAGGAAGAACGATGGCTTTCCCATAGAAACATTTACTTATTTTGTGATTTGAAAATGGACTTTTATGTTTTAGGAATTATGTGGACGGGATGTTTTCTTGGGTGATCGATTTGAAATTGCAGAGGGGAGCAGGTGCCATGTGCTGGCAATGGCCGGCCTTCCTTCCTCCCTTCCTCCCTCCCTCCCTTCCTCCCTTCCTCCCTTCCTCCCTTCCTCCCTTCCTTCCTTCCTTCCTTCCTCCATTCCTCCTACCCCCCCGTTTCTTCCTTCTTTCTCTCTTTCTTTCCTTCTTTTCTTTCTTTCTTTCTTTTTCTTTCTTTCCTTTCTTTTTCTTTCTTTTCTTTCTTTCTCTCTCTCTTTCATTTTGTTTGTTTTAATGAGTGAGAGTAAAGAGAAAGAAAAGAACTGTTTTTATTTTTTGTCTACCTTTATTGTAAGGAGAGAGTGAGGACACCATGCCACACATGCAGGGTCCTGAGCAGAGGGCTGCACCCTGCTAAGTTCTAAACACAGCTAGACTTTATCCTGAAAGCCACTGAGAGGCCCAGATTTTGAAACACTCGGCCTCTCAGAAGAGGATAGAATGGGTTGCCAGTGTAATAGGGAGAGAAATCGAACATAGCTGACTCCATCTTGCTTCGGACTCCTCAAGCTAACTGCTTTTAGGCACTTCTGCCTAAAGCAGATTAACACGGGCCAAGTTAATCATGGAAAGAATTTAGATTACAGTTTAACTGGAAAGCAAGGATGATAAGAGTTCCTTTCCAAAACTAACCTCTGAGGAGATAAGAAGGGCATGCACACAAGTAACAATGTTATGTTGAAGACTTGTAGGAGCGCTGTGACCTGAGCAAGGACAAAGTTTTGCAATCTCCTTGGGCCCCTGCTGATGCCCAAGTGTCTGTGGTCACCAGCCACCCCCCTCACCTCAGTCTCCTCCTTGTTCCCCTTCAGTGTACCCCTTCAATGTACAAAGAAGCTTGAGATTCATGCCTTTAAAGATGGTTCGTTAGGACATGGGTCCAGTATCTTCCTGACTTGCTGGCTCTCCAAATAAAGATGCTTTTCTTGCTCTAACTTTTTGTCTCGTGAATGATTGGCTGTTATGCAGTGAGCCTCAGGAACTTTGGACTCCACAGCACCAGGACAACTCTCAGGACTCCCAGTCTCTATTGGGTGCAGGAATCACTGGGGAGTCTGGCTGAAGTGCAGACTCTGATTGAGGAGGCCTGGGACACGAGGCCTGAGATTCTGCATCTCCAGTAAGCACCAAGGGGATGTTGATGCTGCTGATCCAGGGACCACACCTTGGAGAGCAGTGCTGAGAAGCTGGTGGAAGAGCCCAGGCTGATGAAGATCTGAACATGGTCCATAGCAGGGAGGTTGGGGAAATGAGATAAAACTGTTAAAAATGGCAGTTACCTTCCTGGAGAAGAAATGGCTTTTCCATTCCTTATTAGGCTCATGTCTTTGGAACTAGCCCCCACTGGTCTCCTTCCTGTTATATACCTGCAGTTACCATGTTCTTGTTAAGGAAGAATGGCAAATGCAAAAAAAAAAAAAAAAAAGAGGAAGTTGATCATGTTTGGTTGCTTTTGGTCATCACAATAAATAAATAAAATCTGAAATTTCCCCCTGACTTTGCAAATGTTTTCTTCCAAGGAGAGCAACAGACATGTGTCAGCCTTATTGGATTTCTTTGGTTCCCGAACAGCCTGCCATGAGGTATGAAGGACACATGACCTTTTATGTAATTGGTGAGACCCAATGTCTTCCAGATGTTGGGTGTCTCATCCCAGTGTGAGGATTTTTTTTAATTATTTTTTTGAGATGGAGTCTTGCTCTGTTGCCCTGGCTAGAGTGCAATGGTGCAATGTTGGCTCACTGCAACCTCCACCTCTCAGGTTCAAGTGATTTTCCTGTCTCAGCCTCCCGAGTAGCTGGGATTACAGGTGCGTGCCACTACACCCAGCTAATTTTTTGTATTTTAGTAGAGATGGGATTTCACTTTGTTGCCCAGGCTGGTCTTGAACTCCTGAGCTCAGGAAATCCACGCCCCTCGGCCTCCCAAAGTGCTGGGATTACAGGCATGAGCCACCACGACTGGCCGAGGATTAAGTTTTTAAAACTTAATTTCCCTTTAGAAAAGAGAATTTAACCTAGATGTTGGTTCTTAATTTATCTTGAGTAAAAGTTGTCTTTGCTAATATGAATTTTTAAAGTCATCAATTGGTTCAAACAGTTTTGTGTGATTCACCTCCAAATGTTTTCAGCAGAGGGAGTAACAAGAAAGAAAAGGTAATTTTTTTTTTTTTTTTTTTTGAGATGGAGTCTCGCTCTGTCGCCCAGGCTGGAGTGCAGTGGTGCAACCTCGTCTCACTGCAACCTCTGCCTCCCAGGTTCAGGCTATTCCCCTGCCTCAGCCTCTCGAGTAGCTGGGACTATAGGCGCCCGCCACCACACCTGGCTAATTTTTTGTATTGTTAGTATAGATGGGATTTCACCGTGTTAGCCAGGATGGTCTCGATCTCCTGACCTCGTGATTCGCCCACCTTGGCCTCACAAAGTGCTGGGATTACAGGCGTGAGCCACCACGCCTGGCCCAGAAAAGGTAATTTTAAAGGCAAAGAAGCGAGATGACTTGAGTAACGGTGTTCCCCATGCATGGTTATTAACAAATGTTTCCTGACTGCTTACCTGTCAAAAACATTGAACAGGTAGAATGTGTGGTCCCAGGAGGTGAAAAACTTCCTATTTTAAATGAAATACTTAAAAACAGATCAGACGTCCAAGTCAAAGGGGGTGATAAGGAGTTTCATGGGAGTTCAGTGATCTTTTTTTAAAAAAATGATGATTGTAAGCCTATTAGGAATTAGCATATAAAGTTTGCTATGGTCCGAATGTTGATATCTCCCCAAAATTTCTATTTTGATGTCCTCACCTCCAAGCTGATGGTGTTCGGACATGGGGCCTTTGGGAGGTGATGAGGTCGTGAAGGTGGGGCCTCATGGATGGGATGAGTGCCCTTATAAAAGGGGCCCCAGAGAGCTCCCTTGCCCCTTCCAGCATGTGAGGACACAGCCAGAAGGCGCCATCTAGGAACCAGGAAGTGGGTCCCCACCAGACACTGAATCTGCCACATCTTTGCCTTGGACCTCCAGCCTCCAGGACTGTGAGCGATAAATTCTCCAGCGTTGTTAGAGGGCTTGCTCCTTGATCACAATAAACTGCATGCTTGTTTTTCCCCTAAATTTCTGTGCCGCAAAGTGATGGTGCTAGGAGGTGGGGTCTTTAGAAGGTGGTATGATCATGAGGGTGGAACCTCATGAAGGGGATCAGTGCCCTTACAAAAGGGACCCCAGGGGCTGGGCACGGTGGCTCACACCTGTAATCCCCAGCACTTTGGGAGGCCCAGGCCGGTGGTCACCTGAGATCAGGAGTTGGAGACCAGCCTGACCAACATGGCAAAACCCAGTCTCTACTAAAAATAGAAAAATTAGCCAGGCATGGTGGCGGGCACTTGTAATCCCAGCTACTCGGGAGGCTGAAGCAGGAGAATCGCTTGAACCCGGGAGGCAGAGGTTGCAGTGAGCTGAGATCGCACCATTGCACTCCAGCCTGGGCGACAAGAGTGAGACTCCGTCTCAAAAAAAAATAAAAAAGAACATCGACTCAGACTTGCTTTGCTGGAAAGTATATTAGAATGTGTCTCATCCCCCTTGTATCCATTTCCCAGGGCTGCTGTAGCAAGCCGTCACACACCAAGTGGCTTACAACTGGGATTCATTCTGTCGCAGTTTTGGAAGCAGAAGTCTGAAATCAAGGTGTGGGCAGGGTGGGTTCCTTCTGGAGGCTCTAGTGGTGGATCCGTTCCTTACTGCAGCCCCGAGCCTATTCCCATGGCCTCAGGGGCTTCCCATACAGTGCATAGGATGGCCTCACCTCAGAAAGTGATCCAGACCCGAATGTCCACAGTGCTGAGGCTGAGAAACCCTGTCTTAGCTTCAAACGCACACATACACTCTCTCTCTGTTTTGCTCGCTCGCTCTCTTTCTCTCTGTCTCATATATTGATCTAGCTGTCTATCTATTTCTCCGTAGGTATCTACCTATATCCATCTGTCTATCTGTCATCTGCTTCTTTTTCTTTTTCGTTAGAGACAAGGTCTTGCCCTTTCGCCCCAGCCAGACTGCCGTGGCGTGATCATAGCTCACTGCAGCATCAAATTCCTGGGCTCAAGCAATCCTCCTACCTCAGCCTCCCAAGTAGTTGTGACTATAGGGGTGCACCACCATTTCCTGCTAGTTTTAAAATTTTTTGTAGAGATGGGGTCTTGCTATGTTGTCCAGGCTAGTTTCAAATTCCTGGGCTCAAGCAATTCATTCGCCTTGGCCTCCCAATATGCTGGTCTGAGCCATAGCACTTGGCCTCTCATGTATTTGTATCTCTATGTGTCTCTCTCTCTCTTTCTCTCTCTCTGTCTCTGTCTCTCTATTATCTATGTATCCATTCATCCATCTATCCATATCTATCTATATATCTATCCATATCTATCTATATGTCTATCTGCCTATGCATTTATCTATCTATATCTATATATCCATTTATCCATCTATATTATCTATCCATATCTATCATCTATATATCTACCTATTCTATCTATATATCTATCCATTCATCCATTTATCCATATCTATCATCTATATATCTATCCATAACTATGTATCTACGTATCTATCCATTCATCTATCTCTATCCATCTATCTATCTATCTACCTACCTGTCTGCCTATTCATCCATGTATCTACCTCTATCCATCATTTATCCATGAATCTACTTCTTTCTATCAATATATCCATACATGTATCTATATCTATTTAGCAATCATCTGTCCATGTATCTATTTGGATCTCTATCAATCCATGTATTGATATTTACCTATCTATGCATTAATGTATCTATATCCATTTATCCATGTATCTCTATGTATCTCTACATATACATTTGCACTTCTTATATATGCTATGTCTCAAACACGTGCCCACTCACATTTGCATGTGTGTCTGAATGTATACACACATACACACACATTTAGTGAAGGGGCACCCTGACTTGATTTGTACATATCTCAGTGGTGACAGTCATCAGCAAGAAGCAGCCCCAGGACCTGGGCTGATTGCACCCTTCTCAGGCCCCAGCCTGAGTCCCAAGCATCGCTGCGGAGGCTCACAGAAGAGTCCACCCAGCCAAGGCCACCCCTGGGACCTCTCCTCACTGGAGGAGCCTCATGCCTTTGGCTTCCATTTCTCTTCAAACGGCATAATGAACACCCACACTCCTGGTGTGCCCTTGGGATATAAAATTAGAGCCAGATTAAGCATGCTTGCTGGCCCTGTGGTGACCACTACAAATGAGGTGTTTTCCACTTCCCATCATTTCCATGCAGTGGTATTTAAAAAGGAAATGGTTTCCATTGCAAAACATTTTCTGTGACTTTTGGCTGCAATATTTTGCTGCTTATGCTTTTTTTCTCATATTTTCCTTCCCCTGCATATATTTTCTTTACATTAACATTTTTCTTTAAAAATATTCCTTTCTTTCTTTCTTTTTTTTTTTGAGACAGTCTCGCTTTGCCACCCAGGCTGGAATACAGTGGCGCAATCTCAGCTCACTGCAACCTCCGCCTCTGGGTTCAAGTGATTCTTCTGCCTCAGTCTCCTGAGTAGCTGGAATTACAGGCATGCACCACCATGCCCAGATAATTTTTGTATTTTTAGTAGAGACAGGGTTTCATCATGTTGGCCAGGCTGGTCTTGAACTCCTGACCTGAAGTGATCTGCCCGCCTCGGCCTCCCAAATTGCTGGGATGACAGGCGTGAGCCACCGTGCCCGTCCTTGCCGTGGCATCTAAAAAGGAAATGGTTTCCATCGCAAAACATTTTCTGTGACTTTTGGCTGCAATATTTTGCTTCTTATGCTCTTTTTTTTCCTCATACTTTTCCTCCCCTGACTACATTTTCTTTAAATTTTTTCTGTACATTAAAAATATTCTTTATATGTTAAGTATAAAGAATATTTCAACCACTCTTCTGTAAATTAAACAAAAAAGAAGCTGAATTTTCCAACTGTGACATGCAGTACAACAGCATCTCCGCAGACAGACGAGAAAAAAAGTGATCTCTCCCAACAAAAAATGCTGACGGTAAGAAATTAAGCCCCATGTTTTTATGTGAAAACTCCCAGTTCAAAACCGTACAAACATTGAAACCTCATGTGAAGAAAATTGTCCGCCAAATTCATCTCTATATTTTATTTGCTCTTCTTGAGGATAATTTGGAATACCATCAGTCCTCTGCTAGAATAATGTTTATTACTCCATTTATTCCAAAAAGCATGTTAGGAGGCTTTCAGACAAAATGGCTTTAATTTGACTTTTAAAACAGAACGGCAACATTCTAGGAATCAGAGCCAGAAGTCAATGCCTTTTATAGTTATCTATTTTCAAGAGTTGAATTTTCCTGGCACGACAGTACTAGAAGATAGAACCCCAGTTGAATGGGCTTTTCATTCTTAGTCCTATGACTTTCTTTTTTTTTTTTGAGATGGAGTCTTGCTCTGTCACCCAGGCTGGAGTGTAGTGGCATGATCTCGGCTTACTGCAACCTCCACCTCCCAGGTTCAAGCAGTTCTCATGCCTCAGCCTCCTGAGTAGCTGGGATTACAGGCTCATGCCACCATGCCTGGCTAATTTTTGTATTTTTAGTAGAGACAGGGTTTCACCATATTGGCCAGGCTGGTCTCGAACTCCTGACCTTGTGATCCACCCGCCTCGGCCTCCCAAAGTGCTGGGATTACAGGTGTAAGCCACTGCGCCCGGCCCTGTCCTGTGACTTTCAAGGGGGGACAGCCCTTGACATGTAATTTTTGTGCTTAATCTATATCCCTGGACTATAGTCCTCTTTTCACCGTTCTACGTCCACTTTCTGCCCTGGGAGTTGATTTTTAGAGACTGTATCGAAGGACTCAGCCCTGTGAGTTTCTAAATAGTGTTGGCCGATCTAGGGGACTGAAATTTGACAGTAAAACCTGTATTGGGGTGAACAGTGGCCCTTCCAAAGTCCTGTCTCGCAGGGACTTCAGAATGAGACCTTATGTGGAAATAGGGTCTTTGCAGATGCATTTGTTAAGATGAATGAGAGTGAGCCCTAAATCCAATGACAGGCATCCTTCTAAGAGACGGAAGAAGAGACACAGACAGAGACACAGAGGAGAAGGTCACGTGGAGATGCAGGCAGAGACAGATAAGATGGCCACAAGGCCAGGGACTCCTGGAGCCACAAGGGGCTGGGAGAGGCAAAAAGGAGCCTCCGCTAGAGCCTCTGGAAGCAACTGGATAGAACTGTAGTGGACTGTACAGTGGTCCTCCTAAAAGATATGTCCACGTTCTCATCCCCAGAATCTGCGAATGGGAACTTATTTGGAAAAGGGGTCTTTGCAGATGTAATTGAGTTAAGAATCTCAAGATGAAGGCCGGGCCCGGTGGCTCACGCCTGTAATCCCAGCACTTTGGGAGGCTGAGGCGGGCAGAACACCTGAGGTCAGGAGTTCGAGACCAGCCTAGCCAACATGGCGAAACCCTGTCTCTACTAAAAATACAAAAATTAGCTGGGTGTGGTGGCAGGCGCCTCTAGTCCCAGCTGCTTGGGAGGCTGAGGAAGGAGACTCGCTTGAACCCGGGAGACAGAGGTTGCTTTGAGCTGAGATTACCTCGGTGCACTCCAGCCTCGGTGACAGAGCGAGACTACATCTCAATAACAACTGCAGCAACAAATCAAGATGAGATCATCATGGCATAGGGTGGACCCTCCACTCAATGACAGGTATCTTTGTAAGAGACAGAAGAGGAGACACAGATGCAGAGGAGAAGTCCACGTGGAGATGGAGGCAGAGACTGGAGTGATCTGGCCACACGCCCAGGGACGCCTAGAGCCCCCAGGAGCTAGGAGGGGCAGGAGGGATTTTCCTGGAGGGAGCTCATGTCAGTGTCCCAATATCTTCTTCTTATAAGGCCACTAATCATATCAGATTAGGACCCACCGTAATGACCTCATTTTATATTAATCACCTTTTTAAAGACCATATCTCCAAACACAGTGACACCCTGCAGTCCTGGGAGTTAGGACGTCAACTGATAAATTTAGAGGACAGAATTCAGCTCACAACAGTCTTTGCAGTTGAGGTCACTAGGGTGGGCCCTGATTTAGTGACTGCTGTATTTATAACAAGAGGAGATGAAGACAGACACAGAGGAGAAGGCCAGGTGGAGACGGAGGCAGAGACTGGAGTGATGCGGCCACAAGCCCAGGGATGCCTGCAGCCCCCAGGAGCTGGGAGGGGCAGGGGGGATCCTCCCCTGGGGCCTCCAGAGGAAGCACAGCCCTGCCCACCCCTTGATCTCAGACTGCTGCTCTCCAGAACTGGGAGAGAATAAATTCCTGTTGTTGTTTTGTTTTGTGTTTGAGACAGAATCTTGCTCTGTCGTTCAGGCTGCAGTACAGTGATGCTATCTCGGCTCACGGCAACCTCTGCCTCCTGGGTTCAAGTGATTCTCCTGCCTCAGCCTCCCAAGTAGCTGGGATTGCAGGTGCGCACTACCACACCCGGCTAATTTTTGTATTTTTAATAGAGACGGGTTTTGTCGTGTTGGCCAGGCTGCTCTCAAACTCCTGACCTCAGGCGATCCGCCCACCTCGGTCTCCCAAAGGGCTGGGATAACAGGCGTGAGCCACCACGCCCGATCAGTTCCTGTTGTTCTATGCCACTGTTTGTGGTCATTTGTTATGCCACTCCCAGGAATCTCATTCATACCCTCTAGTCTCCTCCGAGTCCCTCAGGCGGCAGCACACCCCTCCCAATGGCTGCACCACCTGATTCTGAGCCCAGGCTCCGCACGTCACCCCAGCTCAGCTCTCTGTGGCCCCAAGGCCCAGCACAGAAGCTCCTGACCATGGCCTCCCCACCCCTGAATGGCCCTTCCCACCATTGCCTGCCTGGACACTGACTGATAGGATCCTGCCCTCCCTGTCATCTCGGTGATCCCTTCTCCTTCCCAGGGCTCTGTTCCTTCCTGCCTTTGCTCACACATCCCCTGTTGTGTGACAGATTTTTTTTTTTTTAATTTCAATTGTTTTGGGGGTAGAAGTGGTTTTTGGTTCCATGGATAAATTCTTTAGTGGTGATTTTTGAGATTTTAGTGCACCTGTCACCTGAACAATGTACACTGTATCCCATATGTAGTTGTTGTTTGTCTGTTTTTGAAATGGAATCTCGCTGTGTCACCCAGGCTGCAGTGCTGTGACGTGATCTCGGCTTACTGCAACCTCCACCTCCCAGGTTCTAGCAATTCTCCTGGTTCAGCCTCCCAAGTAGCTGGGACTATAGGCACATGCCACCACACCCAGCTAATTTTTGTATTTTTAGTAGAGATGAGGTTTCACCATGTTGGCCAGGATGGTCTCAAAAACTCCTGACCTCAGGTGATCTGCCTGTTTCGGCCTCCCAAAGTGCTGGGATTACAGGCATGAGCCACCACGCCCAGCCCGAATATGTAGTCTTTTATCTTCACCCACCTTCCACCCTTACCCCTGAGTCCCCAAGTTCCATAATATTATCGTGCATTTGCATTCTCATAGCTTAGCTCCTACTTACAGATGAGAACATACGATATTTGGTTTTCCATTCCTGAGTTACTTCACTTAGAATAATGGCCTCCAGGGCCAAGTGTGATGGCTCACACCTGTAATCCTTGCACTTTGGGAGGCTGAGGCGGGCGGATCACCTGGGGTCGGGAGTTTGAGACCAGCCTGACCAACATGGAGAAACCCCATCTCTACTAGAAACACAAAAAAATTAGCTGGGCGTCGTGGTGCATGCCTGTAATCCCAGCTACTCGGGAGGCTGAGGCAGGAGAATCGCTTGAGCCTGGGAGGCAGAGGTTGCAGTGAGCCAAGACTGCACCATTGCACTCTAGCCTGGGCAACAAGAGCAAAACTCCATCTCAAAAAAAAAAAAAAAAAAAAAGAAAGGATAATGGCCTGCAGCTTCATCCAAGTTGCTGCAAAAGGCATTATTTCATTCCTTTTTATGTCTGAGTAGTATTCCATGGTGTATATATACCACATTTTGTTTATGCACGCATTGGTTGATGGGCACTTAGATTTGCTTCCCTAGCTTTGCGGTTGTGGATTGTGCTGCTATAAATGTGTGTGCAAGTGCCTTTTTCCTATAATGACTTTTTCCCCCACTGGGTAAATACTCAGCAGTGAGACGGCTTCCCCAAATGGTAGTTCTACTGTTAGTTCTTCAAGGAATCTCCACACTGTTTTTCATAGTGGTTGTGCTAGTTTACATTCCCGCCAGCAGTGGAAAAGTGTTCCGTAGGATGGTTTTGATGGGGCCACTTTACATCTACCCTGGTTTGTTTGGCCCGATAAACAAACCAGAACTAATTCCTGAAAGTAACCCAAGGGAATCTAAATTCTTCTTCCTTCTCATGAATTCCTGGAACTATCACACAGATTTTTTTTTTTTTTTTTTGAGATGGAGTCTTGCACTGTCGCCCAGGCTGGGGTGCAATGGCGCGATCTCGGCTCCCTGCAACCTCCGCCTCCTGGGTTCAAGCGATTCTCCTGCCTCAGCCTCCCAAGTAGGTGGGATTACAGGCACCCACCACCACGTCTGGCAAATTTTTGTATTTTTAGTAGAGATGGGGTTTCACCATGTTGACCAGTCTGGTCTTGAACTCATGACCTCAGGTGATCCACCCACCTTGGCCACCCAAAGTGCTGGGATTACAGGAATGAGCCGCCGTGCCCGGCCCTAGCACAGCTTTTTATTACTGTGTGTGCATGGAGCAACAAGACCCTTCAGCATTGACCTGCAAGCACTCCTTCAGCCCTCAAGTTGGAAGACGTTGCAACATGACCCGATGAAACAATTGCTAGGTATTTCTCCCAGAATCCAGCACAGAGCTGACCATTCCATAAATAGTTCTGGATTGGCTGATAAATATTCCTCTGTAATGCTTTGTGTATATTGGAGTTAATGAAGATGTGTTGACATAAAGCTATTAAACTTGTGGCAACCGATCGATGTCTGTAGTCTTGTTATCAGAAGTGCACCAGTGTTGGTGACCTGGCTGTGATATTGCACCCCAATCCTAATAGAAAATGAAGCTGGGTTAAGGGCAAATGAAACTCTAGGTGGGGTTCTTGTGTACTTGCATCTTCCTTAGACTCTTTAATTATCTCAAAAGGAAATTTAAAGAAAAAATATAAAATTACAATTTATAAACATTATGCGGAAAACTAATTTGGAAAAGCGGTACATTTTACCATGTCTTGTTATATTTCAAAATCTAAATTTGCTTGGGCGTCATGAAATAATCCTGTCTGGAACCAAAAACTTTCCCATCTTTATTTTTTATTTATTTATTTTTGAGATGGAGTCTCTGTCAGCTGGGCTGGAGCGCAGTGGCGCGATCTCGGCTCACTGCAACCTCCGCCTCCCAGGTTCAAGCGATTCTTCTGCCTCAGCTTCCCAAGTAGCTGGGATTACAGGCATCTGCCAGCACGCCCAGCTAATTTTTGTATTTTTAGTAGAGATGGGGTTTCACCATATTGGCCAGGCTGGTCTCGAACTCCTGACCTCAAATGACCCACCTGTCTTGGCTTCCCAAAGTGCTGGGATTATAGGCTTGAGCCACAGCCCCCGGCCCCACGTTTATCTTTGAAGTTGACTTAACATCATTCCCTGTTAAGGAGAGGTAGTTTTATTACATTGAGTAACAAATCTGTCTGCTTCTTTGAAATCAGGGTTAAGCATTAACTAGAACCAATGATGGGGTTAAAGTGATGGATGCCTAAACACACACACATACACAGACATGCATGCACACCTGCACACACATCAATTAAAATTCGGTTCATTGATTTGCCGGTGACGAGAACCTGCAAACAGAATGTGCAGGTGTCCTGATCTGACCCTGGAAGAGAGAGAAAGGTTCAAAGATGAGCTCTTTTGGTTTCAAGATATGAGTCAACTGCCTTGGATTCATTTCCTTGTGTTCTTTTTTTTTTTAATATTAGGGATGTGAATGACTCCTCATAAGATCATGAGGAGAGATAGATGGTATAAAGTGTATTATAAATGTGATGGTTCTTACTGCCTGCTTAAGGTTCTAGTGCAGTAGAATATTAGGGATGTCAGTGATTTCCTCATAAGATGATGCGGAGAGAAAGATGGCATAAAGTGTATTATAAATGGTGGTTCTTACTGCCTGCTTAAGGTTCTAGTGCAATAAAATACGAGAAATACATGGCTTGTAATTCAAGCGGCTATAAATGTGATCCTGTTGGATTTTTGTCTGCCCATATATGGCCAACCAAGACCGAACAAAGGATATTGCTTAAATGTTGGAAGAATCTGCAAACCACAGACTAGCCAGTTTGGTGTTAATCGTGAGAAGATGACTAAGCATGGAAATCAAAGCCAGATAAACAGTTTCTGATCATAAACTGAACATGTGTGTGGACCTCCCCTTTCTCCAGCCCCAAAAAGGATTGCAAAGCCCTTGAGGATGCTTTATCTTGTGTCGCTCACAGTGCCTAGAAGAGCGTTGAAAACTGGCAAATTCTCCATAATGTGTGTGTTGGCATGGGGAAGTGGCGACGGTGGGAAGCTCATTAGGTACACAGCCATTAGCTTTTGCAGCAAAACAAACCACCCCAAAACGTGGTGCTTTAAAACACTACCCATTTAGTTCATTCCCGATTCTGTGGCTCAGCTATTCAGGTTTGGCTCAGTGAGGCAGCTCTGGGGTCAGCTGGATTCACTCATGAGTCAGTGCTCAGCTGCCGGGTGGCCAGGAGCAGGCTGGTTTGGATGACTCAGCTGGGGCAGCTTGGTTTAGCTCCAACTGGTCTCTCAGCCTTCGCTGAGGCAGCTCAGGCTTATGCATATGGCAGCCGGGAAGGTTTCCAAGCCAGGGAGCTAAGGCGTGAACAGCCTCTAAAAGCCCAAGTGCAGAAATTTTTTAAAAATGCTTATTTATTTGTTTTCAGAGACAAGATCTCACTCTGTCACCCGGGCTGGAGTGCAGAGGCACAATCATAGCTCACTGTAACTTTGAACTCCTGGGCTCAAGTGATCATCCCACCTCAGCCTCCCAAGTAGCTGAGACTCTAGGTGTGCACCACTATGTCCTGCTTTTTTTTTTTTTTTTTTTTTTATAGAGATGGGGTGTCATTGTGTTGCCCAGGTTGGTCTCAAACTTCTGGCCACAAGAGATCATCCCCACCTGATCCCAGACTACCTACCCACCCTCACCTCCCAATTCTCTTCCTACTCATTAAGGTCATAATTTTTTCCCTCAGCGTCTGTGTTTTTGCTCATGTGTGTATGCTCTCTGAAATGGAGCATTTTCTATCCGGAAGACTCCTACACGTTCTGCACAACCCAGCTTAAATGCAGTCTCCTTCGTGAAACATTTCTCCACCAGCATGGCCTCCATTTTTCTCCTTTTTCCTCGCACAGCACTCTGCGCAGCACTCTGTGTCCATCATCTGTAGACTATATCACGTTGTGTGAGATACATTGTTATTTTTGGTGGTGGTGATGGTGTGCTGTTTTGTTTTGTTTTCTGCTCTTCCTCAATGGAACAATTGGGCTATTTGATGAAAGAAAAAGGACTTACTCACCTTGGCATGCTTTGCATGTAGGAGACAATCTGTAACACTCTATTTGCTAAGTCAATGTTTATTGGATAAATAAACATAATTTTCATGTTATTACATTACAGTGCTTAAATGTGCTTGCGTCAGCTCTGTAGCTACAATGATGCACATATTGTTGTTGGAAGAGATTATATTTTTCATAAATGGCCACAGCAATATTTCTGTCCCACACTCTCTTCCAGAACCTTGGTGCTTCCCATCAAGAGTGGGAATCTGATTCCCTTTTC
Organism: Pan troglodytes; assembly: GCF_028858775.2. NCBI lineage: Eukaryota > Metazoa > Chordata > Mammalia > Primates > Hominidae > Pan > Pan troglodytes. Next base: position 3,066,347 of record NC_072421.2, read on the forward strand.
CTTGAAATTGGGTGGATATTTGTGGCTGCTTTTGTGCAGAGGGATTGCCACATGACTTCAGAAACCAGGTTGTAAATGTGCTGTGACTGCACATTATTTTTATTTATTTATTTTTTGTGATGGAGTCTCGCTCTGTTGCCCAGGCTGGAGTACAGTGGTGGAATCTCGGCTCACCACATCCTCCGCCTCCCAGGTTCAAGCAATTCTCCTGCCTCAGCCTCCCGAGTAGCTGGGACTACAGTCAACGCACCACCATGTCCGGCTAATTTTTGTATTTTTAGTAGAGATGGGTTTCACTATGTTGGCCAGGCTGGTCTCGAACTCCTGACCTCGTGATCTGCCTGCCTCAGCCTCCCAAAGTGCTGTGATTACAGGCGTGAGCCACTGTGCCCAGCCACAGTGGCTTTTTTAAACCAGTAAATTTTGGGATAGCTACTTATACATAATAACTGAAACAATCAGGCATTTTAGAATTCATATGTAAGCTAACTTTTACCGTGTAGCATTCTCACACATATATAATGTGTGTGTGCATTTATGTGTGTGTGTTTGTGTGTGTGTGCACAGGCAAAAGAGATAGGGAGCTTTATTGCCTAGTGTTTTGTGGTCAGCTCACTTTTGCCTTGCCTGCATTCAGTTGACCAGTTAAGCATCTAAAGTACCCAGTCTGTACATTGGGCTGTCTGCCAGGTACCGTGTTAAAAACAAAGTTGAGCCTGCTCCTAGCTTGTTGGAAAACTCAGATAAACACAAATTAACAGCTCTCCTGTCACATTCTATGTTTTGGAACACCCTAGGATGGCTTTCTCAGATTCAGCACTGTGACCATCATAGTCAGCACTTGTCATGATCAAGACTCAACCTTAGGTCTTGGATACAGTCCTAACGGGCCACTGGTTCTAACCCACAAGGTTGTTTACCTATCTAAGCAGACTTAGGGGTAAACAGGATTCCTGCTTCAAATACAGTATTCTGGGAAGTTGATTCTTTCTTGACTCTGAGCCAAACTAAATGCAAGCATAAGCTTCATCAACAAAGTAGTTGTTCGTATATTATGCAACTTCCCAAATGCCTTTTAATTTCTTCTGAAGACTCAACCAATGCTACAGGTAAGAAAATTAAAAAGACACACAGACATAGGATCACACATCAAGTTTTTGCCAAATTAAATTATTGTTTTAAAAATAATTTGCAGCACTGATGGGCACAAACCATAAAATTTCCAATGTATGAACTCTGGGCTACAAGACACTCTTTATCTTTGACTGCTGTGAACACTCTGAGGAAAATTCCTGTGGTTTTGAGGCAGTCACAAGGCAACGTGCTGCAAATGGCCTGGACTCAGAAGCAAAGGGCTCTTGATTTTAATCCCAGCCCACCACTGACAAGCTCAATGGCCCCAGGATGTTTCCTCATCAGCAGAGGTGGGCTAATGAATCCAGATCCCCTGTTTCACAGTTGTTCCTCAATGAATGAACACCTAGAAAGTTATACAACAATACAAAAATATCAGGTAGAAATTTACTTGTTTGTAAGTCTGTCAATCCATCCATCCACTCACCCTTCCATCTATTCATCCATCTATTTTTCTAGCCACCCATCCATCCATCTATCCATGCACCTATTTATCCATCCATCCAGTTATCCATCCATCTATCCACATATCCATCCACACACCCACCCATCCATCCATTCATGGATACAACCATTCATCTACACATCCACCCACCCACCCATTCACCAAACTATTCATCTATCCATCCATTCATGGATACAACCATTCATCTACACATCCACCCACCCACCCATTCACCAAACCATCTATCCATCCATTCATGGATACAACCATTCATCGACACATCCACCCACACACCCATTCACCAAACTATTCATCTATCCATGCATTCATGGATACAACCGTTCATCTACACATCCACCCACCCACCCATTCACCAAACTATTCATCTATCCATCCATTCATGGATACAACCATTCATCTACACATCCACCCACCCACCCATTCACCAAACCATCTATCCATCCATTCATGGATACAACCATTCATCGACACATCCACCCACCCACCCATTCACCAAACTATTCATCTATCCATCCATTCATGGATACAACCATTCATCTACACATCCACCCACCCACCCATTCACCAAACTATTCATCTATCCATCCATTCATGGATACAACCATTCATCTACACATCCACCCACCCACCCATTCACCAAACTATTCATCTATCCATCCATCCATCCCTGCATACACCCACTCGTCGATCCATCCACTCATCCATTCACCCACCCATCTACCCATCCATCTGTCCATCCATCCATCTACCCACCCACCCATCTACCCATTCATCCATCCATCCATTTATTCATCCATCCATACATTCAGCCACCCATTTACCAAAACCTTATCTATCATCCATCCATCCAGCCAGCCAGCCAGCCATTTATATACCCACCCATTCATGCATCCATTCACCCACCCACCCATGTGTTTATCCATCCATTCATTCATCCACCCACATATCCACCTACCCATTCATCCAACCCTCCATCTATTCACCCATTCATCCATCCACCCACCCATGTGTTTATCCATCCATTCATTCATCCACCCACATATCCACCTACCCATTCATCCAACCCCCCATCTATTCACCCATTCATCCATCCACCCACCCATCCATCCACTCACACGCCCATTTGTCCATGCATTCATTCATCCACCCATTTATTTATTCATCTACCCATTTATCTCTCAATCAATCCATGCATCCAGATGTCTGTCCATTTACCCACACATCCACAACCCCCACCCATCCACCCATGTGTACATCCATCCTCCCAGTGACTCAGGAAACTTCATTTGAGCATCTGTACAGCAGACATTGCGTGTGGCTCAGACACCTCTTAACTGCCTTGGCTGCCAACAGGTACCTCACAGGAGGTCTCTGCTATAAATTGGGCTCAGCCCCTGGCAGTGGAGACCAGAAATAAAAAGTGATTTAAATAACACTGAAACAAACCTGACTTTTTAAATGGTAAGATTAAAAACGTACTCTTCTGTCCGGTAATGAGGTCAGGAGAGTTGGTCTGGGCCTGGCACAGCTGTCTTGCAGTGTCACCAGCCACCCTGGCACCTGTGCTCCATGTATTCTGCCATTCTTGGAATACGACCTCTACCCTCTGGAGGACTTCGTGCTCTAAGCTAGCTGCTGGAACTCCAGACATCATGTCATTATTCCAGGCAGGCCCAGCATGATGCAGAGAAAGCGAAAACTGGGCTTGTTGGCCACCAGTCCCCCTCTTAAGGGACTCCTCAGAAGTTTCACCCAATAACTTTGGTTTACATTGATTTTATGAACCAGAACATAGATTTTTGGTTACACCTAACTGCAAAGAAGAATGAGGATATCGTCTTTCAGCCGTCACGTTGCCAAAATCAGTAAATTCAAGGTCTCTTAATATAAGGGAAGAAAGAAAGGATATAGGATAGGCAACTGTAGTCTCACACGTGCATGAGAAATGGATGGATGGATGGTGGACAGGAGCGCGTATGTAAATACTTTTTAGTCTTCTCAGGCTGCCATAATAAAATAGCATAGACTGGGTACTTAAACAAAATGAATTTATTTTCTCACAGCTCTGGAGACTGGGAAGTCCAAGATCAAGGGGCTGGTTGGTTCAATTCCTGGTGAGGGCTCTCTTCTTGGTTTGCTGTGTTCTCACATGGAGGAGAGACAGAGCAAGCATGCCCTCTGGTATTTCTTCTTACAAAGGCACTAACTTTCCTGCATAGGGTCCTAACTTTACGATTTCATTTAACCTTAATTATTTCCTTGCTGCAAATACACACACATGGGGAACAGAACTTCAACACACGAATTTGGGGAGTAGATACAACTCTGCTCATGGCACATATAAGCATGCATACTAAATGTGTGTGTGCATGTGGGTCAATGGAAAGATTGGAAGTCTCATTAATAGCACATATATGCATGCATACTATGTGTGTGTGCATGTGTGTCTGTATGGAAAGATAGGAAGCCTCATTATCTAAATGCCTAGCCTTTCGGGTGAGCTAATTTTTGTTGTGTATGCATTCAATTGAGTAATTAAGCTTCTCAAAGGCTGCCTCTCTTTGTTGGGCTCTCTGCCTGGTGCTGAGGTACAAACAAAGATGTGACTGCTCCACAGCTTATTGGGAGGCTCAGATAAACACGAATAAATCTAAATAAACACACATAAATTAAGGCCTATTTAAATAAACACTTGCTGCTCTCAGAAGCAGAGCCACGGCTGTTTGATTTTACTGCTGTATCCCACAGAGCAGATACTCAAAAAGCTTTGTTGAGGCTGGGCATGGTGGCTCCTCCCTGTAATCCTAGGACTTGGGGAGGGCTAAGACTGGGGGATCGCTTGAGGCCAGGAGTTTGAGACCAGCCTGGGCAATATAGTGAGATCCTGTCTCTAAAATAAAATAACCTGGGCATGGTGGTGCAGTCCTGTGGTCCCAGCTACTCAAGAGGCTGAGGTCAGAGGATCACTTGAGCCCAGGAGTTTGAGACCAGCCTGGGTAACATAGACCCCATCTCTAAAATTATAAAATTAGCCGGACATGGTGGCACATTCCTGTGGTCCCAGAGGCTCGGGAAGCTGAGATGGTAGGATCTCTTGAGTCCAGGAGTTTGAGACCAGCCTGGGCAACATAGAGAGACCTCATCTCTACAAAAAATAAAAATAAGCGAAAATAAACACAATATTTTTAAAAACATGAAAAAGCTTTGTTGAATAACCGGGCATGTTGAGAAATCACCAAGAAGAGAGCACTGTAGGAACCTGGGGAGAAAAAAGCTGAGTTGTTGATGCAGGAGCCAAGCAGTTGGGGTACATGAAAGAAAATCGCTAGTGGGCTGCACCCTGGCAAATGCAGCTGGACGAAAGATCTGATGCTACTCATTCCCGAAGGTCACATTCTTAAGCTTGAATGGGTGGCAGAGTTGACCTGACTCAGGGTAATGGTACAGGAATATACATGTGCATATATATCATACTGCAAATGTATCCGTTTTGAATCTGACTCTCTAAGAATAATCTACAGGCCAGGTGCGGTGGCTCCCATCTGTAATCCCAGCACTCTGGGAGGCCGAGGAGGGTGGATCACCTGAGGTCGGGGGTTCGAGACCAGCCTGACCAACATGGAGAAACCCTGTCTCTACTAAAAATACACAATTAGCTGGGCATGGTAGTGCCTGCCTATAATCCCAGCTACTCAGGAGGCTGAGGCGGGACAATCACCTGAACCCGGGAGGTGGAGGTTGTGGTGAGCCAAGATCACGCCATTGCACTCCAGCCTGGGCAACAAGAGGAAAACTCTGTCTCAAAAAAAAAAAAAAAAAAAAAAAAAAGCCGGGCACGGTTGCTCACACCTGTAACCCCAGCACTTTGGGAGGCTGAGGCAGGTGGATCAGGACGTCAGGAGATCGAGACCATCTTGGCTAACACACGGTGAAAACCCGTCTCTATTAAAAATACAAAAAAATTAGCCGGGTGTGGTGGCGGGCGCCTGTAGTCCCAGCTACCTGGGAGGCTGAGGTAGGAGAATGGCATAAACCCGGGGGACGGAGGTTGCAGTGAGCTGAGATCGCACCACTGCACTCCAGCCTGGGCGACAGAGTGAGACTCCGTCTCGGAAAAAAAAAAAAGAATAATCTAGACATCAGGAGAGCATCTGCTGGTCACGATTTGGGAGAACAGGGAGATAAGAACATCCAGCAGCCACCCATCTATCTATTCATCCGTCTGTCTATCCATGCACCCACCCACCCATGTATTTATCCATCCATCCATCCATCCATACATACATACATCCACCCACCCATTCATCCAACCCTCCATCTATCCACTCATTCATCCATCCATCCATTCATCCACCCACAATCCACCCCATCCACCCACCCGCCCTCAATTCATCCACCCACACATCTACCCATCCATCCATCTATCCATCCATCCACCTATCCATCCATCCACTCATCCTATCTGAATTGTGTCTGTGAGACTCCTCCATAGTGAAATTATTCTTTTCCTAATTTTTTATGTCATACACTTTGGAAGAAGTGGGGATCTGTGTCCACCTCCTTGATGGTGAGAGCAGCAGTCCCCAACCTTTTTGGCACCAGGGACTGGTTTCATGGAAGACAGTTTTTCCACAGAACCAAGGGTGGGAGGGATGGTTTTAGGATGATTCAAGCACATTACATTGTGCACTTTATTTCCATTATTATTATTATTATTATCATATTGTAATGTATAATGAAATAATTCTACAACTCACCATAATGTAGAATCAATAGGAGCCTGTATTAGCCCATTCTCGCACTGCTATGAAGAACTACCTAATTTATGAAGGAAAGAGGTTTAATTGAGGGGGGTGGTGCAAAACCATTCATGAAGGATCTGACCCCATGATCCAGTCACCTTCCACCAGGCCCCCACCTCCAACACTGGGGATTTCAGTTTGACATGAGATTTGGGCGGGGACACAGAGCCAAACCATATCACCACCAGCACAGCACCAAGCATCTTGCCACTCAGAAAGAATGCCAAAATTTCTCTCTACACATATTTTATTTTTATTTTATTTATTTATTTATCTTTTGAGACAGAGTCTCGCTCTGTCACCCAGGCCAGAGTGAAGACGCACGATCTCGGCTCACTGCAACCTCCGCCTCCCAAGTTCAAGGGATTCTTGTGCCTAGCTGAGATTACAGGCACTTGCCACCACGTCGGGCCAATTTTTTTTGTAATTTTAGTAGAGACCGTGTTTCACCATGTTGGCCAGGCTGGTCTTGAACTTCTGACCTCAGGTGATCCACCCACCTTGGCTTCCCAAAGTGCTGTGATTACAGGTGTGAACCACCGTGCCCAGTCTAGACATACTGACATATTTCCTTTTTCTTTTTCTCTTTTTTTTTTTTTTTTTGAGACAGAGTCTTTTTCTGTCACCCAGGCTGGAATGCAATGGCGTGATCTCGGCTCACTGCAACCTCCGCCTCCTGGGTTCAAGCGACTCTCCTGACTCAACCTCCCAAGTAGCTGAGATTACAGGCGTGCACCACCACACCAGGTTAATTTTTGTATTTTTAATAAAGACGGGGTTTCACCATGTTGGCCAGGCTGGTCTCGAACTTCTGACCTCAGGTGATCTGCCTGCCTCAGCCTCCCAAAGTGCTGGGATTACAGGCGTGAGCCACCATGCCCAGTCTAGATGTATTTTCTTCAAAGATGCACTTATCATTGGAAGTGGTTCTTTCTGACAGCTCCCCTGCCCCGATGCTTTCCTTCCTGTTCCATGGAGTTCCATGTTCTGTGCTGTGTAGTTTGATTTTCAGTCCTCCTTTGAATTCTGCAGCTGTGTATTTAGACCCATTTCCCAGGCCAGTAAACAAAGCCCCGTGGGCAAGAAACCACAGATCCCCCCATAGAAAGTGGGAGAAAATGCCAGTCTGCAATAGTGTGTGCATGTGTGTGTGTGTGTGTGTACGTGCATGTATGTGTGTGTATGCATGTGTGTGTGTGCATGCATGTGTATGTGTGTGCATGCAGATGGAATATAATTATAACCTGCGTGTGTGTGCAGTATAAAATATATAAAACTGGTTTAGAGAGCAGGGTATGAAAAGTCCAAAGTCAGAAGAACTAATCCTTGGCTGTGGGTGGTGGCTCATACCTGTAATACCAGCACTTCGGGAAGCCGAGGCCGGCAGATCAGTTGAGGTCAGGAGTTCGAGACCAGCCTGGCCAACATGGTGAAATTCCATCTCTACTAACAATACAAAAATTAGCCAGGCGTGGTGATGGGTGCCTATAGCCGTAGCTACTCAGGAGACTGAGGCACAAGGATCGCTTGAACCTGGGAGGTGGTGAGCTGAGATCGCGCCACTGCACTCCAGCCTGGACAACAGAGTGACACTCTGTCTCAATAAATAAATAAATAGAAGAAGAACTAATTCTTAAAAATTAAAGACACATGGAAGGTTTCCGCAGGAGGCTGGGAGCTACCAAGGGTTAGGTTGAAATGTGCAACGTGGCCACGTGGGTCCCTCGGAAATGGTCAGAACATGGTTATTTCTTGAGGTTCCACTGGTGAAATAAATGGGAAACTTGGAGGCTGCCCCAGAGGTGAGTTCCCCATCCCTTCTTCAGCCTAGTTTGTGGCCTTCAAAAGATGCTTCCTGTGGCACCTGGATACAATTCAGAAGGCTTTTTCAATTAATTTAATTTTCATTCTGGAGGTTACAGCCTCTTGGTGCCAGTTCCAGAGGGTCTGCAGAATATTATGGAAATTCATATTTGGAGCCAAAGAATGGTAGCGTTAAAAAAAAAATAAAGAAAAAAGGCAAAAGGCATCTAACTAAATGAATTAGAAACAGAAGTCTTCCAAATGCTTACCTGTGAGAACATAAATAAAAAGCCTCAAAGCCTGGCTTTCAGAAGCTGATGTTGCATCTTTATTATGGCTGGCGAGAATGACCTGCACCCTCCCTGAAAGGCAGCCAGAGTCTAGACTCTACTGGAACATAATGGACAGTCAGAGGAGGGAAGCTTCACCTGCAGTGCCGTCCAAATGTCAGAGGCTGGAGATTGTCCAGGGGAGGGCCTTTCTTTTGGAGGTAATGGGGGTGAAGCAGGAAGCTCACAGGGAGAGGGGTCTTTGGAGTCTGAGACAGCAGGAAGACCCTGCTTTCTTTTCATCTCTGCTTCATCCCAAGTCGGACTTGCCTCAGGATGCCAAAATGCCCGGGCAGCTCCAGCACCCTCTTGCTCCTCAAAATGAGCCCCCAGGGTCCTCCTACTTGCCCTGACCTAGGGTCCACACCCTCCCTTGACCCCAGCCCAGGACTGTGGCCGGGGGAAAAAGAAAGTGCTAATTGATAGAGAGTCAATGCCACATGGGGAGGTCGGGGGAGACGTGCAGGAGAAAATACCAGGGAAGGAGCTCTGGTTGGGTAGTTCATCCGGGTTCACTCCAAGAGGTAACACTTTAAAGGTGGTGTTCCCATGAAGAATGATTACATTTTCCTCATACTTCTAAAGTGCAGTTATGTTGCTGGGGTTTTGCTGGCCGAAAAGAAAATGAAAAAGAAAAGAAAAAACCTTCCGGTGTGCAAGCTCACACTGTTACTTTTTAAGATATGCATCACTCACACCACCGAGCTCACATTGCTGAGCAGGTCTCTGGGGCACAGGCCCAGCCCCTCTAGCCTTGCAGGTTTCTGACCTAGGGGTGCAGGTGACATAGGGAGGGGTGGGTATGGCCGCAGGCAGGGAATAGCTCAAGACCATTTGACCCAGCAATCCCATTACTAGGTATATACCCAAACGATTATAAATCATTCTACTATAAAGACACATGCACACGTATGTTTTTGCAGCACTAGTCACAATAGCAAAGACTTGGAACCAACCCAAATGTCCATCAATAATAGACTGGATAAAGAAAATGTGGCACATATACACCATGGAATATACGCAGCCATAAAAAAGGATGAGTTCATGTCCTTTGCAGGGACACGGATGAAGCTGGAAACCATCATTCTCAGCAAACTATCACAGGAACAGAAAACCAAACACCACATGTTCTCACTTATAAGTGGGAGTTGAACAATGAGAACACATGGACACAGGGAGGGGAACATCACACACCAGGGCCTGTTGGGGGGTGGGGGGCAATGGGAGAGAGAGCATTAGGAGAAATACCTAATGTAGATGATGGGTTGATGAGTGCAGCAAACCACCATGGCATGTGTATACCTATGTAACAAAACTGCACGTTCCGCACATGTACCCCAGAACTTTTTTTTTTTTTTTTTTTTGAGACGGAGTCTTGCTCAGTCGCCCAGGCTGGAGTGCAGTGCCACGATCTCGGCTCACTGCAAGCTCTGCCTCCCGGGTTCACGCCATTCTTCTGCCTCAGTCTCCTGAGTAGCTGGGACTACAGGCGCCCGCCACCACACCCGGCTAATTTTTTTTTTGTATTTTTAGTAGAGATGGGGTTTCACCATGTTAGCCAGAATGGTCTCGATCTCCTGACCTCGTGATCCACCTGCCTCGGCCTTCCAAAGTGCTGGGATTACAGGCGTGAGCCACCGCGCCCAGCCTGTACCCCAGAACTTAAAGTATAATAATAACAATAATAAAAAGACAGGTGTTATCTCAGAGCCCCTGACTCAGTCGGCTGGGCAGCAAGTATGCCAGCCCAGGAATGGGCCAATAGATGAGCCAGGGCTTTGTAAACCAAAAATAAAATTCTTTAAAAGGCTGGAGTGGGTGGATCACTTGAGGTCAGGAGTTCCAGACTAGCCTGGCCAACATGGCGAAACCCCATCTCTACTAAAAATATAAAAATTAGCCAGGCGTGGTAGCAGGTGCCTGTAATCCCAGCTACTCAGGAGGCTGAGGCAGGAGAATCGCTTGAACTTGGGAGGTGGAGGTTGCAGTTAGTTGAGATGGTGCCACAGCACTCTAGCCTGGCCGAGAGAGTAAGACTCCGTCTCAAAAACTAAATAAATTAATAAAATAAAATAAAATAAAATTCTAAGCCCCCACCGCCCCCCACCTTCAAAACATCTGAATGGACTTCTTCCTCAGCCAGAGCTCTTTAAAAATTTAACCTGAGAGACTGTTTCAGGCCGTGACGGGAAGCAGGGGTCGAACATGCCTCTCCGGCGTTAACATCCACGCAGCCTTTAAGTTTGAGAAGAAACATTTTACAACCTCTTCTCTCTGACCCTAGCACCGGAAGGGTTCCTGTTCAAATAAGAACTTGAGTCTTCACAATTCTTTATCTTAACCCAGACATTCTTTTCTATTGATCCCAGGACTTTAAAGAAACTCAAGCAACTGCCAATCAGAAAATTCTAAAATCTACCTATAAGCTGGAAGCCTCCTGCTTTGGGTTGTCCCGCCTTTCTGGACAAAACCAATGTGTCTCTTAAATTTCATTGATGCCTCATGCCTCCCTAAAACGTGTAACACCAAGCTGCATGCACCCCGACCACCTTGAGGACACGTTCTCAGGACCTCCTGAGGGCTGTGTCACGGGCCATGGTCACTCATATTTGGCTCGGAATAAATCTCTTCAAATCTTTTACAGTTGGACTCCTTTCTCTTTTTTTCTTTTTTCTTTCTTTCTTTTTTTTTTTTTTTTTTTTTTGAGACAGAGTCTCGCTCTGTCACCCAGGCTGGAGTGCAGTGGCCTGATCTTGGCTCACGGCAACCTCCATCTCCCCGGTTCAAGCGATTCTCTTGCCTCGGCCTCCTGAGTAGCTGGGACTACAGGTGCACACCACCACACGCGTCTAATTTTGTATTTTAGAAGAGACCGGGTTTCACCTTGTTGGTCAGGCTGGTCTCCAATTCCTGACCTCAGGTGATCCACCCGCCTCGGTCTCCCAAAGCGCTGGGATTCCAGGCGTGAGCCACCGCGCCCGGCCTAGTTTGACTCTTTTCGTGGACAGTTTGAAGTGTGGAATGCAAGAATATTCAGGGTTATTTGTCAGGCTGCAAAGTTGTTCCACTACCCTGCAGGAAAATGGATACAATTTGAGGCTTAGGTGTTAACAGATAACATATTGTTAAGTGTGGGAAGGGCGACAACTGCACTGCAGCTGTGGCCAGTGGCGCGGGAGGGTCTCTAAACTCAAAGCCCACTGGAAGGCGAGTCGCCCATGACCAGGACTAGGGCCCAGGCGCCCCAGATAGAAGGGACCTCGTTCCCTATTGCCCCCCACTAACTCCCATGACCAGGAGTCCCCACTCCCAACCTTGTCCTGGGGATTCTGGGGAGAAACTGCCCCAGCGAGAGGCTACTGCAAGGGTTGTCCTTGGTCCGGCGCAAAGGGTTCGTCCACCACCCTCCCGGCGGCGCACCCCCCGCTCGGACGCTCTAGAAAGGACTTGGGACGGGGGTTGCCTGTGGAGCGGGGGCCCACGCTTCCTGAGCAGGGAGAGGATTGCACTTTGCTCCCCTTGGGGAACTCCCTGAGGTGAGCAGCGGGGAGGGGCCCCCATACTTTTCCCAGCAGGGGAGCCGGGAGTTTCCTCTGCTCCCACTGCAGAGCAGGGGAGGGTCCCTGCTAGGGGCGGAGAAGGGCTGCAGGGGCGAGTGGTGAGGGCGGCTACACGTTTCCAAGAAGGGCGGCAGCTTCGTGTCGCTACAGTTACAGGCGTGCATTTAGGAGGCTGTAGACAGGGAGGGACCCGCACTTTCCCGAGCAGGGGAGCTGCTGGGAAAGTTTGTTTTTTTGCTCCCACTGGAGACCAGGGGGTGAGGGGGGTCCTTGTTAAAGGGGCGGAGAAGCGGCTGCAGGGGCGAGTGGGGAGAGGGGGCTCTATGTTTCCAAGAAGGGCGGCAGTTTTGTGCCACTACCGTTAAGGGCCGCCCTGGGGCGTGCATTCAGAGGGCTGTAAACCGGGAGGGACCCGCACTTTCCCGAGAATGTTGTAGTTCACTTTGCTTCGGGTCGGCGCCGCCCTGGCTACGGCCTTGTGGGTGGGTGAGGGGGCGTGGGCAGTTTCCTGAGAAGGGGCGGGGCGTGTACCGTACTCCCCTCGGCGCTGCCTGGGCCACCCCCGCCCGCCTACCCCCTCTGTCCCCTCCCCGGGCCCGGCGTTCCCGCCCCTTCTGTGCGCGCGTGGAGGCCGGGGCGGGGCGGGGCGGGGCGGGCGCAGCCGGCGCTGAGCTTGCAGGGCCGCTCCCCTCACCCGCCCCCTTCGAGTCCTCGGGCTTCGCCCCACCCGGCCCGTGGGGGAGTATCTGTCCTGCCGCCTTCGCCCACGCCCTGCACTCCGGGACCGTCCCTGCGCGCTCTGGGCGCACCATGGCCCGCGGGGCTGCGCTGGCGCTGCTGCTCTTCGGCCTGCTGGGTGCTCTGGGCGCCGCCCCGGGTGAGCGAGCGGAGGGATCCGGGCTGGGGGACGCGCAGGGCGCGGGCCGGGACTGGGGATCCGCTTGAGATGCGGCGTTGGGGGCGCCCCGCGGGGACACCCGGACCCTCCTCCCTGCCCGGCAGGACGCGCTGTGCCCACGGGGGCCCAGGCCCGGAGGAGGCGCCCACTTTCTCCCCAACGCTTTTCCTGGAGCCGTTCCAGAGAGAAAAGTCAGCGTTTGTTGTCGGAGTTGCAAACTCTTAAATCTGGGGCGGCCTTGGGAGAGGTGCGTCCGATTCTTCCCAATCTAGGGGACTTTCTTACAGATCTCTCTCCCTTTGCAGCAGCCCCTCACCCCACCCCGTTATCTACCCCCAGGGTTTGGGGACCTGCGTCTTTAGGCCGCGCGCGGAGGCCGCCCTGGAGTTGCCTGTCACAGCCACGCCCTGCGTCCCGGGCCTAAATTTGGAATCGCTAGGAGCCTGAGACCCGGGTGGTGGGGGGAAGGGAAGGAAAAGTTAGAAAAAAACTTTGAGCCCTGAAAATGTTCAAAAATACTCTGTGGATGCAGGCTCCGGGAATTTCAGCGCGTGCTGTGCGCCAAGCAACACGGGGCGCAGAAAGAAACGTGTGCTTACCAAATTGTCCATCTGCAGCGGTGGAGAATTCGGAAAACAGAAAAAGTGGGCGGGGAAGAAAGAGCCACGGTCACCCTCCCACGCCCTAAACCGGGCCTATTTCTAATTATTACTCTAATCATGTTTTTCTGTTTCCCTCCCTTTGAAACGGAAACGGGGACCCTGCTGGATGTGGTATGTTATAAATTCTTTTTTCCAGTGGCCAGTGCATTTTTTGCTCTTCGTATGGGCAGGCTTTTAAGTAGACCGGCTTGCGGGCAGTGTAGACTTCAGGACGGGCCTTATCAGGGCTGGACATATTTAGGAAGGAGAGGCGGGAACGCCCAGCCCTGGGGAGGACGGAGGAGGCCCGATTTGTGTTGATAGGATCTAGCTCAGCCTAGAGCTGCGGTGACTAGGCCGGGTCTCTATTTTTAGGGAGGAGTTGCTAATGGATTTACACCCTCTTTAAAGGGGTCCCGGGTATCCTAGAAATTGTGCTTTCACTTGGTAGAGATTGGAGATAATGAAGCCTGCTCCGTAGAGGAAAACTTGGAGGACTTTCCAGCCTGCAGGGGAGGTTCCAAGCAGAGCTTCCTGTTTCTCCCTTTTCTTCCTAAATGTCCTTCCTTCTTGCGGGCAAGCTGTCACCACGGACGGGATGGCTCTGTAGGGTTTTATCAGCTGCATTTGTTCCCCAGGCACCTGCAGATGAACGGGTTTTTCACTTGTCTCTCTGCGAATGCATTCCTTCATCCTTCATGCCTTCCTTCTTTCTTTTGCACCTACTGTGGGCTTGGGGTCAGGGAAATATATCCAAGGGAGTGCTGGTGGCCTAAGAATTCAGTTTCCTGGAGAACAGAGGCATCTGAACAGGCAGACGGGAGACAGGGCCACAGGGACCTTTATAGTTCCATCACGAAATAACTCAGGGGTTCCCACTGGTAAATCTTGGTGAGGGGCTTGGCTGGATTTTGAAGTCCTGGGGACAGATTTGCCGGCTGGTCTGGCGTTCCAGGTCATTGGAGCAGAGTGAGTGGAAAGCCTTATATTCTCTGAGCCCCAAACAAGTCGTTGCACAGTTTTTTTGTTTTTGTTGGTGGTGGTGTTTTTTTTTTTTTTTTTTTTTTGGACGGAGTTTCACTCTGTCACCAGTCTGGAGTGTAGTGGCGCGATGTCGGCTCATTGGCGTTGCACAGTTTTTAAACGCACAGCAGTGTTCATCTGGAACTCCTGATTTTGGAAGCAGACTGGGCTTAGGAACTCCAGCTGCTGATGCTTTGAGTGAAGGGAAGAGTACCTGTCTATGGGGTGGGTGGGTAGGGAAGAGCAGTCGGATAGGGGCGTAACAGGGGCCAACCTATCCTTCCAATTGCAGAGGAGGGCCTGACCATCAGCACTGATGGATCTCCTTGAGGGACGCTTCTCACCCCCTCTTTGCAGTCTGACCCTGCTAGAGATGGAGACAGAAACAGCCTGTCCCAATAATATTAATACACGTTTCATCGGGAAAGTTGACTTTTGAGTTGGTGATGCTCAGAACACACTTTCTTATAGCAACATGCATCAGGCTGCAAAACCCCGTTGAGCCTGAAGTAGGTTCTCAGACGGGTGCTGATAGCTCTGGCCTGATCTCAGAGTGTTGGGGACCCTGCGTTCCTTGGTTCCTTCATAAATTCTCAGGGGTACAGGTGGGATGTGGTGAGGGATGGATGGACAGAGGGAGGTGTATAGAGGAAAAGAGGAGGCTTCAGCTTTGTAGAGAGCAGGATGTCCCCACAGGGCGACGTTGGCCCCGAGGAGACACTTTGTGATGGTTGCAGACATTTTTGGTTGCCACCCTGGGGTGGGACATCCCACCATCCTGCAATGGGTGGGGCAGCTTAGGGAAGCTGCTCAGAATCTTTCAAGGGCCAGGACGGCCTCCAGCACAAAGAATTCATCTGGTCCCAAATGCCAATGGTGTTGAGGGTGGAAAACCCTGAGGAGGGCTTGGGAGTTGCATGTATGCGCTGATTCAGGGCTGCCCCTGCAGTTAGGAGCCTGCCGTCCCGACAGTAGAGTCGCACACATCCGATGCATCCCTGCTCTCTGGCAAAGGCTGATTTGCCCCACCCCCCGGGGCAACGGCACAGCGGCCTGTGCAGTTTGAAAAACTCCAAACATCTACGGAACCGACATCTCTTGAACAATACCAGGCCTCTTCAGGATTCCCTCGCCCCAGTAGAGCAAGTGTGGGCTTCGTTTTTTTTGTTTTTTTTTTTTTAAACTCTCTCCAGAGCTCTTGTCTCCTGCCCCTGTGGGTGTGTGTGGAAGTTATTAGGAGAATGTTTCTGGGCAGAGGAAGTGGGTTTTATCATCCAGCGAGTTTGCCTTGATTTTCCATCAGCGCGTTTGGCTCTGGTAAAAGTTGATTGCTTTGCATTTAACTCCCTACTTTAGGCCGAGCACGGTGACTCAGGCCTGTAAATCCCAGCACTTTGGGAGGCCGAGGCCGGTGGGTCACATGAGGCCAAGAGTTCGAGACCAGCCTGGCCAACATGGCAAAACCCCGACTCTACTAAAAATACAAAAATTAGCCGGGCGTGGTGGTGAGCACCTATAATCCCAGCTACTCAGGAGGCTGAGGCAGGAAAATCACTTCAGCCCGGGAAGCAGAGGTTGCAGTGAGCTGAGATCGTGTCACCGCACTATGGCCTGGGTAACAGAGAGAGACTCAGTCTCAAAGAAAAAAAAAAAACTTCCTGCTTTAGCTCTTTCTCCTTTCTCTGTGTATGAGACAGAGTTTTCATGTAAAGACAAATACATGTCTTTACACTTTGGAGATACTCAAGTAAATGATTGTTTGTCTGGAAATCATTTTTCTTCCTGAAGGTCCTATGGTGGGTACATGCTGTCATTTAGAAAGAAATGCAGCTCATACAGTACTTTTCCCAATTCAGCATTTAGGAATCATGGCGGGATTTCATGGATACTGTCTGGAATGTTTTCAGACTCAGATATCTTCCCCTGGGGAAATAGACTTCTCAGTAGCCACGTGGACCTTGGGCTGGTTTTCAGTCCTGCTGAAAATGTTCTGAGCACTCTTGTTACTTTAGGGGAAAAGAATTACATGTCCTTTGTGATTTATAGACACAGTAAGAAATAAGACCTGTGTGTCTCTCGGGGTGCGAAGGAGGAAAAGTCTTTTTTTTTTGAGATGGAATTTTCCTCTGTTGGCCAGGCTGGAGTGCAGTGGCACGATCTCAGCTCACGGCAATCTCTCCATCTCAGGTTCAAGCAGTTCTCCTGCCTCAGCCTCCCAGTTAGCTGGGACTACAGGCATGCAACGCATATCTGGCTAATTTTTGTATATTTAGTAGAGATGGGGTTTCACTATGTTGACCAGGCTGAAAAATATTTTTTTGAGGTGGGGTCTCGCTCTGTTGCCCAGACTGGAGTGCAGGGGTGCAATCAGGGCTCACTACAGCCTCCACCTCCTGGGCTCAAGCAATCCTCCCACCTCAGCCTCTGCAGTAGCTGGGACTACAGGCACACACCACTGTGCCTGGCCACTTTTAAATTTTTTTGTAGAGACAGGGTCTTGCTATGTTGCCCAGACTGAAAAAAAAAGTCTTTTTTTTTTTTTTTTTTGAGACAGAGTCTCACGGTGTCACCCAAGCTGGAGTGCAATGGCAGGATCTTGGCTCACTGCAACCTGTGTCTCCCGGGCTCAGGCAATTCTCCTGCCTCAGACACCTGAATAGCTGGGAATACAGGCACATGTCACCACACCCGGCTATTTTTTGTATTTTTAGTAGAGACGGTGTTTCACCCTGTTGGACAGGCTGGCCTCAAACTCCTGGCCTCAAGTGATCTGCCCACCTTGGCCTCCCGAAGCGCTGGGATTACAGGTGTGAGCCACCTGAAAAATCATTTTAAAAATCAACTGTCCTACGTTCTTATTTGGAAGCGACTCCTCTAACCAAAGACAGGGAAAAACAAACCAAACTTTATTAACATGCATTTTTCATTGATACATGGGAGATACCTAGAAATGGGTAGTTTTCAAGGAAGTGGCTTGGATTCTAGCTGCTCTAGTACCCTCAACAAAGAACAGTCCATTTTTCGAGAATTGGCAGAGAAAGACAAAGGACTTTGAGTCTTCAGGGGCAGCAACGAAATGGCAGAGAAAGGCTGGTTATTGAAGCTTGTTCGTTCTGAGTCCTGTGGTTCCATGTCCCAGGCTCATGTGGATTTTCTGCTGTCTTCCGTGCTTCACCTCTGTTCTCCCAGTTGGGGAGGTGGGGTTCGGATTGCTTGTGAATGTGGTCTCATCGTTGCTGGTGTAGCTGCAGGCTGTCCAGAGCTTGGGGATTTGCTGATATTCTTTCTTTTCTTTTCTTTTCTTTTTATTTTGAGATGAAGTCTCGCTCTTTTCCCCCAGGCTGGAGTGCGATGGTGCGATCTCGGCTCACTGCAACCTCTGCCTCCCAGGTTCAAGCGATTCTCCTGTCTCAGCCTCCTGAGTAGCTGGGATTACAGGTGCCCGCCACCACGCCTGGCTAATTTTTGTGTTTTTTTGTAGTAGAGATGGAGTTTCACCATCTTGGCCAGGCCGGTTTCGAACTCCTGACCTCAGGTGATCTGCCCGCCTCGGCCTCCTAAAGTGTATTCTTTTTTGATTTACTCCCAGTCTCTTGGCTGAAACATGGTAGCTCACCAGCATTTCTACTCCCATTTGTCCAACTGACGGTATCTTTTCACATCTCTAGAGACCAGAAGGACTTCCTTTTCTTGAATTTCCTGTTCAGTATTCTTTCTTGGCGAGTTTTGAGGAGATGGTGCATGGGTGTGTTTTTCGGCTTTGTTTCAGTATGACTCAGGGTTGCCACCATGCCTTGTACGGTCTCCTAGTCATAGTATTAAAGTTTCCGCTTAGCAGGAAACCAGAAACTTCCTTTCTTGTCCCCGAGAGTCAGATTCAAACCAGTGTTTCTCAAGTGGGCTGTGAAAGTAGCCTGCAGCCACCCACCTGGCAAAGAAGAAAATTCAACAGAGGAGAGGAGAAAATGCCCACAGGGTACATGGAAAGCCTTGCTAAAGAAGCCGCATGGGCAAAGCTTTTGTTCCGCTCCCTCTGTCCCGGTGGGCTGGGCTGAGATATAATATACGTTTGTCATTGTGGACGGCAGCTGGATGAGTCTGAAAGCGGTTGCAAACCCCTTTAATTCACTTTGCTTTCTCAACTTTGAATGGTGTCGTGGGCTGGGGTGGGTCCCCTGTTTTTGAGAATCACCTGAAAGAGTCTGATTTTCTGCATCTTTTCGGGGAGTAAAGCTGTTGCTCCAAAGCGCTGTTTAAAAGCTGATCATAATGTATCTGGTTGAGCTAACAGCCCTTCTTGAGGAGGCAGCAGACTGGCCAGAGGGTTCTGCAGGCATTACTCATCAGCGACACCTGAGCTTGCCCAGGTAGCCTGACTCTTGTTTGTTTCTGCTTTGCCTGACCCTGCAAAATTATTGTCCAAATGCTCCCTGGTAAGCATTGATCCACGAGGGGATGCTGACCAGAAGGAGCTTTCGTTTCTGCACGATGGACTGGAACACGATGGACTGGAATGATGACAAGAATAAACACACTGCATTGTCTTTTAGGGCCAATGGACTTGGAGGCATAGAGATTTTATAACTACTGCCAGAACCCAAATATTGCCAGTCGGCCTCTTCTGCTGCTGTTGCTAGCTGTCTTCTTCTGGGGGAAATGGGTTGGGTTCTAAATATGAATTAACACAGGGCTGTCTTCGATGAATTCAGCACAAAATGTTCTCAGCAATTGAACACTCGGAGAGAAGTGTTAGGCATTTGGTGCAGACTCATAGAATAGCAGGACAGGGAGGGATTTGGATCTGGGCAAGCAGGAGATGGATATGAACACCTGTCTTTTGAGACCGCGCCGAGGTGGCAATGAAGGTAGAGGCCCCCTGTGTCGAGGTCTTTACTCAAGAGGCTGTGGTCCTTTGGGACTAGCATAGCATCCGATAGACAGACAAGATGGACAGCTACAGCCACCTATGGGAAGCGGTTTCTACTCTTAAACCACAAGCCCCTAGACACTCATCATGTCATAAACATATCACCGGGCAGTGGCTTGCAATCTTTTTTTTTCTTTGTTTCTTTTTTTTTTTTTTAGACTTGCCCAGGCCGGAGTGCAGTGGCACGATTGTAGCTCACTGCAGTCTTGACCTCCTGGGTGCAGGTGAATCTCTCACCTCAGCCTTCCAAGGAGCTGGGACCACAGGCATGTGCCACCCTCAGCTAATTTTTAAAATCTTTTTGTAGAATCGGAGTCTGACTACATTGCCCAGGCTGGTCTTGAACTCCTGGGCTCAAGCAAACCTCTCGCCTCAGCTTCCCAAAGTGCTGGGGTTACAGGCGTGAGCCACCATGCTCAGCCTGCAATCATTTTTTTTGAGACAGATCTCACTCTGTCGCCCAGGCTGAAGTGCAGTGGTGTGATCTCAGCTCACTGCAGCCTCGAACCCCGAGGCTCAGGTGACCTGCCCACCTTAGCCTTCTGTGTAGTTGGGACTATGGGCACATGCCACCACACTCAATTAATTTTTACCTTTTTTGTAGATACAGAGTTTAGTTCTGTCACCCAGGTTGGTGGACATATTTTAATCCTACAGAGTCCAGGCTAAAAACACACCGGTAACTGTGATGCCCATCCCTCCTGCATTCCTGATTTCTGAGTGATGGTTTCAGACACAAACCTGCCTGACCACCCTGCAGTAGCTCTTGCTGACCTAGATCCGAGGTTCTCAGCTTTGGCCCCGTTGCGGGAAGCTTGGAAACGTCACTCTTGCCCAGGGTTACCTGGGTAGTCTGGTTTATAGACGTGTTAGGTGTTTTAATTTTTTTTTTTTTTTGAGACAAGATTTTGCTCTGTCACCCAGGCTGGAGTGCAGTGGTACAATCATAGCTCACTGCAGCCTCGACCCCCTGGGTTCAAGCAGCCCACCCACCTCAGACTCAAAAGAAGCTGGGACCACAGGTGCACCTCACCATACCCAGCTAATCTTTTCTTTTCTTTTCTTTCTTTTTGTTTTTTTCTTTTCTTTCCTCTTCTTTTCTTTTGTTTTCTCTTCTCTTCTCTCTTTTCTTTCTTCTTCTTTTTTTTAGACAGAGTCTTGCTCTGTTGCCCAGGCTGGAGTGCCTTGGTGCAATCTTGGCTCACTGCAACTTCCGCCTCCCTGGTTCAAGCGCCTCTCTTGCCTCAGCCTCCTGAGTAGCTGGAACTACAGGCACGCACCACCACGCCTGGCTAATTTTTGTACTTTTAGTAGAGACGGGGTTTCACTATGTTGGCCAGGATGGTCTCGAACTCCTGACGTCGTGATCTGCCCACCTCGGCTTCCCAAAGTGCTGGGATTACAGGTGTGAGCCACCGCGCCCAGCCTTTTTTTTTTTTTTTTTTTAAATTACAGAGTCTCGCTCTGTCACCAGGCTGGAGTGCAGTGATGCAATCTTGGCTCACTGCAACCTCTGCCACCCGGGTTCAAGTGATTCTTCTGCCTCAGCCTCCCTCAGGCGTGAGCTGGCACGCCCAGCCAAATTTTTCATTTTTTGTAGAGACAGGGTCTCCCTCTGTTGCCCAGTTTAGTCCTGAACTCCTGAGTTCAAGCCATCCACCTGCCTTGACCTGGCCAAGTGTTGGGTTTATAGGCGGGAGCCACTGCATCCTGCTATTAGGAATTTTTAAAAAGCCCCTCGGAGGGTCTTCATGTGTGGCTGAGTTGTCAAGAATCATTGTTATTTTACTAGATATTCTGTTTCTTCCCTCCTACATGAGATTTCCCATGACTGCTTCTCGGATGTGAACGTCTATGCCATGGATTACATTTTTCAAAGAGCCTTCAGTTTGTTATTTCATCTTCAGCGAGCCCTTAAGATATTTCTCATGGGCCTTTTGTAGATAAAGACACTGGGGTCAGAGAGTTCAGGAGCTTGCTGGTGATCACATGGTCAGCATGGGGAAAAATGCATGTGGACATGAGTTCTGTTGGTGGTGAGACGTGGGCACAGGGGTTGCTGGGCTTGGGAGTTGGTGGCTGCGTGTGTGGGCTGAACAGAGCTCCCCAGGCACGGCCTTGTGGACCTTGAGGGATGCCTGCCTTCACCACTAGTGTGACTTGAAGGGGAGGAGAATGTCGTGAATCAGTGGTGGGCATTTTGATATGGAAGAGAACTCCCTTGAATCCTGGTGGTGAACTTAGACCAGTCACTGAGGCCTCTCCAGCTCCTCAGGGTCTCCGTGTTCTAGGTATCCATGTGTCCTTCCAGCCATTTATCCATCCATTTGTGCATCCATGCATCCATCCAGCCATGCATCTTCCATTTATTCATCCAGCCATCAACCCATCCTCCCATTCATTTACCCATCCATCCATCCATTCATCCATCCATCCATCCATCCATGCGTGCATCCATCCATCCATTTATCCATCCATCCATCCATCCATCCGTCGTCCCATTCCTTTATCCATCCATTGATGCATCTGTCCATCCATCCATCCATTCTCCATTCATCTTTCCATCCATGCATCATCCATGCATCCATCCTTTTAGTTCATCCAGCCACTCATCAATTGATACATCCATCTGTCCACCATCCACTCATCTATCCATCCATTCACCCATCCTTTCGTCAATTTACCCATCTACCATCCATCCATTTATCTGTTCACCCATTCATCTATCCATCTGTCCATCCATCCACCTATCTGTTCATCCATCCATCCATTCATCTATCCATCCATCCACCTACCTACCCACCCACCCACCCATCCACCCACCCACCCAACCATCCATCCACCCAACCATCCATCCACCTATCCATCCATACCTCCATCCATCTATCCACCCACTCATCCACTTAACTACCCATCCATCCACTTATCCATGCATTCATCCATCCATCCACCCATCCACCTACCTACTCACCCACCTAAACTCATCCATCCACTCAACCATCCATCCACCTATCCACCTGTACCTCCATCCATCCCCTTACTGCCCATCTTTCCACTCATCCCATCCAACTACCCATCCATCCACCCAGCTATCCACCCAACCATCCACCCACTCATTAATTTATCCACTCACCCACGCATGCATGCATGCATCCATCCATCCATCCATCCATCCATCCACCCACCCATTTACCCACCCACCCATCCATCCACTTACCTGCCTGTCCATCCACCCTCCCAGTCCATGGCTCTTTCATGTATTCCTTCAGCCAACATAGGTTGAAGTTAAATGTACTATTGGTGCTATTTGCTGTGGTCCCTGTTTTTTGTTCTCTGCTTTGGAGGTAACAACCAGGGCATCAATTTGGGCATAAAAGCACCATTGTGGATGGAAGGCCTGGATGTCTGGAGGCACAGAGCAGGGACTACACTCGTTCAGGGGGTCAGAGAGAGTTCTCCCAGGAGGGGCCCTCCCTGGACACTGAGCTTCCAAGAATGAGCAGAGGAAACCAGGTGTAAGGAAGAGGAAGGGTGTCTCAGCCTGGCAGACAAGCAGTAAGAGTGATGATGGGGCAGCTGCAGTTCATCTCAGGCTAGAGGAGCTGCAGGGGCCAGATGGTGGGCAGCCTCTGTTGCCACTGCTGAGGAGTGCAGATTTAAGCTCCCCTGAAGGGTTTGACGCAGACAGCTGTGCGGGGACGCTTAACCTGCCTAAGGCCCGTCTTTGGGTAACAGCATGCAAAACAGGTGGGAGGGGCTGGAGCTATTTTTGGCAGAGCGTGGCTAAGTCAGTGGAGATAGAAGAGAAGACACAAGCTATTTTAAGAGATATTGAGGAAGTTAAAATCTGTAACAGGTCCCTGCCTGCAGAGTTGACCACACGTTTGCATCACATGGGTAGGCTTTAAAATATAGATGCCTGCATCTCACCTTGGAAAGTTTCTGATTTAATTAGCCTGGACATCAGGACGTAGGAAAACCCCACAGATGTGTGTAATTTGCTGCTGGAGTTGAGAACTGGGGTCCGGAGCTGTGCTCCTTAAACTGTAATGTGCTTACAGATCGCCTCTGGTAATACTTGTGAGAAAGTGCTTCAGGTGGGCTAGGGAGAGGATCACGGAGGGCTTCCTGGAGAAGGTGACATTCTCCCAGGGCCTTGAGGGGTGAATAGAAATTTTCCAGGTTCAGAAAGAAGGAATGGGCTTTCATGGCCAGGTAGAGGATCCAATGAGGCAGACGAGGGGCCCAAATTCTGTGACCCCCTACCCCTCCCCCAGGATGCCCCTGTATCGGTCCCATGGTGTAACAACCAAATTCACAAGATGCTGCAGAGGGGAAGAGATTTTAAATCTTCTGAGAAAGACAATGATATATTTTGGACACCATGAGAAATACTGTTATTAACTTGTTTTAACCTAGGTACACAGAATCTTCATCATTCAGTGATTCTGTATTTGTGACTTGCCTGCTTACTAAAATGTATTTGTCATCCCCACATCAATATTCCTGGCATTTAATTTTTTTATTTTAAACTTTCATTTTAGGTTCGGGGATACATGTGAAAGTTTGTGACTTAGGTAAACATGTGTCATGAGGTTTTGTTGTACAGATTATTTCATCACTGTGGTATTAAACCCAGGACCCAATAGTTACCCTTTATGTTCTTCTCCTTACCCTCGGCTATTTTGTTCATGCACAGAACAGCAAAAAAATTGAACTTTTTATTTTTTATTTTTTTTGGATGGAGTCTCCCTCTGTCACCAAGGCTGGAGTGCAGTGGCGTGATCTTGGCTCACTGTAACCTCCGCCTCCTGTGTTCAAGTGATTCTCCTGCCTCAGCCTCCCGAGTAGCTGGGATTACAGGCATGGGATTACAGCCACCACGCCTGGCTAATTTTTGTATTTTTAGTAGAGACGGGGTTTCACCGTGTTGGCCAGGCTGCTCTCAAACTCCTGGCCTCAAGTGATTCACCCGCCTCGGCTTCCCAAAATGCTGGGATTACAGGCGTGAGCCACCGCACCTGGCCAGAGTTGAGCTTCTCAATAGCACGTGTTCTCAGCTGAGGTTCAACAAAGCCAGACCCTGCCTTCTCGGGCCAGCGCATACTGTCAACAGGGTTCTTTGCAAGGTCTATTTGGTGTCCTGTGTTTTGTGTTTTCGTGCTTTTTGTCAGTGATTTTGCGCTTTCAAATATCCCCAAGTCGGTGCTGACATGCTACCTAGCGTCCCTAAGTACAGGAAAGCTGGCATGGTCTCACGGGGAAAATACACATTTGATGAGCGTCATTTAGGCACGAGTTATAGTGCTGTTGGCTTTGAGATCAATGTGAGTGACTCCACAATGTCTATTCACTACGGTGTCTTTAAACAGAAACCCACATAAAACGTGCCTAGGTAGTGGTTGGTTCATGACCTCTGGGAACGTAGCCCTGTATTTACGTGGGAGCAATAGTTCACTATTCGCTAATTCAGTGTTCGCTGAGACTTTATAAAACGTAACTACTTTGAATAACAAAGCTGTAATTAACAAACCGAGCTGTTAAGTGTGTGTGTGTGTGTGTGTGTATGTGTGTGTGTTGGCCTCACATCATTTTACAGAGACACACAGGGCTCTGTGAGCTGCTAATAGTTGGGACCGGCAGAGGGGTTATTTCAAGCTAGTCCAAAACTGCAGGGCAGAGACCACTTTGAAAGGAGATCAGCAGTCGGGGAGTGGCTGGGATGAAGTTGGAAAAAGTGCTGAGGCCCCTAAATCAGTTTCCGGTGTTTCCACGTCAGCCTTGGGGGGTGATGACTCAGTTTCCTGTAGGGATGGGATCTGGGCTAGCATCTGCCTGTGGAAGGGGTGACAGGGACGGAGAGCAGGGAACCCCGAGCAGCCCTGCCTTGCTGTTGTCTGAGCCTCAGAACTCCTGAAGGCGGGGTCCTTCAGCATCACCGTGGAGTTTGTTAAAAATGCAGGCTCATGAGCCTCACCCCAGACCACAGAATGAAAATGTCTGGGGGTGAGACCCAGGATTGCACGTCTCCCCAGGTCCCTCGCAGGGCGATTCTGAGAACTGCCGGTGTGAGGCGTGCTCAGCCCAGCCCACACATTCACACCATTCTTTGGCCTCTTGTAAAACTTGGCCTAGCTCAGGGGACATTCCCAGAGTTATGGCACACGAACAAAAGAAAGTTTCCCACTTCTTACCAAACATATTGTAAAATTACAGGAAAGAGCTTGTTCTATCACGTCTATACCCTTGTGCCGTCATCCTAGTTAGGATGAAGCCGAGATGTTACCTTGTACCTTAGGCCACCGCAGACAAGGAAGTATATGCAGTTTAACCACCTGCATATAATTTTTCTCTTTTTTCTTTTCTTTCTTTTTTTTTGAGACAAAGTCTCATTCTATTACCCAGGCTAGTGTGCAGTGGTGCAATCTCGGCTCACTGCAACCTCCATCTGCCAAGTTCAAGAGATTCTTGTGCCTCAGCCTCCCAAGTAGCTGGAACTACAAGTACACGCCACCATGCCCAGCTAATTTAGTAGAGATGGGGTTTTGCCATGTTGGCCGGGCTGGTCTCGAACCCCTGACCTCAGTGATCTGCCTGCCTCAACCTCCCAAAGTGTTGGGATTACAGGAGTGAGCCACCATGCCCTGCCTATTTTTTGGAGGCAGGGTCTGCTCTCTGTTGCCCAGGCTGGAGTGCCGTGGTGCAGTCTCAGCTCCCTGCAATCTCAACCTCCACAAGTGCAGGCCATCCTCCTGCCTCAGCCTCCCAAGTAGCTGGGACCATGGGTGTGCACCACAACACCTGTCTAATTTTTGCATTTTTTGTAGAGACGGGGTTTCATCATGTCACCCAGGCTGCTGTTGAACTCCTGGGCTCAAGCAATCCTCCCACCTTGGCCTCCCAAAGTGTTGGGATTATAGGCGTGAGCCACTGTACCCAGCCACCTATGTATAATTTTCAAGCTAAGAAGACAGAGAGACGAGTTTAACTATTGCTACAGACATGAAGCCCTTTCCTTTCCATAGTTCACCAGCAGAGAATGTTTCCAGGGCCCGGCAGCCACTATCACCCACTGCGTTCATAGCTTTCCATGGGGTGAACGGATTGCGCTGGACTCAGCAGTTAAATCTAAAGTGTAGGATGTTTGGTGAACTCGGAGTTCCTCGCACTTGTCTGTAATGTGGCACATTGTGTTTTCTGTACTCAGATATGCAGTCACTGGCACACATCCTGTTACTGACGGGAAGCTGGACCCAGCACTGGAGTATTTCTGAGGCTATGACACTCTGGTGTATTCCTGAAACTATTTATGACACTATTAAACTCTTTTCTGTAATTTTACAGTATGTTTGGTAAGATCTCAGAGCCAGATTTTTTTTAATGATGTGTTTATTTCTTTTAATTGACAAATACACATTGTATGTGTTTATGCGGTTGCACATGGTGTCTTGATGTATGTATCCATGGTGAAATGGATTTAAATATGCATGACCTCACAGACTTTGCAGCACTTTTTTGTGTGTGGTGAGAACACTTATTCAGAATGGGCTCCTTTAGTCGTTTTCAAATATTCAAGCCATTGTTACTAATTGCAGTCGCCATGGTGTCTCTGAGCTTTCCTGAAGTTATTTCTCCTGTCTCATGGACACTTTGTACCCTGTGACCGATATCTGCCCGGTGTTAAATGACACATCTTGAAAAAGAGGACAATACTTCCAGAGCGATTCGGTTTTTAGCAACAGAAAAATAAGGGTGTTTTGACCATTTGAATAAAATAGTAAAATGAAATGTATCAGCTGCCTCCTGCTATTCCCACACAGGAGGACTTCCGGTGCTTGCTCCAATGTGGAGGCATTTTCTCTTGCACCATTCTGAGCTACAATTACCTCTAGGTTGGGGACCCTTCCCGAGGCCCCCCAAACCTGGAATGAAAGTTTTTAGGGGCAGACCATGTGACTGGTTCCACCCGACCTCCAAAAAATTAAAAAAAAAAAAAAAAAAAAAGCCGGGCACAATGGCTCTTGCCTGTAATCCCAGCACTTTGGGAGGCTGAGACAGGCAGATCACGAGGTCAGGAGATCGAGACCATCCTGGCTAACACGGTGAAACCCAATCTCTACTAAAAATGCAAAAAAATTAGCCGGGCGTGGTGGTGGGCACCTGTAGTCCCAGCTACTCAGGAGGCTGAGGCAGCAGAATGGTGTGAACCCGGGAGGCGGAGCTTGCAGTGAGCCAAAATCGGGCCACTGCACTCCAGCCTGGGTGACAGAGAGACACTCCGTCTCAAAAAAAGAAAAAACAAAAACAAAAAAAAAAAACGCTTTGCCTTTGCTTGGCATCAAAGGACTCAGCAGCGAGTAAAGAGCACACACGTGCCCTCTGCACCTCCTCCTCCTCCTCGTTTTCTACAATGTCCTGAAAGTTTCGTGTTTAGTGGGCTTTGGAAAAGGGTGTGGAAAACCAGCAGGAGCAGATGAGTACTGGAGTGGCCAGCAGCAGGTGTGAGCAGCCCGGGGTGATGCTGGGGCTGAGTGAATTGGACATTTTTCAGCAGGGACACCCAGGTCAGTGGCGGGTCTTCAGCCTCCCACCCTTAATGGAGATGAACGGCATTATTGAGAAAGCTGCAGGCGCACACAGACCACTGCTTAAATGATGTCCCTGGCTGCTGCTGTTACTATGTAATGATTGTGTTATTCTTATGAAAATCTGAAAGTTATAGGAATCTTGGAACTGCCTAATTTTTTAAATTTAATTAATTAATTTATTTCGAGACAGAGGCTCACTCTGTCGCCCAGGCTGGAGTGCAGTGGTGCGATCTCGGCTCACTGCAACCTCCACCTCCCGGGTTCAAGCGATTCTCCTGCCTCAGCCTCCCAAGTAACTGGGACTATGGGCGTGCACCACCACACCTGGCTAATTTTTAATTTTATGTGAAACACCTGAATGGTGTGATGATGGGGTTTAAGATAACCCAAGTGTTCGGGCGCAGTGGCTCACGTCTGTAATCCCTGCACTTTGGGAGGCCAAGGCGGGCAGATCACTTGATGCCCGGAGTTTGAGACCAGCCTGGCCAACATGGCGAAACCCCATCTCTACTAAAAACACAAGAATTAGCTGGATGTCATGGCACATGCCCATAGTCCCAGCTACTGGGGAAGCTGAGGAAGGAGAATCACTTGAACCCAGGAGGTGGAGGTTGCAGTGAGTTGAGATCGTGCTACTGTACTCTAGCCTGGGCAACAGAGCAAAACTCTGCCTCAAAAGAAAAGAAAAGAAAAGAAAAAGTCAGAAAAAAAAGAACCCAGGTACTGGCTCTCCTCCTGCGTTTGCCACGGTTGAGTGCATTCCTGCATTGTGCAAGCCTTAGTCACGTTGCAGAGGAACTCACACACCCCATATGGCCTCGGGGACTTCACTCTGGGTTCGTCCTGTTTTTTGAGTTGCCTGGCTGATGAGAAAAAGTAAACATGGTTTGAATCAGTAGAAAGTGTCTTGTCAGACTGACTCATGCCATCTGTCGTCCGTTCTGCCTTGCCCTGATGAGCCATTACCCTGTCCCCGAAACATCTGGAGCTTTGAGAGGGCCGGGTGGAAACAGCAGTGGCAGTTGGGGGTTCTGCTGAGGGTCTGGTCTCTTTGCAAATTTGCAGAGAAGCTGAACGCCGTAAACGCGCAACACAGGCACCTGAGTTCTCCACCAGGCTCCTTCTCTGAGGGCATGGTTGCAGCTCTTGCTGGGTGGGTTTTGTTGGTGTTTTCTTCACATTTGTAGCCCCGGAGGTCGTTTTCAGGAGCAAAAAGGCAAGTGGGGGTGTCTGCTGTGAGCCCGCAATTTCCTGCCTACCACCTGAAAGCTCAGGGAATGTGATGAATTGGGAGATGAATCCTAGGCAATAAAGAGAGCAGTGGACTGAGTTAGGAGACGATAGCTTCATTTACAGAGATTCCTTTACTGACTGATGATCATTGATTGGGTTTGCTTCCCCATGAGGCTTCAAGCCAATAGCACGTGCATTTGCATCCATTTATATACACCTGGGGGACTGCCTCCCTCACACACACCTGGGGGACTGCCTCCTTCACACACACCTGGGGAACTGCATCCCTTCACATACATAGGGAACTGTGTCCCTCACACACCTGGAAGATTAGCCTCAGAGGTGTCTGCAGTACCAGATTCCACCAGGGAGTGAACGTCTGATTATGGGTGATTCAGGGTGCCCACGTCTATATGAAATCGAGAGCTGGTCACCTCCCTTTCCTCTCTACTCTCTGTGGGGTGGTGTTTGGGGAGCTGTCTTAAGTGTTAGTCACCCGAGGAGAAAATGGTGAGGGTGGGACTCTGTATCTGGGAGAAAGGAGACCTTGGAGGCAGGGGACAGACTGACAGAGCCTTGAGCGATGGAAGCTGAGGTCGAGGGCCCAAGGTCGATGATAGAATGCTTGGGGTTGTCTCTCCTCTGGTGTCCTTGTCCTTCAGACATCCTGGAGTGACATTGAAATTGTTTTAATTAAAAACTGTAGAAACAGCACAGAGATAAGAATAGAAGACAAGCTCCAAGTGCAGGGCTGAGGCGAGTTCTCCAAGGGCTAGGGCTAGGGGCAGAGGGAGGGAGAAGGGGAGAAGGGCGTGAGGGGCACACTGTGTCCTTTGCCACCCACTCTCAGACTTGTTGTCTTGGACCCCCGTCGGCTGAGCTTGGGGTCCGGGGAGCAGTGGGTTTGGACACTCAGTGGTGACGTCAGCCTTAGTCCTGAAGCAGAGGGGAAGTTGGCAATCCAGGCTTGCCTGGGGGTGACACTGGTGGCGGGAGGGCCTGTGCCCTCCCCTGTTACTGGGTTTGTGTGGGGTCCATGGGGGCATTGGGGTCAGTGGAAGGAACATGAAGTGAGCCAGAGCATTGTCACTGTGGCCTCTGAGGGCAGGTGGAGCAAGAAAAGGAGGAAGCTTCTAAGTGACACCTGGTCCCAGCTCAGTGGCTATGACCAGGGAAGTCATATGGAGGAAAAGCCTGGTGGACTCTGAGGGTGATGGAGGAGGATGGGAGGGGCAAGCTGGGCTGGGGAGGTGACAGGCCATGGACACACACCAGACAGACACACATGTGCATGCACACATACACAGGCACATACATGGATGCACACACATGTCATGCATATATACATGCATGCACACATGTGCACCCACACAGCAAGTCACATGCACACGTGAGCACACATGAAAACACACAAGCACATGCACATACTCCTGCAGTGCACATGCACACACATATATGCATGCACACAGGTGTGTGCTCAGATAGCACCCTCACACATATGCACACAAGCACACACAGACACATGAACAAATGCACATATATATTCATGCAGTGCACT
Organism: Pan troglodytes; assembly: GCF_028858775.2. Taxonomy (NCBI): domain Eukaryota; kingdom Metazoa; phylum Chordata; class Mammalia; order Primates; family Hominidae; genus Pan; species Pan troglodytes. The sequence continues at coordinate 3,097,309 of NC_072421.2, forward strand.
TGTGCACATATACACATGCAAACAGGTGTGCATTCAGCACACTCACAATGCACATGAAAACACGTGCACACATGCAATGCAATACATATATGCATGCACATGTGTGCCCACACCATACACCCACACATACGTACATGAGCACACACGTGCACACACACAAACCACATGAATGCATGAGCATGCGTATATGAAATACACATGCACACATGAGCACATCCACACACGCACATGCATGTACATAGACGTGCACGTGCATGTACATAGACGTGCATGTGCATGTACATAGACGTGCACGTACATAGACGTGCACGTGCATAGACGTGCACGTGCATGTACATAGATGTGCACGTACATAGACGTGCACGTACATAGACGTGCACGTGCACATACATAGACGTGCACGTGCACGTACATAGACGTGTATGTACATAGACGTGCACGTGCATGTACATAGACGTGCACGTGCATGTACATAGACGTGCACGTACATAGACGTGCACGTGCATGTACATAGACGTGCATGTACATAGACGTGCACGTGCAGGTACATAGACGTGCACGTGCACGTACATAGACGTGCATGTACATAGACGTGCACGTGCATAGACGTGCACGTGCATGTACATAGAGGTGCATTACATAGACGTGCACGTGCAGGTACATAGACGTGCACGTGCAGGTACATAGACGTGCAGGTACATAGACGTGCACGTACATAGACGTGCACGTGCACGTACATAGACGTGCACGTACATAGACGTGCACGTACATAGACGTGCACGTACATAGACGTGCACGTGCACGTACATAGACGTGCATGTAGATAGACGTGCACGTGCAGGTACATAGACGTGCACGTGCAGGTACATAGACGTGCACGTACGTAGACGTGGACGTACATAGACGTGCACGTGCACGAACATAGACGTGCACGTGCATGTACATAGACGTGCATGTACATAGACGTGCACGTGCACGTACATAGACGTGCATGTAGATAGACGTGCACGTGCAGGTACATAGACGTGCACGTACATAGACGTGCACGTACATAGACGTGCACGTGCAGGTACATAGACGTGCATGTAGATAGACGTGCACGTGCAGGTACATAGACGTGCACGTACATAGACGTGCACGTACATAGACGTGCACGTGCAGGTACATAGACGTGCACGTGCAGGTACATAGACGTGCACGTACATAGACGTGCACGTACATAGACGTGCACGTGCACGTACATAGACGTGCACTGCATAGACGTGCACGTGCATAGACGTGCACGTGCATAGACGTGCATGTGCACGTACATAGACGTGCATGTAGATGGACGTGCACGTGTAGGTACATAGACGTGTACGTGCATGTACATAGACGTGCACGTGCATAGACGTGCACGTGCATAGACGTGCACGTACATAGACGTGCACGTACATAGACATGCACACGTATACCCAGGCCCTGCATTGGAAAAAATCCAAAATGTGGCTTGATTGCAAAGAGCACATGAAGAGCTGTTGAATGTAGAGGTGCCCAGCAAGAAGCATGGACCTAAACCCGAAGGTGGTTGGGGGAAGCCTGGGGACACCTGGGTGGGCAAATAGCCCTCCTGAGGCCCAGGGAGAGATGCAAAAACCGAGCAAGCCAGGAGGGTTTTTGGAAAAAAAAAGTGTACCACATGTGACATTTCCCATGTGAGGGAAGCATTGAGATCATACTGTGTTTTCCCTGTGCCCTGCGATTTTGCAGCTGACATGCCCTTTCCGTGGAAATATATAGCAGTCCTCATGCTAGGATTGCGTGTTCTGTGTCAGGCAGCTGGGCATGGGAGTGCAGGGTGTGGGGTGGAGCCTGGGAGGAGAGTTCCTAGTTTTACCACTGTGTTCCGGCCGTGGGGTGTCCTGGGGAATGGAGGCCACCTCCTGACACTGGAGTTTCCTGGGTTCTGCTGTGAGCGAGGAGTGGGCGAAGACAAGACTCTGGTCTTAGAAACCTTCCGAGTCTCGTACGCCCTTGACTGCCGTTTCTGAGTATTTCCTGAAGCTTGGGAAGGATGAGTCACTTTAAGGGGATTGTCCTATGTTGCTTTGTTTTGTTTCTTTAGTGACGGTGTCTATGATCATCTTCTGTTTATGAGGGTGAAATTACAGAAATAAGAAGGGTTACACTTGAAATAATATCTGTACTTTACTTTCACATGTGTGGGGTTTTTTGTTTTGTCATTGCTGCTGCTTTTTTTTTTTCTTTAACATTCTGACAGTTCTGTCTGCTTATTACTAAGTCCTCCTACCTTTCTAAAGAGAATGTCTTTCTTGCTAAAGAATACATTATGGACTCTTGGAATCTCTTTGTTGGGGTGGAGGGGGTGGGGACTTGCCCTGACTTGCTGGGAATGCCCATAGGGTTTAGAAGTCACGTCTACTGCTGAGGCACTAACAAAGGTAAGCCTTCAAGGAAGCACTGTCATTTCCGGGGAAGAGAGTTTTGAGGAAATTGAAACAGTTACGAATTGATCTAGCAGTCCCTCTACTAATGTATCTACATATAAAGATATGTAGAGATGACTTTTTTTTTTTTTTTTTTTGAGATGGAGTCTCCCTCTGTCACCCAGGCTGGAGTGCAGTGGCATGATCTCTGCTCACTGCAACCTCTACCTCCCGGATTCAAGCGATTTTCCTGCCTCAGCCTCCTGAGTAGCTGGGATTACACACGTGTGTCACCACGCCTGGCCAATTTTTTTGTATTTATAGTAGAGACGGGGTTTCACCATGTTGGTTGGGCTGGTCTCGAACTCCTGACCTCGTGATCCTCCCGCCTTGGCCTCCCAAAGTGCTGAGATTACAGGTGTGAGCCACCGCACCCGGCCCCAGAGATGACTTCTAAACCTTCAGGGTATTCCCAGCAAGTCAGGGCAAGTCTATATATATATATATATATATATATATATAAAATTTGTATGTTTATATAATTTGTATAAATATATAATTTGTATATATATAGTATGTATATGTATATATAGTATGTGTATATATAGTATGTATATATAGTATATATAGTATGTATGTATATAGTGTGTATATATGTAGTGTGTGTATATAGTATGTATGTATATAGTATGTGTATATATAGTGTGTGTGTATATATAGTATGTGTATGTGTGTGTATATATATGTTTATTTGGGATAAGGAAAGGAAATCAGTATGTCAAAGAGACACTCCCCTCCCATGTTTATTGCAGCACCATTCGGAGTAGCCAAGACATGCAGTCAACGGAAGAGCCCATCAAGGGATGAATGCAGAAAGAAAATGTGCTATATCAACTCTGTACATTCACTAAAAGTCATTCATTTGCACAGTGAGAATAAGTGCCTTTCATGCTATGTAAACTATGCCTCAATAAAGCTGTTAAATGAACAAAGAAAATCGGGTATATTCACAATGGAATGGTATTCAGCTTTAAAAAAGAAGGAGGTTGGCTGGGTGCGGTGGCTCATGCCTGTCATCCTAGCACTTTGGGAGGCTGAGGCAGGCGGATCACCTGAGGTCAGGAGTTCAAGACCAGCCTGGCCAACATGGTGAAACCCCGTCTCTACTAAAAATACAAAAAATTAGCTGGGCATGATGGGCGGGCGCCTATAGTCCCAGCTACTCAGGAGGCTGAGGCAGGAGAATTGCTTGAACCCAGGAGGCGGAGGTTGCAGTGAGCCAAGATCATTGCACTCCAGCTTGGGCAACAGAGTGAGACTCTGTCTCAAAAAGAAAAAAGAAGGAAGTCCTGCCATTTGCAACAACATGGATGGAACTGGAGGACATGATGTTAAGTGCAGTAAGCCGAGCACAGAAAGACAAATACCGTCTGACCCAAACACGCTTACGTGGAATCTAAAACCATTGAACTCACAGAAGCAGAGTGGAATGGCGGTGACCAAGGGGTTGGGAGTGAGGGGTGGGGGAAATGGGGAAATCATGGGTAAAGGGTACAACATTTCCATCAGATAGGAAGGGATAAGTTCAGGGGTCTACCGTACTCAGGGTGACTGTGGTTAGTAAGAATGCGTTGCACACTTGAAAATGCCTAAGACAGTAGCTTTGAACTGTTTGCACCACAAATAAATAGGCGAGGTAAGATGTAAATAAAGAAAAAATAATACTTCAAAAAATACAATTACAGATTTCTGTGGAAACATATGAACATGAATGCATATATATATGCGTGTGTCTGTACCTGCCTTATGGTTTATTCCGGATCAGTAGGATCCTCCCTTGCTACTGTCTAAAGATCTGCCGCGTGCTGCAGAAGGAGCTGTAATTGCATTTATGATGTCTGGCAAGTGTCCTGTTGTGGAAACAGCCATTTCAGGGCTCCGAGGTTATGGAAATGACTCCACTCCGGTTGCCGGCATGGGGCCCACAGAGCTGTTCCGAGGGTTTTGTCTACTTTCTACTTATTGTTGACACACATAGAAACACACACGCAGCCATGAGTACACACACACACAGACATACAAGCAGACGTGGACACACCTACCTGTATGTACATACTCAAAACACACCTTCACACTATACTCACCTACCCATACACACACGTGCACACAACGTGTGCACACAAACACATGCATACATGCACCTATGCATATGCACACATGGAAACACACCTGCACACTACACACACCTACACATACACAAACCCACAAATGCACACACCCACACAGGCACAAACACACAAATGCACACACCCACACATGCACAAACACACCTACACATATAAACACGTTGACACATGCACACATGCAGCTGCACACATGCACATGAAAAACATATACACACTACACCCGCCTACACATACACACACAAACCCACATATACATGCACCTGCACACATGCACACATAACACCTACACACATGCATACAGAACCCACACATACATGCATCCATAGGCACACAGAAACACACCTACACACTGTGCACACCTACATATGCACACACAAACCCACATGAACATGCACTGACACATATGCACACAAAAAACACACTACACACACAGAAACCCACAAAATACACCTCCACACTTACACAAAACACGCCTACACATATGCACATACACAAACCCACACATACATGCACCTGCCTATATGCACCCACAACACATACACATATGCACACACAGAACCCACCTACACACCCCATACATGCACACAAAACCCACAAATACATACGTGTGCACTGCAAATGCCCAAATATACATGCACACGCACACACACATACCCCTGTGACATATGCACGCACACTTCATTTATACCCGCAGGAGCATAGCCTGGTCGTTTGCACCTGTTGTGGAACTGGACACACTTCCGGTGTTCACAGGGCTCCTGCGGGTTGTTTTTGGATCCCCCGCCACCCACCGGCAGGTGCTTCCTGACGGTTGAGAGATGTTGTATGCCTTTGGTGCTGAGGAGTGGGGACGCTGGATGTGGACGATTATCCTGACTCTTCCTCCAGTTGACCAAACAGTCCAAGTCGACTTTTCCAAATTTTCCTGAATCTGGCTTTTCTTCAGTGCGCCAGAGATGGCCGGCCACGTTGAAGTAGCATTGAAATTGTTGTAATTAAAGACTGTAGAAACAGGGTAGCCTATCAATAATTCAGCATGCCAGTTTCCTCATTCCGTGGGATTCCATGAGATTTTTTTTTAAATGCATAATGCATGTGTCTTTCTGGGTTGTCTAGTGTTTCTACTATATTTTGGTTTGTAATTACAGGAAAGTTGCCAATAAAAAAGGGAGAATTTTGTTCCCCATGTTGTTTTCAGTACATATTCAAAATTGTATTCATCTGTTTGAAAGGAACGGCCTGTTAAGAATAATACACAAAATGATCGTGTTTTTCCACTATTTTAATTTCTACTAAGCTTGAAGGTCATCATTTATTTAAAACCTAGGCTAACATATTCTTACTTTTAGGCATGGAAGTGAATATTTAGAATGAGAAGAGAAACCACAGCACCTTGTAAATTTTTTTAAGTTGCTGTTTTAAATATCACAAAAAGTCAGAAAAATCGCATATCTTTTTTATCTCTATAATATTCAAATTTATTTTTATTTTTCTTGTTTCTAAGTTGACTCTTTTTTTCTCTCTTAGATGGTGGTTTCGATTTATCCGATGCCCTTCCTGGTGAGTATCAACATCATTTTTTAAAATCCCGTCAATATTTTATGTTAACATAGTATATACAGGCATATCCCAGCCATTTCCAGCTAGGTTCTAGAGCACCGCAATAACGGGAGTCATAGCAATTTTTGGCTTCCCAGTACATATAAATGTTATGTTTACTCTCAACTGTAGCCTTTTAAGTATGCAATAGCATTACTTCTAAAAGCAGTATACTGTAATTGAAAATACCTTATTGCTAAAAAATGCAGATACAGAGACAGGAAGTGGGGCACGTGCTGTTGGAAAAAACGATGCCGAGAGTCTGGCTTGCCACAGGGTTGCTGCAGACCTTCCGTTTGTAAAACACACAGTATCTGCAAAGCACCTTAAGACAAAGTGCAGTGAAGGGGTCCGCCTGTATGTGTCCACCTGCCTTATTATAAAAACCAGACTCATAGATGACGAGGAAAAGCAAGATGCCCTCGTCAAGATAAATGAACCACCCTGGTGGAATAATTCACAGTCCTGTGATGGTCAGAGGCCGAGCAGAAACTTGCCAGGTCCTTGGGGAGGGGGCTAGAGGAGGTGAGCACATGGAGGTCCCCAGGAGAGAGGGGCATCCAGTGCTGGCATCCTCCCTCTGGAAATCGGCACCCGCTCTCTCCATGGGGCCACTCCTTCCTTTTTCTGCAGCTCTTCCTGTCTCCCGCTCCTCACCCAGAGCCCTCGGTGAAGGGCGTGGGAAAAGGAATTGAAGGAATTCCGTCTTATCACTCTATCAGCTTCTGGGTCTTGTCATCCCTTTGTATTTGTTTTCTGGGGCTGCCATAAAAAGGTGCCACCAACTGGGGGCTTAAACCACGGGGATTTATCATCTTCCAGACCTGGACGACAGAAGTCTGAGATCAAGGTGTAGACAGACCCATGCTCCCTCTAGGGGCTCTAGGGGAGGATCCTTCCTGCCTCTTGCGGCTTCCGGGAGCTCCAGGTGTCCCTGGGCTTCTGGCCTCATCACTCCAGTCTCTGCCTCCTTCTCCGTGGGGCCTCGTCCTCTGTGTCTGTGTCTCCTTTTCTTTGTCTTACAAGGATACTTGTCATTGGGTTTAGGGCCACTCTACTCCAGGATTATCTGATCTCAAGATCCTTCTGTTAAGCACATCTGCAAAGACCCTATTTCCAAATAAAGTCTCATTACCAGGTTTTAGGCTTTACGATGTAGATATATCTTTTGCGGGGACCACTGCTCAATCCACTGCAGTTATATCCAGTTCTTTTTGGTGGCTCTAGGGGAGGATCTTTCCTGCTTCTCCCAGCTTTTGAGGGCTCCAGGCGTCCCTGTGCTTGTGGCCGCATCACTCTAGGCTCTGCCTTTGTGAACGCTGGTCTCTTCCCTGTGTCTCCATATACCCAAATTTCCTTCCTATAAGGGCACCAGTCATTAGGACCTGTCCTAATCTATTATAACCTCATCTTAACTGATTACAACTGCAAAGACCCTGTTTCCAAATAAGATCACCTATTGAGGTTTGGGGTGGGTGTGGATTTCGGAGGAATGCTTTTCAACCCAGGACAGCCCTCTTCATTTTTTTTTTTTTTTTCCGAGATGGAGTCTCTCTCTGTCACCCAGGCTGGAGTGCAGTGGCACAATCTCGGCTCACTGCAACCTCTGCCTCCTGGGTTCAAGTGATTGTCCTGCCTCTGCCTCGCGAGTAACTGGGATTACAGGCATGCACCACCATGCCTAGCTAGTTTTTGTATTTTCAGTACAGACGGGGTTTCATAATGTTGGTCAGGCTGGTTTCGAACTCCTGACCTTGTGATCTGCCCGCCTTGGCCTCCCAAAGTGCTGGGATGACAGGCATGAGCCACTGAGCCCAGCCACCCTCTTCACTTTTTTATGTTTTACTTTTTTTTTATTTTTATTTCTGAGACACTGTCTCGCTGTGTTGCTCAGGTTGGAGTGCAGTGTTGGGATCTTGCCTCACTGCAGCCTTGACCATCTGGGCTCAAGCAGTACTCCCACCTCAGCCTGCTGAGTAGCTGGGACTACAGGCATGTGCCACCTCACCTGGTACAGTGAGCAACACGGGGTCTCACTGTGTTGCTCAGGTTGGAGTGCCACGGTGGGATCTTGTCTCTCACTACAGCCTTGACCATCTGGGTTCGAGCAATCCTCCCACCTCAGCCTCCCAAAGTGCTGAGGCGTGAGAGGATTGCAGACACGAGCCACTGCACCTGGCCAGCTTTTAATTTTATGTCCTGTGGTGCAGTGCAGATGGTTTGAGCGGAAACAGTGCTGATGGGGATCATCTCTTTCCTGACCACCTACCCCTTCTTGGCCCTTGGGAACAACCATTCCCTGCAGTGGGAGGTGCCCTTAGTCTTACAACCTCCACCTGATTTGCCTGATTGGCTTCCATTCTCAGAGGGGGCAGCCTAGGCAGAGGCCTGACGGAGCCAAAAGTGTGTTTCATATGAGAAATGTGAACAGCCTTTCAGCCATCAGTCCGGTGTCTCTCCTTCTCATGCATAGATCTCGGGCTCTGAAAAGGGCAGTTTTTCTCCTAACTTTGCCATTCTCCTGCCTTCCTGGCTTATGTCTCAGTCATAGTCCCATTCAACGTCAAGAAGTGGAGAAGGGCTGGGCACGGTGGCTCACGCCTGTCATCCCAGCACTTTGGGAGGACGAGGTGGGTGGATCACCTGAGGTCAGGAGTTCGAGACCAACCTGGCCAACGTGGTGAAACCCCATCTCTGCTAAAAATACAAAAAATTAGCCGGGAGTGATGGCATGCGCCTGTAAGCCCAGCTACTTGGGAGGCTGAGGCAGGAGAATCGCTTGAACCCAGGAGGCAGAGGTTGTGGTGAACGGAGACCACACCATTGCACTCCAGCCTGGGTAACAGAGCAAGACTTGGTCTCAAAAAAAAAAAGAAGTGGAGAAGGGGTCTCTGTGGAAACCATGGCCGGTAGCAGCCTCTGTGCCTGTCTTCTGGGCTCAAGAGTCGTCCTATAAACCTCAGCTCGGTGTGGGCAGGTGAGAAAAAACAATGCTAAAAACATTCTCCGACTGTTTCCAAGAAAAGGAAACATCCTTAACCACAAAAGAGTTGACACTTGTTTTCCCAGCTGCAACTTTTACTAACTGAAATATCTTATCTCTTTAGACAATGAAAACAAGAAACCCACTGCAATCCCCAAGAAACCCAGTGCTGGTGAGAAGAGCTTCTTCCTAGTATGCAAAGAAAAAGATCAAATCATTTTCTCAGACAGCAGGACGGGACTTAGGCAACTAGAAAGAAGAGAGAAGTGATTGGAGTGCTCCAGCTGGAGTCTGGTTAATAGTTAATACTGGAATTGTGTTGTGATGTTACATTTCATGTAGTGATTCCAGTAAGAGAATGGTTGCTGATGTGAAATGTTTCGGGGCCATTTGGACAACATCTCTGTGTGCTTTTATTCTAAGGGTCTGACTTACTCTGTCTTTAGATTTTCTTCCCTTTTTTTTTTTTTTTTTTGAGATGGCGTCTCATTCTTGTCTCCCAGGCTGGAGTGCAGTGGTGTGATCTTGGCTCACTGCAACCTCCGCCTCCCGGGTTCGGTGATTCTCCTGCCTCAGATGCCTCAGTAGCTGGGACTGCAGGCACCAGCCACCACACCTGGTTAATTGTTGTATTTTTAGTCGAGACGAGGTTTCACTATGTCGGCCAGGCTGGTCTTGAGCTCCTGACTTCAGGCAATCTGCCTCCCAAAGTGCTGGGATTACAGCCGTGAGCCACCATGCACGGCCTGTGTCTTTAGATTTCAACTTCCTGGGAGAGAGAGCATTTGGTGCTGAGATCTCCCCCATGATGACCAACAAGTGAACTCATCTCTCAACCTGTGGGCACACACCTCATTTGTTCTCAGTGCTGTTCTTTCTTTTTTTTCTTTTTTTTTTTTGGAGATGGAGTCTCGCTCTGTCGCCCAGGCTGGAGTGCAGTGGCGCAATCTCGGCTCACTGCAAGCTCCGCCTCCTGGGTTCACACCATTCTTCTGCCTCAGCCTCCCGAGTAGCTGGGACTGCAGGCACCCGCCACCACGCCCAGCTAATTTTTTTGTATTGTTAGTAGAGACGGGGTTTCACCATGTTAGCCAGGATGGTCTCGATCTCCTGACCTCGTGATCCACCCGCCTTGGCCTCCCAAAGTGCTGGGATTACAGGCATGAGCCACCACACCCGGCCCTCAATGCTGTTCTTTCAAACAAAAGTCAGAAACGAGGTCCACGTGATGGAATTCCCCAAGGGGCAACCCCACTGGCGGATAAACAGAGTAAAAATGATGCCGAAACTTATGGCATCGGTGTCTTACAGCTAAGACACTGTCTTGTCTTAGCACTTCTGAGTTTTCTAATATAAAACATTAATAGCTCCACTTCATTACTGGGCTTCCTGTCTAGAGTGTCAGCTCATGAGCAAAGGGACCCTGTGTCCCCAGATCCTTGAACTAAGCAATCATGCAGATAGCACCAGTGAGTAGGTGTTGAGCGTCTGAATTCATACTGTCATAGTCTCCTTGAGGAAGGGACTGGAAATTCCCATACGTCACTCAGGATGGCTCAGTACATGCTGTTGGGTGGATGCCAGCAACCATTCCTCCATCTTAGTTGGGTTTTCAAAATCATTCTTCATACTAGAAGACAAGATCTGAGGCCATGGTGAACTGTCACATCAGTTGCAGAGCACATATGGGTTGCTAGAGCCACGTTTTAGACACCCTCTAGCCTAAATCTGATCACAGTCATCTGTCCCCTTCTCTTAGGGTCTACCTTTCCAAAGTTGTTAGGGACCTGGGAGGAGAGGACAATGGGATGAGGAGTCAACAGGAGAAAATCATGTGCAGGCAGAATTGGAATTTCAACTTGGTCCAGGCAACACAATTCATTTATAAATTACTTTATTTCTCTCTCTGTCTCCCCACTGCCTCTCCTCTGAGAGCTTCTCTCCTAGCTTTTTCTCTGTCTCTGTCTCTCTGTTTTTTACTCTGTTTATCTGAGAGAATAGTGATGTAAAAATGGTCAGGAATTCACTTTTTCTAATGAGATCCTGGTCAAGCTGATATTCAGAAAAGTATTTAGGAATGTGGGGCCGTGGTGTGTTTTTGATCTGTTCACAAGGTCATTCCTTCCTCGTTTCTCTCTGGAATTTGGTATTAACTGCTCTTTCCCCTCTTTTAGGGGATGACTTTGACTTAGGAGATGCTGTTGTTGATGGAGAAAATGGTGAGTATTATCCTTTAATCTCTTCTGCTGCTGATCTGCTTATTATCACCCAATTATGATCATTTCAGAGAGAATTCTCCCATTTAAATTATAAAGGGAACCAGTTTTCACAGTGGAAACCTAGGGAACAGGTGTGTCGGTTTGTTCTTGCTGTTGTCGTTGGGTTTTTCTTTACAACCACTACGTGTGCTTTTATTTTAAAACTCTTACAGTCTTTGGAAGGACATGAGACAAATGTGCCTACCCTGGCCAGGGCTGGCTTCACCAGCATGTGACGTGTGCGGTGGCACAGGACCCCATGGCATGTTGGTTTTGCATGGGAACCATACTGGTTTACTGCTCTGTTGCCGCCATCTTGGAATACTTAAGAAAATTTGAAAAATGGGTCCCACCTTTTTATTTTGGCCCTAGAAATTCTGTAGCTGGTGTGGACACCCGCTTTAATTTTTATTAAACATAGTTGACATTAAGAACTGTGGCTGAAAGTTGATGGGAGGAAACTGGCAGGAGACTGTGTGTGTACAGGTATCCCCACCAGGACAAAGGCCAAGGTCCAATTTCTGTTCAGGGAACCATCTGTGTGTAAACTGATGTTTCATTTTCTTTACTGCAAGGCACTTAAAATTGCAACTCTCATCTTTCACAAACAGATGACCCACGACCACCGAACCCACCCAAACCGATGCCAAATCCAAACCCCAACCACCCTAGTTCCTCCGGTAAGAGTCTCTGACCCTGTGGGATGTCTTCATGTTGTTCAGAATTCAGCGATATTTATGTCAGCTGAGAGGAGGTGATTTCAGATGAGCGTGTGCTTACTGTTGACTGCCTGTGCAGTGTAATGCCCATGTTCATGTAGTGGAAAATGTACATTTCAAAAATATATATTTAGCTTGGATTTTATTTTTAGTTTGCTTTTTTTTTTTTTTTTTTTTTTTTTTGAGACAGAGTCTTGTTCTGTCACCCAGGCTGGAGTGCAGTGGTGCCATCTTGGCTCACTGCAACCTCCACCTACTGGGTTCAAGTGATTCTCCTGCATCAACCTCCTGAGTAGCTGGAATTACAGGCACACACTGCCATGCCTGGCTAATTTTTGTATTTTTAGTAGAGACAGGGTTTTGCCATGTTGGCCAGGCTGGTCTCGAACTCCTGACCTCAAGTGATCCACCCACCTTGGCCTCCCAAAAGTGCTGGGATGACAGGTGTGAGCCACTGTGCCTGGACTAGTTTGCTACTTTTATTTCCAAGTTCTATCTTATGGAAGTTCTAAAAAATTGCATACAAGAATTTAAACGTAGACTTGATAAAGAGAAAAGTATTGGCATACGCATTCCTTGTGGAGAAGCTAGTGTGTTTTAAATCTTTCTGCCCTTAAATATTTAAGTCAGTTTTTCTGACATATCACAGCATTTTCAGCGTAATTCGAATAGCACCAGTTTTTTTTTTTTTAGCTGAATGGTTGTCGAAAGTTTATATGTTTAGGTTTTTTTGTTTACATATTTAATTTTTAACACAGAAGAATATTAATGATGTCCATATCTTGTTGACATTTTGATGGCTATTTGTGCTAGTATTTTATATATCTTTTTTTTTTTTCTTTTTTGAGACAGGGTCTCACTCTGTTGTCCAGGCTAGAGTACAGTGGTGTGATCATATTAAATATAAGAGCATACCACAGCCTCCAACTCCTGGGCTAGAGAGATCCCCCTGCCTCAGCCTTTCAAGTAGCTGGGGCTACAGGCACACAGTGTCGTGACCAGTTAGTTTTTTCATTTTTTGTAGAGATGGGGTCTCAGTATGTTGCCCAGGCTGGTCTGAAACTCCTGGCCTCAAGCAGTCCTCTTGCCTCAGCATCCCAAATCTCTGAGATGACAGGCACGAGTCACCTCACCCAGCCTATATATTAATCTAAATGAAATAAATTTTAAATAAAGTTCCAAGTCTTTTGTTTGTACTGCATTGTAACATTACTTTTTGCTTACTGATAGTCCATGAATATTTTTTCATGTCGTGTAATCATTTCTATCATATGAGTTTTACTGATAATCATGTACTATTACATACTACATATATAATTATATACTTCCTTTAACTAATCCCTAATTCTGAAAATGTTATGTTTCTTCTGGCATTTTAGAATTATGAATTAACAAAGCAAATCTGAGTCAACTCCATGCACTATTTTTATTCCTTTGAAGACATTTCTAGCATTCAAATAGTTTAGATCAACGTATATGAGTACTTTCATAGCTTTTGACCTGGTTGTTAATTTGCTGCAGAATTTTACCAATTTATTTTGATGCCAGGGGTGTGTGCAAATGTCCCTGTCTTCACACCATCTCCAATATTAGTTATCACCTAGGAAACCTTTGCAAATAGTGTGAAATTTTCTATCAACTTTCTCCTGCTTTCATGACTTTACTTTTAAAATAAAAAAAAAAAACAAAAACCTGCATCAATTGGCCGTGGATACTTCTTATTTTGTGTATTGTATGCTTTGCCTTTTATTCTTATATTCTGATATGACATTATTGATTTATAAGCCTCCTTCATTTATTTACAGACATAAATATTGCCAGCATGCAATATTATGCTCACGTTTTTCCACTTTATTTATGGTTTTTTGTTTTGTTGTGTTTTGAGACTGAGTTTAGCTCTTCTTGCCCAGGCTGGAGTGCAGTGGTGCCATCTTGGCTCACTGCAACCTCCACCTCCAGGGTTCAAGTGATTCTCCTGCCTCAGCCTCCCGAGTAGCTGGGATTACATGTGCCTGTCACCACACCCGGCTAATTTTTATATTCTTAGTGGAGATGGGGTTTCACCATGTTGATGAACAGGCCGGTTTTCATGAGTTTTTCCTTTATTCTAAGACATGAAGACCCTTGGAGGAGTTCCAGGTTGACAGGTGATGCTGTATTTTCTTTCCTAGGTAGCTTTTCAGATGCTGACCTTGCGGATGGCATTTCAGGTGGAGAAGGTACAGTTATCTTGTTTTCTGTCTCTTTTCTCTCTCCATCCCATGATGCCCACCTGCTCTGTAGCATCACTACAGGGTCTAAACTGTCAGCTCTCTGTGAACTCACAGTGAAATGTTCAGCCATCTCTGTGGGAACTCTGCCTGTTTGCTGAGGCTTCAAGGATGTGGGAAGTAAAGGCTGCCCCGTAGAGGTTCGGTCCTCGGAGAAGAGTTCAGGGCCCGGGCAGCTGCCCCACTTTTCTGAGGGACAGGGCCTGATGAATGGGCCCTTGTCACCACCTCCTCACCCATCCATTCACCTGTGTGTTCTTGCAAATAACTAGTGTTGTTTCAGCTTCGTTTTATTAGGCTGTTTTCTGTAATTTAAGGAATGTGAATATTAAAGCCCTGAGAATAGTGATAATGCCTGGGAGTATGGGTTCTCAGAGTACCCCTAGAGTGTAACAGGCAGCACCCCAGCTCTGTAGCTGTGTAACATGCACCCTTAGAGTGTAATAGGCAGGACCCCAGCTCTGTAGCTGGGTAACGTGTACCCCCGTAGAGTGTAAGAAGCCGGACCCCAGCCTCTTCACGGTCCTGGCTGTGAATTTTTCCTTGACCCCAAATCTTCCCATTGCAGACGTTGTTTTTGTCTTGCAGGAAAAGGAGGCAGTGATGGTGGAGGCAGCCACAGGAAAGAAGGGGAAGAGGGTAGGTGCACCTGGCTTCTGTCTTCTTGTTTCTCCCCCACGTGGTGTTGAGAAGGGGAAGCAGAATGTCTGAGAGCTGGCGGACTGCACTGGCATTGGCCTCCTAAAGCTACTGGCAGGAGGCACGGGTGTTCTGTGCCAAGTGCTCCCAAGTGATGTAGCTGCAGAGGTGCCCCCAGCAAACCAGCCCTGCTCCAGGTGCCCACGTGACGCGGATTTTATGTTTGGTCACCTGCCCACGATGCCCTGGCTGGCGACCTGACCCCTACATCACGCTTCGCCTTGTCCTTGTGTTTACAAAAGCTCCTACACTCACCCTAACGATCAGAGGCTTGTGACGCAGTATCCTCGGTTGCGCTTGGCCCTGGAGAACGTCAGTAACCAGGTGGGAGGTGGGAATGTGGGTCGCTTCCACCCTGGCTGTAACAGGCATTGTGTTCTCCATGGAAGTGCCGGTGATGTATCTCCTGTCTCCTTTTTCATAACCTTTTCCCTTAGATGGGACAAGAAAATAATGACAGACAGAATTCCTTTTAAAACTGTAAAGAAAACAAAATGAGGTAAGAAAGAGAAAGAAGTAGGGAGGAAGAGAAAAGGGAAGGAGGGAAGGAAAGAAGGAAGGAGGGAGGGAAGAAGGGAAGGAAGGAAGGGAGGGAAGAAGGGAAGGAAGGAAGGGAGGGAAGAAGGGAAGGAAGGAAGGGAAGGAAGGAAGGGAGGGAAGGAGGGAGGGAAGAAAGGAAGAGAGAGGGAGGGAAAAGAGGGAGAGAAGGAAGGAAAAGAAGGAGGGAGGGAGGGAAAAAAGGAAGGGAGGAGGAAGGGAGGAAAGAAGGACAAGAAAGACGGAGGGAGGGAAAAGAAGGAAGGGAGGAGGGAGGAAAGGAAGGGAAGGAAGGAAGGAAGGGAGTGAAGGGAAAGAGGGAGGGAGGGAAGGAAGGAAGGCAGAAGGAAGGAAGGAAGGGGAAGGGAGGAAAGGAAGGGGAAGGGAGGGAAGGAAGGAAAGGAGAAAGGGAAACAGAAGAAAAGGAGGAAAGGAAGGAAAGAGGGAAGGAGAGAGGAGAGACAGGAGAGAGGGAGGGGCGAGGACAATAGCTTCGTATTTTAGTGTCTCTCAATTCTCAGGGACTTTGCTTCTAGCAAAATGCCTGGTTTTAAGCAACTTCTTTGGCAGAAGAGATACTAATTTGGCCAAAGATTTTAACACCCGTTTGCCATTTTAATCACTGATAAAATGTGAATTCTTAAAATATGCAACGAATGTTTGTGGAAAAAGAAAAGTGGGTAGTCTACCCTTGTTTTAGGTATTTATTATTTTTATGGGTACAGTTCTTGAATTCTAGGCTTTCTTTGAAGAGGTAGTAATCTGTAGCCCTCACCTAGGACTACAAGGTCATTTTTTAAAAAATAGCTAAGAAAACACATGTCTGGCATGTTTATCTCAGGCCATCGTTCTTGGCCTTCTAGAGAGTTAATGTCTACTATGTCACTTCATCAGGGAGGGGTAGTTAAGCTTGAAAAATCTTTCTATGACATGACTGTGTCCTGCACGTATTAAAAACTGGCCGAGTGAACACACCACCCATAGGCCATGTTTGGAGCCAGCGTTTTTGCTGAAAGTCAGACGATTCTCCTTCCCCGTCGTGGAGGGCGGAGAAGATTCTATCTGGAGAAGGGTCCTCTGAAGCTCACATCTGGCATTTGGAATGAATAATCTCTTCAATGGCCAGGCGCGCTGGCTCATGCCTGTCATCCCAGAACTTTGGGAGGCTGAGGCGGGAGGATTGCTTGAGGCCAAGAGTTCGAAACCACCCTGGCCAACATGGTGAAACCCCTTTTCTACAAAAAACACAAAAATTAGGCCAGGTGTGGTGGCTCACACCTGTAATCCTAGCACTTCGGGAGGCCAAGGTGGGTGGATCACTTGAGGTCAGGAGTTCGAGACCAGCCTGGCCAAGATGGTGAAACCCCATCTCTACAAAAAATACAAAAATTAGCTGGGCATGTGGCATGCCCCTGTAGTCCTAGCTACTCGGGAGGCACAAGAATTGCTTGAACCCGGGAAGCAGAGGCTGCAGTGAGCTGAAATCGTGCCACTGCACTCCAGCCTGGGTGACAAAGTAAGACTGCATTTCAAAAAAAAAAAAAAAAACTAGCCAGGGGTGGTGGCACACACCTGTAATCCCAGCTACTTGGGAGGCTGAGGCAGGAGAATAGCTTGAACCCGGGACACAGAGGTTGCAGTGAGCTGAGATCGCACCACTGCACTCCAGCCTGGGCAACAGAGCAAGACTCTGTCTCCCCGCCAAAAAAAAAAAGAATTATTGCTGGAATAACATAAAAAAAAAAAAAAAAAGGCTGAGTGTGGTGGCTCATGAGTGTAATCCCAGCATTTTGGGAGGCCTAGGCAGCAGGCAGGTTGCTTTAGGCTGGGAGCTTGAGATCAGACTGGGCAACATAGCAAGACCCCAATTCTATAAAACCACAGTAATTAACCAGGCATGGTGGTGCACACCTGTAGTCCCAGCTACTCAGAAGGCTGAAGTGGGAGGATCTCATGAGCCCAGGAATTCGAGATTGCAGTGAGCTGTGATTACATCATTGCACTCCAGCCTGTTTGACAGAGCAAGAACCCATCTCAAAATAATACACAATAATAATAATTAATTAAATAGAGATAGATTTAAAATGTTTGCATTGAAACCCAAAGCTATCTTCAAGGGGTGAAAAAGGAGCATTCTAACGATACAAAACGCATTGGCAAATGCCCCAAGCATTGCAGGTCTTTGCTTCTTTATCTTCTGCCCCTGCCTGGGCTCCTTCCTCCAGGTTTGATGTCCAGCTCTCTCTTTCTTTTTTGTTTTGTTTTGTTTTGAGATGGTGAATTGCTCTGTCGCCCAGGCTGGAATGCAGCGGCACAATCTCGGCTCACTGCAACCTCTGCCTCCCTGGTTCAGGCGATTCTCTGGACTCAGCCTCCTGAGTAGCTGGGATTAAAGGCACCCACCCTTACTCCCGGCTAATTTTTGTATTTTTCGTAGAGACGGGTTTTACCATGTTGACCAGGCTGGTCTCAAACTCCTGACCTCAGGCGATCCACCTGCCTCGGCCTCCCAAAGTGCTGGGATTACAGGCATGAGCCACCACGCCCAGCCCCAGCTCTCTTTCCATCTGTCTTTGTCTTTTTTTGTCTCTGCCTGGGTTCTGCTGAGCTTCTGCCCGTACCTCGCTGGCCTCTCTTCATGTCTCTTTTCTCCTGCTCCACTCCCTCCATGGTCCGACCAGGTCTGCCCAGCACGTGCGACGGAAGATTGTGCCTTGCTTTGCCTTCCTGTGTATCATTCTCGGCATGCTTCCTTTGCAAATCGGTCGGCTCAGGTGTCTGAGATGTTCTGAGGATCTTGGTGCTCTCAGACTGACTGTCTCTGCCAGCCACTGCCCCCTGGCATCTTCTCTGCACCGTGCGTGTCTCAATCACGATGCTGTGTGCTTCCTCCTGCAGCCGACGCCCCAGGCGTGATCCCCGGGATTGTGGGGGCTGTCGTGGTCGCCGTGGCTGGAGCCATCTCTAGCTTCATTGCTTACCAGAAAAAGAAGCTATGCTTCAAAGAAAATGGTAAGTCTCGCTCCGCCGGCGCCTCTCCTTCATGCCTTGCTGATTGGAAAACTGTGCTTTCTTTAAAAGGCAGAAACCAAACTCGGGCTGGCACGAAACAGGTGCACGATGGCTGATGGTTCGTGAAACTGCTAAAACTCTGGAATCGAACCTTCTGGCTTTGATTTCAGGGCTGTTCTGCCTTGTGTTTTGTTGTGTGAAAGTTTACAAGTTCCCCACTGCTGCGGTGCTTGGGTTGTTTACGTCTACCAAGTGGGAAATGGTTGGTACATATGCCGCGGAATTGTTGCTGGGGTTAGAGACAGTCCTGCAGGAAAGCCGCTACAAGTTACCCTGCAGAGAGCAAAGGTGGAAGACACTTAGCTCTGATCATTCCTGCCCTGTTATTTACAACCGATGTCATCATCAGGAGGAGAGCCGTGACCAGGGGGCCGCCACGGTCCTTTCTCCACCCAGGAGAGTTAAGTTAAAAGCCGGCACAAGGCCGGACATGGTGGCTCACACCTGTCATCCCAGCACTTTGGGAGGCCGAGACGGGCGGATCACAAGGTCAGGAGGAGATCGAGACCATCCTGGGTAACATGGTGAAACCCCGTCTCTACTAAAAATACAAAAAATTAGCCGGGCGTGGTGGCGGGCGTCTGTAGTCCCAGCTACTCGGAAGGCTGAGGCAGGAGAATGGTGTGAACCTGGGAGGCAGAGCTTGCAGTGAGCTGAGATCATGTGACTGCACTCCAGCCTGGGCGACAGAGTGAGACTCCGTCACAAAAAACAAAACAAAACAAAAACCAGCACAGCGGATTCCCTTTCTGTTAGTACCGAAAACCCACAGGCACCCAGGACCTGGGAAGTTTCTTGCATCGGGACTGAAATGTACAGGGGAATTAGGAGGAGGACGTAGTCACCATTGCAATCCTCCTAGGTCAGCCGGCAGGCTCTTTGGGACCTTGTATTCAAAAGTCCCTAAATCATTTAGGATCCGCCGTGAAGCTGGGAAGTAAGCCCTGCTATTTGGAACACAGCTAACGTGCATGCATCACTGGGCACTTACATTTAGCTCTTGCCTTCCCTCTTGCATGACCAAGCATTGTGGTTTGCAGGAATCCCATGGACCGGGAACAGCTACTCTTATTTTTTATTTCTTGAGACAGAGTTTCGCTCTGTTGCCCAGGCTGGAGTGCAGTGGCGCAATCTCAGCTCACTGCAGTCTCCACCCCACAGGTTCAAGTGATTCTCCTGCCTCAGCCTCCTGAGTAGCTGGGATGATAGGCACCGGCCACCACGCCCGTCTAATTTCTGTATTTTTAGCAGAGATGGGGTCTCACCATGTTGGCCAGGCTGGTCTCCAACTCCTCACCTCAAGTGATCCACCCGCCTCGGCCTCCCAAAGTCTTGGGATTACAGGCGTGAGGCACCACACCCGGCCAACAGCTACTGTTTTATGGAGGAGCCCCTGGGGTCCCTCACGCCTCTGGGTGTCTGAACTTCTCACCCTACTTAGATCTTAAGTCCTTATTCATTCTTGGTCACTGATGTCATTCACCCAAAGCACTGCCTCCTGAAGATTTTAGAGGGATTCCTAGAACATTTGAATAGATGCTGGTGTGGACAAAGTTAGACTGTAGGGGTGGAGTTTCCCCGTAATCTCCCATCATTCCAGCATTTGACATCCACAAACATTATTTAGAGCGTGAAATGGAGAGTCCTAAACAGCTTTCGGATCTCAAGACTTTAAATGAGCTGCTCGTGTTTATTTCCCCGTTCTTGCTGTGGGGTTTTGGGCAGTGCGTGGAAGACAATTGCCTCCTACCTGGTGGGCAGACTAGTGGGAAATGGTGTTTGGTTGTTTCTTTTTTTTTTTTTTTTTGAGATGGAGTCTCACTCTGTCACCGAGGCTGGAATGCAATGGCTCCATCTTGGCTCACTGCAACCTCCACCTCCCAGGTTCTCCTGCCTCAGCCTCCCGAGTAGCTGGGATTACAGATGTGCACCATCACGCACAGCTAATTTTTGTTTTTTTAGTAGAGATGGAGTTTCGTCATGTTGGTCAGGCTGGTCTCGAACTCCTGACCTTGGATGATCCGCCCGCCTTGACCTCCCAAAGTGTTGGGATTGCAGGCGTGAGCCACCGTGCCCAGCTGGTGTTTGGTTGATTGAATGGCAGTTTTGAGCGGGACCCAAATGGACAGATGACCACATTCAAGGAGATGCCTATAAGAGACGTACGATTAGAATCACGTTGGAAAAAAGCAAACAGCAAAACATTCTTCTCCCCTCTTGCTTCTTCTAGAAGTAGCGGAGGGGTTAAAACAGTAGGGACTCAATGGAAGGGAATTTTTGTTTGCTTTTCAATGACATTTCTTTTTCTTTTCTGAAACTGTTCAACTCACAGCATAATATTCAAGTTTGCCAGGACAGGATGCGTAATATTCTAGATGTTGTATTTCAAACTCTCTGGCTTTTTTTTTTTTTTTTTTTTTTTGAGACGGAGTCTCGCTCTATCACCCAGAATGGAGTGCAGTGGTGCAATCTTGGCTCACTGCAACCTCCGCCTTGCGGGTTCAAGCAATTCTCCTGCCTCAGCCTCCGAAGTAACTGGAATTACAGGTGTGCATCACCACACCCGGCTAATTTTTGTATTTTTAGTAGAGATGGGGGTTCACCGTGTTGGACACACTGGTCTCCAACTCGTGACCTCAGGTGGTTCCCCCCCCATCTTGGCCTCCCAAAGTGTTGGGATTATAGGCGTGAGTCAAAGCACCCAGCCTCTTTTTTAGAATCCCAGACAATTGTTGAACACTTTTGCATTAAACTACAAAGTCTCTGATTGATGATTCTCTGAAAATCTTTAGGTCAACCCAAATTGGATTCATGAGTTGCAAAGGATGTTTATTACCTTGTGCGTGCAGACATAGGAACTTTTGGGATCTTGTAAGCCTATTTCATATTCACATCCTGTATTAGTCCGTTTTCACACTGCTATGAAGAACTGCCTAAGACTGGATAATTCATGAAGGAAAGAGGATTAATTGATTCACAGTTCAGCATGGCTGGGGAGGCCTCAGGAAACTTACAATCATGGCAGGAGGGGACGCAAGGCACCATCCCATTATCACGAGAACAGCATGGGGGAACCTTCGCTATGGTTCAGTGACCCCCACCTGGTCTCTCCCTGGACACATGGGGATTATGGGAATTACAATTCAAGATGAGATTTGGGTGGGGACACAGAGGCTCACCATATCACATCTGAAGACACACAAACTTGGGAAAGCACCCAGGAGGCTTAATAGACTTGATTTTGTCAAAAATTTGGAAATAGAATTGGGAAAAGGAAAAACAACTTTTCCTCTACCTTATCCGCCCCGCCACCCCTGGGTCTTGGTCTTGGGTGGAAGCATTGTCTTTTTTATTGCAGGAGGTGGGGCAGGCATGAACAATGAAAGCTCTCACTGGGTAGAAACAATTTTCCTAGATTCTTCAAGAACAAAAGCAAATATGTCCTGGCGAGGTGGCCGACACCTGTAATCCCGGTGCTTTGGGAGTCCAAGGAAAGAGGATTGCTTGAGCCCAGGAGTTCAAGATCAGCCTGGGCAACATAGTGAAACCTCATCTCTACAAAAAATGTAAAAAATTAGCTGGGCGTGCTTGCGCCTGCCTGTGGTCCCAACTACTCTGGAGGCTGAGGTGTGAGGATTGCTTGAGCCCAGGAATTGGAGGCTGCAGTAAGCCATGATTGCACCACTGCACTCCAGCCTGGATGACAGACAGAGACCCTGTCTCTAGATATAAAAATAAAAATACCTTTTTTTTTTTTTTTTGAGACAGAGTCTCACTCTGTCACCCAGGCTGGAGTGCAATGGCGTGATCTCGGCTCACTGCAGCCTCTGCCTCCCGGGTTCAAGCGACTCTCCTGCCTCAGCCTCCCGAGCAGCTGGGACTACAGGCGCGTGCCACCACGTCCAGCTAATTTTTCATATTTTTAGTAGAGACGGAGTTTTGCCGTGTTAGCCAGGATGGTCTTGATCTCCTGACCTCGTGATCCACCTGCCTTGGCCTCCCAAAGTGCTAGAATTACAAGCATGAGCCACCGTGCCCGGCCCCCAAAATAATTTTTTTAAAAAAAGCATCCTTTCTGAAGAATTGGCTCAGGGGAGTCCAAGATTCACTTTATACTAATGAGATGCTAGGCTAATTTTCTTCTAATATTTTCTATAAGTCTCTTATTCTGATGCCAAATTAACAGAAGGTCCAACTTTCAATTCCTGGTTTGCTTTCTAGTTATCCGGGGATTGATTTTCTTGGCCTTTTGTAAATGCACAAAGCAAAGGGCCAAAAAGAAAATAAAGCATAACAAAGAGAAGCAAGAGATGGTGAAACCCCGTCTCTACTAAAAATACAAGAATTAGCTGTGCGTGATGGTGGGCACCTGTAATATCCCAGCTACTTGGGAGGCTGAGGCAGGGAATTGCTTGAACCCGGGAGGCAGAGGTTGCAGTGAGCCAAGATTGTGCCACCGCACTCCAGCCTGGACAACAGAGTGAGACTCTGTCTCAAAAAAAAAAAAAAAAAAGAGAAAGAAAACAAAAACAAGGCACTCTTCTATAAATACCAAGACCCTACCTCAAAAGAGGACCTTTCCAACTGCATCCACTCACAGCTTGGTTTTTATACGTGAATTATAAAATGAGTTTAATATTTATCTCAGTGACATGGTTTTGTTAGTAGACATGGAATTGCGATGTTGGATCAAGTTATCCGGAAGACGAAAGATGTCAGAGCCCTCAGCCTCTGGGGCAGGATTTTGCTTTATGGGTTCGATTTCCGCGATGGTGATTTTGAGATCTGGCAACCCCATAGGTTCATGGGGAGCTTGGAGATTTCATAAGAAGGATGTGAGTATAGCATGCCCTGGTCCTTCAAGAAACCATGGGCCAGGCGCGGTGGCTTACGCCTGTAATCCCAGCACTTTGGGAGGCCAAGGCGGGTGGATCACCTGAGGTCAGGAGTTTGAGACCAGCCTGGCCAACATGGTGAAACCCTGGCTCTACTAAAAATACAAAAATTAGCCAGGCATGGTGGTGCACACATGTAATTCCAGGTACTCGGGAGGCTGAGGCAGGAGAATCGCTTGAACCCAGGAGGCAGAGTTGCAGTGAGCCGAGATCGAGCCACTGCACTCCAGCCTGGGGACAAGAGCGAGACTTTGTCTCAAAAAAGAAAAGAAAAGAAAAACCATGCCCAGTTTTGGGGATACTGTTATTCTACCAGACAGGCTCATTTTCCGGGACTGTGTCATTGCATTGAAATCTGTGGTGTTTGTTAAATGTATATTAAAATGAGTCCCAGGCGAGTGAGTAGATATAGGTGAGTCTTCGGCATCTTTCCAACAAGGAGATGCCTTTATCAAATCTTGTGACTTGATATGGATTGACTGAGAAGCTTTGCAGTGTTATATTTGGGGGTTCACGGATTAGAAACTCCTTGTGGAATCAGATGGCTCTGTCTGTTATAGGTTGGTGCAAAAGTAACTGCGGTTTATGCCATTAAAAGTAATAGCAACATAGCAAGACCTCGTGTCTACAAAAAACGTAAAAAAAAAAAAAAAAAATTAGCTGAGTGTGGTGGCTCCCAGCTAATTTTTTACCTTTTTTTGTAGAGACAGAGTCTTGCTGTGTTGCCATTACTTTTAATGGCAAAAACCACAATTACTTTTGCACCAGCCTCCCTTCCTCCCTTCCTACAGATTTGAGTTGGTGGTGCTTGGGCTTCTCCTGGTTTTTGTCCATGTGATACGAAGGGGCCTGTTTAAGCCGCTTCTCTCATGCACTCGGGGTCTGTGACTTCGCATCTGGGTGTGTTGGCTTCCCGGAGGACCTGGCTCAGACCACTAACCGCACGGAGCCTGACCACTTCCCACAGAGCCCAGCTTCCGTGGCTGGCAAGGGGTGTTCAGGATGCTGTCCTTTGGCTGTGCTGGCTGGTCCTACTGCTCTGTTTACCAGGGTCCTGGGCTCACAGTGGGTTTCTTGAGGCTTTGGCAAGATGGGCAATTGGCTCTCCCTGTCTCCTTCTTTCTGTTTCTTCTTCTCTGCCTTTCTTCCTTCCCTCCTCCTTTCTTTCCCCCTCCCTCCTTCTTTTCTCTCTTCCTTCCCTGCTTTTCTCTTTCTTCCTTTGCCCTCAGTTCTTCCTCTCTCTTTTCATTCTTTCTTGAACTCTCCCTCTTTGTTCCTGCCTCCCTCCCTTCTTCTTTTCCTCCTTTTCCTTTTTCTCTCTTCCTTTTCTCTATCTCTTCCTTTCTTCCTTTTCTTTTCTTCTTATGTACCTTTCTTTTTTCTCTCTTCTTTCCTTCCTTCCTTTCTTTCCATCCCTCCCTCCTTCTTTCCTTTTTCCTGCCTCCATCCCTTCCTCCTTTCCTTCCTTCCTTTCTTTTTTTCTCTCTATTCTTCTCTCTTCATCCATCTCTCCTTTTCTTACCTGCCTCTTTTCTTCCTTCCTTGTTTCTTCTCTCCCTCCTTCCCTTCTTTCCTTCCTTCCTTCCCTTCCTCCCTCCCTCCCTCATTTCCTTCCTCCCTGCTTCACTTCTTCCGCCCTCCCTTCCTCCATACCTCCCTGCTTCCTTTTTTCCAACCTCCTTCCCTCCTCGTTCCTTCCCTCTCTTTCTGCCTTCCTCCCTTCCTCCCTCCCTTTCTCCCATCCCTTCTTCCTTCTTCCCTCCTGCTCTCCCTGTTCCCTGCCTCCCTCCCTGCCTTCCTCTGTCTCTCCCTTCCTCCACTCCTTAATTTTGGTTTCCACTTCCCACTCTCACACTTTGAGCCTCTATCCCATTACTTCCTTGCTCAGAGCAGCTCTTTCTAACACCTCCCTGCTTCTGGGAGCCCCAGCGCACAGCAAAAGCAGACCTAGCACCAGTTTACTTTTTTTATTATTATTTTTTATCTTTTTCAACCTTCCATTTCAGATGGCTGAAGACCTGGGGGTGAGCAGAGAACCCAGCGCAGGCCTGCGGAGCGTCCTGACCGTAATCGTTTTATCTGCTAAGACATAGCCTTAAAGCAAACCCTTCCATCTGCCGCTCCCCTCGCCCTGCTGGCAAATTCCCACCACGATGGGATTCTCAATCACATGGCGGATTCTCTGCCTTCAGTTCCATATGCTTTTGCCTTTCTTGATGCACAGAAGCTCATTATAGCAAATCATGTTTCTGCATAAGAGCTTCAGAAAATGAAGAGAAATGCAGACATTTTCTTTTAAACATGAATCTAACAGAAACAGGGCAGTGACTTCCATGTTTTCATGAGTTTTGTCCCTAAGTCCATCCCTGCCAAGGGAACAAACTGGGGCCCAGGGTGGCCACCCTCTTCCCTGCAGTGTCCTAGGTTAAGCTCACTCACGTCCTAAGGATTTGACCTTCCAGGTCATGCATGGATTTTTAAATCTTCAACGTTTTCGGCCCTTGACTTGCATTTCTCACTGCACTTCCTATGAAGCGGTTCTTAACTCTTTCTGTGATCAGTGTTCCAAACAGGTGCACACCTTGGTTCCTAGAAAAACAAAATTCATACGTTGAGGAATCACCTAAACATCTCCTGATCTTCACACTGTAAGGCGTGTTGGGAATTGGTGGGTGGTCAGGTCCCTATTCACACATTTGAGCACGGAGCCTCTGCGGCCGTCTTCCTTGGATTCTCTCATATCCCTGAAAAACACAAATTGTACCTGGATTTTCCTTCTGTTTCCAAAGTCCACCAACTTGTTCTTCAATGTAATTGATTTTAACTTGTTTTCTTTCTTTTACTTTTCTTATTTTTTTCTTTCTTTTCATTTTTTTCTTATTTCTTTTCCTTCTATTTATTTTACTTTTCTTATTTGTTATATGTTATTTCTTTTTCTTTTCTTACTTTTCTTCTTTTTTCATTTTTCTTTTTTTTTCTTTTTTGAATTGGAGTCTCACTCTGTTGCCCAGGCTGGAGTGCAGTGGTGCAATCTTGGCTCACTGCAGCCTCCACCTCCTGGGTTCAAGCGATTCTCCTGCCTCAGCCTCCCGAGTAGCTGGGACTACAGGCACACACCACCACACCCAGCTAATTTTTGTATTTTTAGTAGAGACGGGGTTTCTCCATGTTGGCCAGGCTGATCTCGAACTTCTGACCTCAGGTGATCTGCCTGCCTCAACCTTCCAAAGTGCTGGGATTACAGGTGTGAGCCACTGTGCCTGGCCCTTTTTCTTTTTTCTTTTTTTTTTTTTCTCTTATTTCTTTTTTCTTATTTGTTTTCCTTTTTGCTTTTTCTTTTTATCTTATTTCTTTTACTTATTTTTCTTTTTTTACTTTTATTTATTCTCCATTTTTCCTCATTCTTTTCCTCTTATTTCTTTGACTTTTCTGATTTCTTTTTTTTTCTTATTTTCCTTTTTTTTCATATTCCTTTTAATTTTTTCTTACTTCTTTTACTTTTCTTATTTGCCCTCTTGTGGAAATGAGGCACAGCCTCCCTTATGGTTGAGCCGTAGTTCTAGCTGAGCACGGATGGTTTGATCCTCCTGTGTTGGGGCACTGTATGGTGTGAGGGCACAAAACCTTGACCCACATGGGTCTGGTCACCTTCTCACAGAGGTCACCTTTACAGCCCCCCAACTCTTTGAAGGATGTGTCCCAAGGTGTCTCAAGTCTGATGCAATGAAAGCTGCCCCCCATTGACCACAGGACTGAGTCCAGAATGTCCTGCATGTTTCCCAGAGTGTCTGTCCTAACACCGCTTAAAGATTAGCCACTGCTAGACAGTGATCCTCAGGTATAGGGTCTCAGGATTGGCCCCAAGTACATGGTGTGTGTGTGTGTATAAATATATCTTCAGAAAGCATAGGGACCCATTAAAGCCATATTGCTTTGCTGAATGGTTCTAATAGCTACAGATGATTTCTAGCCTGAAAGAAAAGCACCACGAATTGTTTGAAGTTGACTTGTCACATGTGGCATGCTTGGTCTAAGTTTTGACAGGAAGGGTATGTGGGTAGGGGTGTACGGAGCACCTCATGAGACCATTTCTCCTCCTGAGAGGTCCGTGATGTTGGAACTGTTGCCCCAGATGGACTTTGCCCTTGTGAGACTTTATACTTTTCAGTGGACTTTTTCCCTCTTTAAAACTCGCCAGCTTTTATGTAGTGTTTTATAAAATTACAGGAATAAAAAGAATATCTTTAATGCTTTTTAACCAATGAGGGGAGAGGGAGACATTATTTGTCCTCTGAAATGAATGCAGGTTTTCAATTTCTAGCCAGGACAGTTTGCTGCAAAATGCACCCGTGTTGACAACTTGTGACTGGCAGAACAAATGACATTTGTGGTGAACATTTTCAGATCATTTCGAATGTTCTTCTCTTCGGGGGGTTTTCCTCTCTTTTTCTTAAATCAAAGAATTTGGCCCTTTATGTGGGAGTCATTTAGTAGTTAGGGAGAACAGTTGAAACTGTGGAGTTCACGTAGCATAAACTGGCGAGGCTGTCTCTGCTGCTGTCATTAAAAGTTACGCTGCTGGCTTGGCACGGTGGTTCACACCTGTAATCCCAGCATTTTGGGAGGCCGAGGTGGGCAGATCACGAAGTCAGGAGATCGAGACCATCCTGGCTAACACGGTGAAACCCCGTCTCTACTAAAAATACAAAAAATTAGCTGGGCATGGTGGCGGGCGCCTGTAGTCCCAGCTACTCGGGAGGCTGAGGCAAGAGAATGGCGTGAACCCTGGAGGCGGAGGTTGCAGTGAGCCGAGATCGCGCCACTGCGTTCCAGCCTGGGCGACAGAGCAAGACTCTGTCTCAAAAAAAAAAAAAAAAAAAAGAAGAAGAAAAGTTACGCTGCTGCACCATACAAACGTGTTCCTTTATGAAGGCATTTGAACCACAGATGGGGCCGTTTTACAAATAGCACGGTCTTTGTGAGGGGGAAACGCATGGCCACAGATTTGATGAGCTTCTGCTGCTTCCCTTTGTGTTGAAAACGTGGGTGTTCCTTCACACCAACACTGGAAATAAATAAATACCTATTGATCTGTGCATCTCTTACGCGTTTCCAATTCTGTTGGCTTATGCTGTGGGTCAGAAAAGAAGCGACACCAACAACATTTGGGGACTTGACCCTGTTTGCATTGCGGCATGTTTGAAACATTTTTTAATGGAAATTTGGGAATAGAGGGCCGGGCGTGGTGGCTCAGGCCTGTAATCCCAGTACTTTGAGAGGCCGAAGTGGGCGGATCACAAGGTCAGGAGATCAAGACCATCCTGGCTAACACGGTGGAACCCCATCTCTACTAAAAATACAAAAAATTAGCCAGGCGTGGTGGTGCATGCCTGAAATCCCAGCTACTCAGGAGGCTGAGGCAGGAGAATGGCTTGAACCCGGGAAGGCGGAGGTTGCAGTGAGCTGAGATCGTGCCACTGCACGCCAGCCTGGGCGACAGAGTGAGACTCTGTCTCAAAGAAATAATAATAATAGTAAATAAATAAATAAATAAATAAATAAATAAATTTGGGAATGGAAACAAGACTGGGAAAAAATGCTGGAGGAGGAAGAAAACCGGGTACACAAGACGCCTTGGCTGTCTTGTCCTTTGATGGCTGGGGAAGCTCTTAGTGCTCGGAGTCCTCACTCACCTCTCTGCATTCTGAGGGAGGTAGAAGAGGGGACAGGAGAGCCAATTCAACCTGAGAAGGATGATCGGTGGAGGTGGGTAAAGGAAGAAAGTCCCCTTTCCCTAGGTACTGAAAAGATGCTAATCTGCTGAGATTCTCTGCATTTATTTTTATTTATTTTAATTTTTATTTTGAGACAGTCTCGCTCTGTCACCCGCGCTGGAGTGCAGTGCCACGATCTCAGCTCACTCAACCTCCACCTCTTGGGTTCAAATGATTCTCCTGCCTCAGCCTCCCAAGTAGCTGGGACTACAGGTGCACGCCACCATGCCCAGCTAATTTTTGTATTTTTAATAGAGACGGGGTTTCACCATGTTGGCCAGGATGGGCTCGATCTCTTGACCTCGTGATCCGCCCGCCTGGGCCTCCCAAAGTGCTGGGATTACAGGTGTGAGCCACCATGCCCAGCCTCTGCATTTATTTTTATTTATTTATTTTTATTTTTATTTTGAGACAGTCTTGCCCTGTCACCCAGGCTGGAGTGCAATAGTGTGATCTCAGCTCACTGCAACCTCCACCTCCTGGGTTCAAACGATCCTCCTGCCTCAGCCTCCTGAGTAGCTGGGAGTATAGGTGCACGCCACCACGCCCAGCTAAGTTTTGTATTTTTTAGTAGAGATGGGGTTTCACCATGTTGGCCAGGCTGGTCTCGAACTCCTGACCTCAAGTGATCCACCTGCCTCAGCCTCCCAAAGTGCTGGGATTACAGGCGTGAGTCACCACGCCCAGCCGTCTGCATTTGTTTGATGAGTTTGGGGGCAGTTATAAATAAGAATCTTATTTTCATAGATGCACGTACTTTTTTTTTTTTTTATAGAAAGAGCTTCCATGTGCGTGTTCCTCAGTGTTTAGGGAGAAGAAAGCAACCCTTAAAATAGAGGAAAATGAAGCTGCTTGGATTACCCTGTTGAAGTTCATCTCTGCCTGTGCCATGCGTGAAAAAATACTGGCAAAGTCTTCACTTACATGAGTGTTAGACTCCATGTTCCCAGTGGGTCTCGGGGTTCAGAACTGAGTGCTCTCATCCAAGCAATAGGAGCGTCGACCTCAGGAAAGCCCAGGTGTTTTGTGTATATTTTGAGGAGTGGGTTATCTGTCGCACTGAGCCTCTCTGTGTGTTTTCTTCTTCTTTTCAGCAGAACAAGGGGAGGTGGACATGGAGAGCCACAGGAATGCCAACGCAGAGCCAGCTGGTAAGAAGGACGGGGAACGGTGGCTTGCACATGTGGCCAGTGTTCCCGTTTTATCTTCTCCATCCTCTCCCATCTTGCTGTCCTGCTCACATTCTCAAATTTGGTTGCATGGCTTTGAATGTCTTCCTTTATGTCTTGTTGCTTTGGAGGGATACTTTCAAAAGACAATGGATGTGTAAACTTCCTAGGGCCTGGGCCTTCAGAGAAGACCTATATGTGCCTAAGTCTCTGTTTAACAAAATATTAAGGAAGTTTTCCCAGGAGTTTGAGACCAGCCTGGCCAACATGGTGAAACCCTGTCTCTACTAAAAATACAAAATTAGCTGAGTGTGGTGGTGGGCGCCTGTAATCCCAGCTACCTGGGAAGCTGAGGCAAGAGAACTGCTTGAACCTGGGAGGTAGAGGTTGCAGTGAGCCGAGATCGTGCCATTGCACTCCAGCCTGGGCGACACAGTGAGACATGTTTCAAAAAAAAAAAAAGTTCCAAGTGGCACACGATTGGTGCATAGTTGGGAAGTCCACAGCTGGCTGGTGTGCACTGGGAATTAAAAGTCCATCTCCTGAAATATAACTCGTTAAGTTTTGCTGTCAACTTTTTTTTTGTTGTTACAGATAGGGTCTCACTCTGTCGCCCAGGCTGGAGTGCAGTGGCACGATCATAACTTACTGCAGCCTCGATCTCCTGGGCTCAAGGGATCCTCCCACCTCAGCCTCCTGATTAGCTGGAACCACAGGCGTGCACCACCATGTCCGGCTGATTTGTTGTTTTTTTTTTTTTTTTATTTTGTAGAGACAAGGTCTCACTAGGTTGCCCAGACAGGGTCTCACTATGTTGCCCATCCTGAGCTCAAGCAACCCTCCGACCTCAGCTTCCCAGAGTGCTGGGGTTCTAGGCGTGAACTACCACACCCAGCCTGCTATCACCTTCTAAAAATCCTCTCAACCAGGTGGAAAATGTGGTTAAGAAGAGACTTTAATTCGTGAGAAACTTCTCGGGGTAAAAGGCAGGCATTTTGCCATCAGAACCACTTTTGAAAATGGCAAGAAAAAAATGTGTGTGTGTATATGTGCGTGTATTTTTTTCTTTTGTTTGTGCATACATTGGAACCTTCTCATTTGCCTGAGAGAGGCAGTGCTTATTTTTAATAGCAGCTGTCAAATTGAGAGGGATTTTTAATGAAATGATTTAAAGTATTTTAATTTTTTTTCTTTTTGAGATGGAGTGTCTCTCTGTCACCCAGGCTGGAATGCAGTGGTGCGACCTCTGCTCACTGCAACCCCTGCCTCCCAGTGTCAAGTGATTCTCCTTCCTCAGCCTTCTGAGTAGCTGAGACCACAGGCACCCGCCATCATGCCCCACTAATTTTCTTTCTATTTTTACTGGAGACGGGGCTTTCGCCATGTTGGCCAGAGTGGTCTCGAACTCCTGACCTCAAGTGATCTGCCCACCTTGGCCTCCCAAAGTGCTAGGATTACAGGCATGAGCCACCGTGCCTGGCATTCCATTTTAAAGATAGAGACTTCTAGAAAGTTAGTGTCTCGCCAGACGCGGTGGCTAATGCCTGTAGTCCCAGCACTTTGGGAGGCTGAGGTGGGCGGATCACCTGAGGTTGGGAGTTCGAGACCAGCCTGACCAACATGGAGAAACCACGTCTCTACTAAAAATTAAAAAATAAAAAATAAAAAATTAGCCAGGCATCATGGTGCATGCCTGTAATTCCAGCTACTCGGAAGGCTGAGGCAGGAGAATCGCTTGAACCCGGGAGGCGGAGGTTGTGGTGAGCCAAGATCGTGCCATTGCACTCCAGCCTGGGCAACAAGAGCAAAACTCTGTCTCAAAAATAATAATAATAATAAAAGAAAGTTAGTGTCTTGTTGACTGCTCTTTCAAGTCAGGGAAAGATGTTTAGAACAAGCTATATCTTAAAGAGAAAAGGAAGATTCCTTCTGCCCACTGCAATGAAGTTGTCTGGCTTCATTAGCCAGTACATTGGTATATATGTGTGGAGCCCTCGTTACTTGAAGGGCGTGGCATTCCAGTGTTTTCTGCCACCATTGTTCTTAATTCCTTCTTCCAAATCCCAGCTTCTCCCTCCAAAATAGTTTTAAGACTGACATGCAGAATAAAGTTTCCAAAACTTAAATGAATGGACCAGAAAATCTCAGCCCAGCATCATTGCAAATCAATAAAAACTGCACACTCTCATTTAGAAGATTTATTCTTCCATTTGGTAAGTTATAGGCATTTGTTAATGTCTCTGTGACGTCGTTAGTGGAAATTGCCTTCTGCTGTTTTCCTTCTGCTTTTTCTGCAGCATCCATTTTTTTTTTAATGAATGGCATCATTCAATGAAATTGATGGAATTGATTGAGATTTAGGGTTTTGCTTTTTCGTGATGAGTTTTGGGCCCATTTTTCTTATGCAGAAATAAAACCACTGGCTCCTGAAAGTTGTAGGAACTGTGTCCACGTGAGTGCTCAGGGAACTGGGAATGACTTTCTTTTGTCTCTGTCTCCCACAGTTCAGCGTACTCTTTTAGAGAAATAGAAGATTGTCGGCAGAAACAGCCCAGGCGTTGGCAGCAGGGTTAGAACAGCTGCCTGAGGCTCCTCCCTGAAGGACACCTGCCTGAGAGCAGAGATGCAGGCCTTCTGTTCACGGCGGATTCTTCGTTTTAATCTTGCGATGTGCTTTGCTTGTTGCTGGGCGGATGATGTTTACTAACGATGAATTTTACATCCAAAGGGGGATAGGCACTTGGACCCCCATTCTCCAAGGCCCGGGGGGGGGCGGTTTCCCATGGGATGTGAAAGGCTGGCCATTATTAAGTCCCTGTAACTCAAATGTCAACCCCACCGAGGCACCCCCCCCCGTCCCCCAGAATCTTGGCTGTTTACAAATCACGTGTCCATTGAGCACGTCTGAAACCCCTGGTAGCCCTGACTTTTTTTTAATTAAAATAAGGTAAGCCCTTCAATTTGTTTCTTCAATATTTCTTTCATTTGTAGGGATATTTCTTTTTCATATCAGACTAATAAAAAGAAATTAGAAACCAAGTACTTTTTTTTTTACTTAAATATTTTGCCGTGGGTGGATGTTAAAGAAGGCCGTGGTAATTTACAGGATGCGTTCCAAGTTCTCTTCTTCTGGGGCTTTAAGGCAGATTTCCAGCCTAAATGGTAGCTCTTTATTTCCAAAATGTCCTTGTTGGGCTCTTTTCCTTTCCCGTGTCCTGCCACATCGGGATGGGTACTCTTCTGCACCCAGATACTCCCAGCCAGATACTCTCCTCCATCCAGATACTCTGTTTCCAGATACTCTCCCTGCAGCTAGGTATCCCCTTGAGTCCAGATGCTGCCTGCTTCCAGATACTCCTCTGTATCCAGATACTCCTCTAAATCCAGGTACTCCCTACATCCAGATACTGTACTTCCTAAGATGTACAAGATGTACCGCATTTTCCCAACACTGAAGACTTGACCACAGCTTAAGTGGGTTGGTTAAATACATTATGGCCCAGATTGCAATGGATCTTCTGCCTTGTTAAAAAGAATGAATGAGTCAAGGGTCTTTTTGTTTACTGACACTGCCTAGCATGTATTGAAGCTCAGTAAACACTTGCAGAATAAATCACAGAAAAGCCTCTCTCCTTGAGAAGTTAAGAGATTGGCTCTGATACCAACAACTACCGTACTATTCCAAATACTATTATTTCAAAAATTTATAAAGTATTTTATTCTATGTTCTATTAGCCATTAAGTAACTTTTTTTTTTTTTTTTTTTTTTTTGAGACAGAGTCTTGCTCTGTCACCCAGGCTGGAGTGCAGTGGGGCGATCTTGGCTCACTGCAACCTCCGCCTCCTGGGTTCAAGTGATTCTCCTGCCTCAGCCTCCCAAGTAGCTGGGACTACAGGCGTGCGCCACCACACCCGGCTAATTTTTCTATTTTTAGTAGAGCCTGGGTTTCACCATGTTGGCCAGGCTGGTCTCAAACTCCTGACCTCAAGTGATCTGCCTGCCAAGGCCTCCAAAAGTGCTGGGATTACAGGTGTGAGCCACTGTGCCTGGCCCAGCCCTTAAGTAACTTTTTAATCATCATTCCCAAAATCATAGGACTTTCTTTACATAGAAGTTCCAAAATAATGAAACAAAAGAGTTGTTTTACCCAGGTATTTAATGATCCAACAAGCCGTATAATTTAAACTCTATTTTTCAAGTAACCCACTTGCAATAAAATCATGTTTATTTTTATGTCCATGAGAAATTAAAATGAGTCATCTACAAAGACGGACATCCACCCTCCACAAAAAAATAAGTCTTGTTGACACATTTCTTGGAAGTATAGATTTATTTATAAATAAGCCCTAATTTGACATATCTAAAAAAATACCCTTTTTTTTTTTTTTTTTTTTTTTTTTTTTTTACTATTCTTCTTTTTACTCTTCTGCTTCTTGTTTAATGAGCCATTTCTGTGGATAGTATGATTACAATGAGCCATTTGTGTGGATGGTATGATTATAATACTTACAAAAATGTCAGTGTTATTCATAGAATGACAACAGATTTAATGCATTTTTTCTTTTTTTTATTCTAAAGTTAGTCAGTGTGAAGAATCTGACCTCAAAGACAATTCTTGATGATTCATTGGGGAGGACTAGAAACACCACCCTCTAACTTTATAACGTGTCGTTGGTCACTCAGCAAAGCGGCCAGGCATGCTGGTTTATCCAGCTTTCAGCCCTTGAAGATTCACCAGACTAAGGATTAAGTGAAAAAGAATATCTGCCACCTACTTCACTGAGGCGTAAATAGTCCCTAGAGATCAATGAGAAAACCCAACACCCGTATAAAAACAAAGGGCAATTCACATGTTTTCCAGAAATGGAACGCAGATGATTTTATGAAGATAGCCCATTTGATACCGTTTTTCAACTAAGAGATTGGCAGTAATCAGAAAGTTTGTAGGGCTCTTAGGAAACAGATCTGAGACATCATGTAAGTCCTGGGCATTTGCGAAACTTCTATGGGGAATGGACTGACAGTGTCCTTAAACAATTAAACGTGCACATCCGTGGTCGGCCCCCTCAAGGGTGGAGAGGATGAGGCATTTGTGATGTCTCAATACATCCTGGAGAATCTAGAAGGTCACCTCCACACACCTGCACCACAGGTGGCATCCTATAGGTATTTTGCTCAAGGAAGCAATGAAAGGGTAAGATAAATAACCAAGAGGTGCCCGCCACTGTGTTCACCCAATTTTACATACTCCAAGTTATCACTAGTGTCAAAATCAGAAGAAATAACTCCAATGCCAGAAAAAGCCAGCTGGCTGTGCCCTTCAATATCCTGAGAATGACGGGATGTGAAAAGGTGTCGAATCCTCAACGGCAGGGAGACTGCTTGGGTGACTCCCACCCAGAACTGAAATTGAAGGCGGAGTTTCTGAGCTTAGAAAGGGGAAAGACCCAGCATTTATGACTGACTCCTTCATCCAACCTCTTTCCCCACATCAGACGATTTTTGACATGGGTATGGTAACACCATACGTTTGCATAGAGACATTCATGGGAAGCCTAGCTGCTGTGACGTGCAGCAGTCAGTTTTTAACACCATCATCAGTGGCGAAATGAAACATTCCCTTGAAATCGCCTTTCTCTGGATGACTATTTAAACAGCTTCACGTTAGCCTGCCTGTGCGACTGAGGACGTACTGATGATATCCTCATTTTCCGGTGGAGGAAAGTTTATGACGTCAATCCCATTCCGAATATCAGGACTTTAAATCTCTATGATGTTAGCACAAAATGCAAGTGGAGCCCTCTCCAAGCTTTCATAGCGACATGTATTTTGGAAGCCTTAATGGGGAGACAGTTCTCAATGTGGAAAAGTTGTCATGTATTGCAGAGAAGAGAACAGACCACCATGCCCAGCTAATGTTTGTATTTTTAGTAGAGACGGGGTTTCAACATGTTGGCCAGGATGGTCTCAATCTCTTGACCTCGTGATCTGCTCACCTCGACCTACCAAAATGCTGGGATTTCAGGCGTGAGCCACCGCGCCAGGCCCAATGCATCTCTTTTCTTAGTTGACTTCTTTTGTATCTCTTCATAGCCTTTTCATATTTTTATATTGATTTGTATCTTTCATTTTTTATATATTTAAACTGCCTACTTATGTTAATTCTGTGCCATGGTAACTTCCTTAATTCATGATTCATATGGGCATACATACAGTCATGGATACAACAGGCTTTCGTATATAAAATTATGAAAAAGTTTATTCTTTTAACATTATGTGGGGATACAACAGGTTTTCATATATAAAATTATGAAAAAAAATTCTTCTAACACCTTTGTGGGGATACAAAAGGTTTTCATATATAAAATCATGAAAAAGGCCGAGTGCGGTGGCTCACGCCTGTAATCCCAGCACTTTGGGAGGCCGAGGTGGCTGGATCAAGAGGTCAGGAGATCGAGACCATCCTGGCCAACATGGTGAAACCCTGTCTCTACTAAAAATACAAAAAATTAGCTGGGCATGGTGGCACGCACTTGTAATCCCAGCTACTCGGGAGGCTGAGGCAGGAGAATTGCTTGAACCCGGGAGGTGGAGGTTGCAGTGAGCCAAGATCGCGCCACTGCACTCCAGCCTGGCCACAGAGCAAGAGTCCATCTAAAAAAAAAAAAAAAATCGTGAAAAAAAGTATCTATTCTTCTAACACTTTTGTGAGGGTTACACAGGTTTTCATCTATAAAATAATGAAAAAATGTATTCCTTTCTTAAGAACATTTGTCAGGAATGGGTATTCAATCAAGTGTTTTCTTGGGCTGCATCATGCTGAGTATGGTTTTCTACTTTGACCTGTTAATATGGTGAATTAAATATAATGACATATCATATATCATCCTTCAATCCAATCTTATTTGGTGTTCCACTTTAGTTTTGTTATTTTCTTTAGGATTATTGTGTCAATATTCAAAAGTCAAATTCATGTGTGTTATACGTTTGCATGTAATATATTTCAATATTGTGCTTTCTTCATACATACATTTTGGTAGATTTTCTTCTTTCTCGTGGAAAATCTGATGGCTAAAGTTTTCTGGGCATGGGCTGTGTGTGTGTGTGTGTGTGTGTGTGTGTTTTAGAGGGGGCAAAGGGTTTTTGTTTCTTTCTGATGGAGAGATATTTATTTATTTAGAGATGGAGTCTCACTCTGTTGCCCAGGCTGGAGTCCAGTGGTGCAATCTTGGCTCACTGCAACCTCCACCTCCCAAGTTCAAGCAATTCTCCTGCCTCAGCCTCCCGAGTAGCTGGGATTACAGGCATATACAAGCACGCCCAGCTAATTTTTGTATTTTTAGTAGAGATGGGGTTTCACCATGTTGGCCAGGCTGGCTCAAACTCCTGACTTCAAGTGATCTGCCTTCCTCGGCCTCCCAAAGTGCTGGGATGACAGGCATGAGTCACTGTACCCGGCTGGGAAATGAATTTTTTTAAAACAAACTTTCTGTATTTCTACTTCTTCATTGGAAAGTCATTCGTATTTACTTAAGTTTTCAAATATCACAGTGCAGATTAGAACAAAGTAGTTGTTTATAATTCTTCCGCATCCTCCAAGTGTATGGAGAAGCTCGCATTCTTCTTGTTTCGTGCTGTCATTATTTTAGTGTGTTATCTTCGTCTACTTTAGTTTTCTCAGATAATGTTTAAATTACTTGGCAAATCATTTCTCAATTTTCAATGCATTAATTTCCTCCACCTGCTTTTCTGGAGTTTCATGTGATACCCACTCTCCCCACACAGGATGACTTCTTGAGTTGAATGTTCATTCCATTTATTTTCATTCTTTCTTGCTTAATGTTGTAAACAGGCGAGGTTCTAACTTTTCATCTGTGTACTACAAGCTCTCAAGTTCTTTCATGGGGAGTTTGTATCATGGTCATTTTCTAGTATTTAGCATTTTCAGCTTTTGTTTCCTGTCAACTCAACATGAAAAGTTTTTTAAAACGTCCGGGTGATATTGTTGCTTTGTTTGCTTTCCTGGTTTCATTATCCATTTTCAATTTTGCTGCTGTGAATTTGCACCGTCTCCTTGGGGGGTGATTTGGCTGTATATTAGTCAGCGTTCTCTAGAGGGACATAACTAATGGAATATATATATATACACACAAAGGGGAGTTTATTAAGTATTAACTCACACGATCACAAGGTCCCACAATAGGCCATCTGCAGGCTGAGGAGCAAGGAGAGCCAGTCCCAGTCCCAAAACTGAAGAACTTGGAGTCCAATGTTTGAGGGCAGGAAGCATCCAGCCCGGGACAGAGATGTAGGCTGGGAGGCTAGGCCAGGGTCTCTTCTTGCATTTTTTTGCCTGCTTTATATTCTAGCCTTGATGGCAGCTGATTAGATTATGCCCACCCAGATTAAGGGCGGGGGGCCTGCCTTTCCCAGCCCACTGACTCAAATGGTAATCTCCTTTGGCAACACCCTCACAGACACACCCAGGATCAATACTTTGTGTCAATCAATCCAATCAGGTTAACAGTCAGTATGAACCATCACAGGCAGTGTCTACAAGCAGTGAAACGTGCACACACCTTTCTACCTAATTCCTGCCCATTCCTGACCAACGCTCCTAAGAAAGGAATAGATTGATTTTTTTCTTGATTTTATATCTTAAAAACCTGTTGTATCCATGTCTGTATGTGTGCCAGGGTGAATCACAAAGTCAGGAAGTTCGTGTGACACAGAATAAGAATATCTTTATTCTTTTATTTTTTATTACTTTTTATTTTGTTTTTGAGACAGAGTCTTACTCTGTCCCCCAGGCTGGAGTGCAGTGGCCTGATCTACGCTCACTACAACCTCCACCTTTCCGGTTCAAGTGATTCTCCTGCCTCAGCCTCCCAAGTAGCTGGGATTACAGGCACATGCCACCACACCCGGCTAATTTTTGTATTTGTAGTAGAAATGTGGTTTCACCATGTTGGCCAGGCTGGTCTCAAACTCCTGACCTCAGGTGATCCATCCGCCTCGGCCTCCTAAAGTGCTGGGATCGCAGTTGTGAGCCATCATGTGTGGCCTAGAATATTCTTATTTCCAATTTTACAGCAACAGAATGTCTTCTGTCTTGTTTCTACTTTAAAAAAACAGTTTGCTAAAGCTTTCTTTGTAGTGCAATTGTGAATTTTCAGGAGCATCCCATGAACATTGAAAAGGAGATGCATTCACGCTTTTTAAGGTTATCGAGGATGTGAAAATTAAAGTTGGCTTTGTAAATTCTGCCGTGTCTGTGAGCTCCCAGCATTTGATCAGCTGAGGCTTCGAGCGGTGAAGTACAGTGCTTTTCCCCTAACGTGCTCTGATCTGGAGCCTCCGTGTATTACCGCCGGGCACACGGCCTGCCCTGACCATACTTTAGTGAAGCAGAGGTGATAAAACTGTGTTTCACAGGACTCCCACAACACACAGCTTTGATGTCGGCAAACTAGAACCCGGGAGCCAAATCTGCCCACAGTGTGTTTTTGTACAGCTTTCGAGGTAAGAATTTTTTTGTATTATTGTCGTTATTGTTGTTTTGAGACGGAGTCTTACTCCGTCGCCCAGGCTGGAGTCCAGTGGCATGATCTCGGCTCACTGCAACCTCCGCCCCTGGGTTCAAGCGATTCTCCTGCCTCAGCCACCTGAGCAGCTGGGACTACAGGCATGCACCACTACGCCCGGCTACTTTTTGTATTTTCAGTAGAGACAGGGTTTCACCATGTTGGCCAGGCTGGTCTCGAACTCCTGGCCTCAAGTGATCCGCCTGCCTCTGGCTCTCAAAGTCCTGGAATTACAGACATGAGCCACGGTGCCCAGCCAAGAATGGTTTTTACATGTCTGAATAATTTTTAAAACTCCAAAGAACAATAATATTTTGTGATGCATGAAAATTATGTGACACTCAAGTTTTTATGTTCATAAAGTCCACTTGGTGCACAGACATTGGTTACATATTGCAGCAGAATCCATATGGTTTGCAAAGATAAATGCCTTTACTATCTGACCTTCTGCAGAAAAGCTTGTCTACTCTTGCCTTAAGAAGCATGTAAAATACTTACAACACTGGCACATGTTAGGCATGGTGGAAATCATAGCAATTATTTTGCACCTTCATTACATCTGAGAGGATTTCCTGAATTTAACCATTTAACCTAATTCCTCACTACCTTTTGGGAAACATTTTTTTTATTAAGGTGAAATTCACAAATCATAGAATTAACCTTTTTTTTTTTTTTTTTTTTTGACGCGGAGTCTCTGTCACCCAGGCTGGCGTGATCTCATCTCACTGCAACCTCTGCTTCCCGGGTTCAGGCAATTCTCGTGCCTCAGCCTGCCAAGTAGTTGGGATTACAGGCAGTCACCACCACATCTGGCTAATTTTTGTATTTTTAGTAGAGATGGGTTTCATCATGTTGGCCAGGCTGGTCTTGAGCTCCTGACCTTAGGTGATCCACCTGCCTCAGCCTCCCAAAGTGCTGGGATGACAGGAGAATTCACCATTTTAAAGTGAACAATTCAGGTTGCTTGCTGCTTTCACAGTGTTTTGTGGCCACCACTTCTACCTAGTTCCAAGATATTTTCACTGCCCCCAAAAGAAATCTCATTAGCAGCTGTTTTTTATATTGGCTTCCTGGGGCTGTCATAAAAACATGCTTCAAACTAGGGAGGGGGCTTAAAAAACAGACAGTTAAGCTGTCACAGTTCTGGAGCATAGAGGTCTGAAATCAAGGAGCAAACAGGGTGGATTCCTCCCTCCGTCCCTTCTTCCCTCCCTTCCTCCCTCAATCCCTCCTTCCCTCCCTCCCTCCCTTCCTGCCTTCCCTCCTTCCTTCCTTTCTCTTTCTTCCTTTCCTTACCTTTCCCCTTTCCCTCCCTCCCTCCCTCCCTCCCTTCCTTCCTTCCTTTCCTCCTCCTCCTTCTTCTTTGTTTCTCTTTCTTTCTTCCTTTCTTTCTTCTTTCTCTTTCTTCTCTCTCTCTCGCTCTCTCTCTCTTTCTGAGTCTCACTCTGTTTCTGTTGCCCAGTCTGTAGTGCGGTGGCACAATCTTGGCTCACTGCAACCTCTGCCTCCTGGGTTCAAGCAATTCTCCTGCCTCAGCTTCCCAAGTAGCTGGGATTACAGGCGCGCACCACCATGCCTAGTTAATTTTTGTATTTTTAGTAGAAACGGGGTTTCACCATGTTGGCCAGGCTGGTCTCGAACTACTAATCTCCAGTGATCCGCTCACCTCAGCCACCCAAAGTGCTGGGATTACAGACGTGAGCCACCGGGCCCAGCCAGCAGGGCTGATTTCTTCTGACGCTGTGAGGTAGAATGGATTCCATGCCCCTCCCATTGCGTCCAGTGGTTTGCTGCCAATATCCCTTGGCTTGTAGGTGCATCACCCCAATCTCCCACTTCATGTTCCCAAGGCCTTCTCCCCGTGTGCATGTCAGTGTCCAGATTTCTCTCTTCTTTTAAAATACCAATCATATTGCAGTATGACCTCATCTTAACTAATGATTAGGTTGGTGCAAAAGTAATTGCAGTTTTCACCTTTAAAAGTAATAGCGAGGGGCTGGGCACGCTACCTCACGCCTGTAATCTCAGCACTTTGAGAGGCCGAGGTGGGCGGATCACAAGGTCAGGAGTTCGAGACCAGCCTGGCCAACATGGTGAAACCCCGTCTCTACTAAAAATGCAAAAATTAACCAGGTGTGGTGGTGCACGCCTGTAATTCTAGCTACTCAGGAGGCTGAGGCAGAAGAATCACTTGAACTCAGGAGGCAGAAGTTGCAGTGAGCTGACATCACGCCACTGCATTCCAGCCTGGGTGACAGAGCAAGCCTGTGTCTCAAAAAAAAAAAAAAAAAAAAAAAAAAAAAAAAGTAATGGTGAAAATTGCAATTACTTTTGCACCAAAGTAATACATCTGCAAAGATCTTATTTCCAAAGAAAGTCACATTCTGAAGTACTGAAGGGTTGGGCTTCAATATATGAAGTTTGCGGGAGAAAAAATGCAACTCACAATATATCCATTCCCACGTCTTTGCAGCCCCTGGCAACCGGCAATGTGCTTTCTGTCTCTGCAGATTTGCCTGTTCTGGACATTTCAGAGAAATGGAATCCTACACAATGCGTTCTTCTGTGTCTGTTTTCTCTAACTCAGCATCCAGTTTTTGACGTCCATCCGCTTTGTAGCAGATGTCACGGTGTCAGTCCTCTTTAGGGTCAGGGGACTTTGAAGGAAATATCTTTCTAAATGCATCAACTGCTTCCTGGACTCTGCCACTCAGAGCTTAGGACTGCACAAGCTAACTGCCTTAGAGCATTTCCCCCATATGCGCACACACACACACACACATGCACACACATGCACACACGCACACACACACAGACACGTGCGCACACACACACACACGCACACACACACAGACACGTGCACACACACACACATGCACACACACATGCACACACGCACACACAGACACGTGCACACACACACATGCACACACATGCACACGCACACATGCGCACACACACACACAGACACGTGCACACACACACACACATCTGTGTGCACAGGAACTTAATCCATCCAAGTAACTTACCTTTATAAAGATGTTGCAGTCCAGGCGCGATGGCTCACACCTGTAATCCCAGCACTTTGGGAAGCCGAGGCAGGTGGATCACTTGAGGTCAAGAGTTCAAGACCAGCCTGGCCAATGCAGTGAAACCCTGTATCTACTAAAAATACAGAAATTAGCCGGGCGTGGTGTCAGGTGCCTGTAATCCTAGCTACTCGGGTGGCTGAGGCAGGAGAATCGCTTGAACCTGAGAGGCGGAGGTTGTAGTGAGTTGAGATCACACCACTGCACTCCAGCCTGGGCAACAGAGTGAGACTCTGTCTCAAAAAAAAAAAAAAAGGAAGATATTTCATAGAAGACAACTCCCAAACACCAGGTCAACAACATGAACAGACTTAACACTCCAGGTGCTCAAATTTGCAGAGAGAAAAGTCCAAGGTTTATTTCTCCTTTTGGGTCTGTTTGCCATGAATCCTGCTTCTCTGGGAATTTAGAAGCTGCCCTCATAACTAAGACTGATTTTCCCCTTTCTCCTGCAGTTAATCTATTTACCAGAGGACTTCAAAGCTGTTTGCCAATGGTAACTTTTTAAGTGCTTGCCTACTGCTTCATGGTAGGTAGAGTGTAAGGGTTAACCCACGAGTTGTATATGGATAAATTAGACACAGTCACAGATCTGCAGGGAAGAATATAATTAAAACCATTGTGAACGCAGGAGTC
The DNA here is from genome assembly GCF_028858775.2 of Pan troglodytes. Taxonomy (NCBI): domain Eukaryota; kingdom Metazoa; phylum Chordata; class Mammalia; order Primates; family Hominidae; genus Pan; species Pan troglodytes. Next base: position 3,141,206 of record NC_072421.2, read on the forward strand.
ATCATCGAACTCAGCTATCCAGTCATGTTTCTTCTCCAAGGAGATTTCAAACAGAAGATGTAAATTTTGGTAGTTATATAAAATGTCTCAGATTTAAATGAAAGACACAAAAAGCCACATGTCATCTGCTTTTCCTGAACCACCGTCTCTGCTGAAATATTAGTTCTGCCACCTACAGAGACAACTGAAGGCTGAGGATAAAAAATGCCTCTTGGAAGTCACTGAGTTTGTTAGGTATAAAAGGCAAGACTTCAACTGAGGTCTTTGCACTGATGTGTACATTAACCGCACAGCGGGTATCACTGTACAATCACGTCCTGCAGGAGGAAGATTACAGGCGGCCAGTGTCTTCTCTGGTTTCTGGGTTGGTGACTTTGAACTTGCTACAGCTCCCACACCCGCAGCGAGCAGAGTTGCCAAGCAAGTGTGCCGGCTTCCAGAAGCCTGAGATGCCCATTGGTGCTTGGGAACCACCCCAGTTTCCCCATCCTCTGCGCTGCTGCAGATTGGTTGGGGCAGCCCGGGGAGGCTGGCTCCGACACACGACTGAGTGTGCCTACACTGGTCCCACAGGTTTTCAGCTGTGGAGTTTGGGATCTGAGCTTGGAGCCCATTTGTTTCTGGCAGTTCGGCTCATATTTTCCACTTGAAGACATCGCCTCCCTTCCTTCCAAGCTGGGAGACCAGAAGTCAACAACAGGAGGGTGGAGAGGCCGAGTCTCACAATCCGCTTGGCTGGGGAGTCCACTGAGGTTCTTGCATCCTGAAGCAAACCATGGAGAGCTGGTGGGGACTTCCCTGTCTTGCTTTCCTGTGTTTTCTAATGCACGCCCGAGGTAAGAGTCATTTTGCTTTGAGGGAGATCTGCCTGGGCATGGATTTTTCTATTCTTGCTTTAAGAAACTCTTTCCAAAGGAGTTGCTATGAAGTGAATGGGGATAATTTGCCCAATGGGATTAGAAAGGAGACTAAGAGCAATGGGTGGCTGAGAGGGGAGGGAGAAGACGGGCTGCTCCCATTTGGAATCTGGGAATTAGATCCAGAAGGGCAGGATGTTAGCTGATACCATCTAGATATTCGCCATATTTTCCTGTTTTGATCCATGTGTCCCACGCGTTTAAAAAATGACCTATTTAACTCCGTGATTCAAGCATGACTGGGTGTGTGTGGAATGTCAGTCATTTCTTTCTGATTTTAAAAATTAGTTCTGACCATTTCCATACAGTAAAAGTAGAGTTGAAACTACTTCATCCCGTGGGGCAGATTACCAGAGATTCGTTTGCCGGAAGGGTTGCATTTGTTCAGATTTTTAAACCTTTTCCTAAACACTGTCATTCATTCTTGCAAATTAAAACCACCTGAATTGTTCACATCAAAAACTTCGATATAAACTTGCAGGCTGGCTGTCCCAGACTCCAAGATTAGATTTTTCAGTTCCGTACAAGGACCTCTTTGAGAAACTCCAATGAACTCATAAAATACAGGATTTGAACAACGGTTGAGTAAGTTTCTTTGGTCATTTTAATGTGGCGATTTCAGAGAAGGGAACGCCTGGGCGCATCTTAAGAGAGAGAAGTATTTCTGTTAGGAGTTAAAACACATCATTCAGATGTCCCTGTGGCAGCATTTCCTGTTTATCCTATTTAAAGACATGGACGTCATTAAGATTGGAGTTGGTTGTTTATGGGCGGAGGCGGTGTCGGGATGGATAGATCCTGGTGGACATAGTCTAGGATCTGCAGTGAGAATTTTTTATTATTCTGTGCTGTCTTCAGATCTCACCTAGTAAGTGGACAATGCGGCCATGCATTCATTAGCTTCTGTTTACGGGGAGATGCTCAACAGCAAACCCACCTCCCCAGAAAAGTACTTCCAGGAGTTTGTATCATTCACAGTAAGAGCCAAAGGTTAACCATATCCCCTTGGGCAAATCAACTTCTACAAAGTGCGGATACAGACAGTTCCCAACTTACCATGGTTTGACATGATGCTTCAATTTAAGATTTTTCAACTTTACAACGGTGTAAAATTGGTATGCATTCAGTAGAAACGAAAACTGTACTTTGAGTACCCATACAACTTTTCTTTTTTTTTTTTTTTTTGAGATGTCGTGTCGTTTCATTCTGTTGCCCAGGCTGGAGTGCAGTGGCACAATCTCAGCTCACTGCAACCTCCACCTCCTACTTTCAAGCAATTCTCCTGCCTCAGCATCTCAAGTAGCTGGGATTATAGGCGCCCACCACCACACCCAGCTAATTTTTCTATTTTTAGTACAGACTGGGTTTCACCGTGTTGGCCAGGCTGGTCTTGAATCTTGACCTCTGGTGATCCACCGGCCTCCCAAAGTGCTGGGATTATAAATGTGAGACACCGTGCCCAGCCCCATACAGCCATTCTGTTTTTCATTTTCAGTACAATATTCAATAAATTATGTGACGTATGCAACACCTCATTATAAAGTCGACATTGTGCTAGATGATTTGTCCATCTGTTGGCTGGTGTTCTGAGCACTTTGAAGGCTGGTAAGGCTAAGCTATGGCGTTTGGTAGGGTAGTTGTATTAAATGCACTTGTGACATAAAATGTTTTCTTTTTTTTAATGTGTTTTAATTTTTTTGAGGGAGGGGCCCACTGTGTCACCTAGACTGGAGTGCAGTGGTTCCATCATAGCTCACTGCAGTCTTCACCCCAGGGGTTCGAACAAACCTCCCACCTCAGCCTCCAGAGTAGCTGGGACTACAGGCATTTGCCGCTATGCCTGACTAGTTTTTAAAACTTTTTGTAGAGATGGGATCTCACTATGTTGTCCAGGCTGGACTTGAACATCTCAGCTCAAACGATCCTCCCGCCTTGGCCTCCCCAAATCTTGAGATTACAGGCATCAGCCACCACACCCTGTCCTGCGCTAAATTCTTTGAATGACAGCAGCACTTCCTATGCACTAGGCATGGATTAACTTAGTTGATTGTCCCTCAACCCTATGACGGGAGTGTCGTGCCTGATGTCATTTTACAGATGGTGTATTAGTCAGGGTTCTCTAGAGGGACAGAACTAATGCAATAGAAATATACATAGAGAGAGGAGTTTATTAAGTATTAACTCACATGATCACAAGGTCTCACAACAGGCCGTCTGCAGGCTGAGGAGCAAGGAGAGCCAGTCCAGGTTCCAAAACTGAAGAACTTGGAGTCTGATGTTCCAGCATCCACCTTGGGAGAAAGATGTAGGCCAGAAGACTAGGCCAGTGTCTCTTTTCACATTTTTCTGCCTGCTTATATTCTAGCCACAGCGGCAGCTGATTAGATGGTGCCCATCCAGATTGAGGGTGGGTCCGCCCCTTCCAGTCCACTGACTCAAATGTTAATCTCCTTTGGCAACACCCTCACAGACACACCCAGGATCAATACTTTGTATCCTTCAATCCAATCAAGTTGACATTCAGTATTAACCATCACAGATATGGGTAAACTGAGGCACTGAGGATTTGGACGGGGGCAGCCGGCAGCAGAATCTGAGCTGTCTTGTAGCTCTCTCTCGGAAGACTCCAGTGAGCATCCCGCTCTATCCCAAGCCTTGTCTTCTGAAAATCAGAATCATCCCTCCTCCAAGTGTTACAGGAAAGGGGTCCGGATCCAGACCCCAAGACAGGGTTCTTGGATCTCGCTCGATAAAGAATTCAGGGCTAGTCTATAAACTGAAAACAAGTTTATTAGGAAAGTAAAGGAATAAAAGAATGGCTACTCCGCAGAGCAGCTCTTAGAGCTACTGCTTGCCCATTTGTATAGTTATTTCTTAGTGATATGCTAAGCAAGGCTTGGATTATTCATGCCTCCCCTTTTTAGACCATGCAGAGTTCCTGACATTGCCGTGGCATTTGTAATTGTCATGGTGCTGGTGGGAGTGTAACACCGAGGACAACCAGAGGCCACTCTCATCACCATCTGGGTTTTGGTGGGTTCTGGCCGGCTTCTTTACTACCACCTGTTTTATCAGCTAGGTCTTTATGACCTGTATCTTGTGCAGACCTTCAGTCTCATCCTGTGACTCAGAATGCCTTAATCATCTGGGAATGCAGCCCAGTAGGTTTCAGCCTTCTATTGCTCAGCCCCTATTCAAGATGGAGTCGCTCTTGTTCCAGTGCCTCTGACACAAGTAGCGCCCCTTAGGGAGGTTACAGGAGGGACTGGAAGGAAAGTGAGGTCTGGATCAGGGCCCTTCTGTGTGAATAACATGATGTACATGCAGCAGCTGGGTATGTCCTGGGTAAAAATTAGTTAAATGCACAGGCGACCCTGTTTCATCCCCAGCCATCACCAGCTGGAAATGGAGCACATTCCCAAGATCCCAAAAACATTCTGCAAGGCTGGTGCGATGATTGCTACGAAGTACTTAAGAAAACAGATTATTGTTCAGGATCAATAGCTAATGCATGTGGGGCTTAATGCCTCTGTGACGGGTTGATAGGTGCAGCAAACCACCATGGCACATGTTTACCTATGTTACAAACCTGCACGTCCTGCACACGTATCCTGGAACTTAAAATAAAATAAAGAAGACAGAATATTGTTCACGGTTAATATGCTGTAAATCATTATGATGATTACTAAATTATCAATACAAAACAAGATAATAGCAAGACGGCCATATTCCTAATAGAGGTTGATGTTTTAGCAGCCTCACATTTCCACTGTATTTAATTAGTATTTGCCGTCCAATCCAGAGGGGCATGAAGGAGCACGAGACAAAATCAGGTCTTCTAACAGCTGAGAAGAAGCTGAGAACCAGAAGTGGAAACCCCAAAGGGCAGCGTATGAAATGTCATTTATTGAGGGAAAAAAAAAGAAAATGACAGAGTTCGATAGAAGAAATAAGCACTAGTGTTTAGATAATCAGTAGGGTGACTTTAGTTTACAATAATCTATTGTAGATTTCAAAATAGAAGAGTCGGAATGGTTCTAATATGAAGGAAAGACAAATATTTAAGGTGGATGGATATCCCAAGTAGGCTGATTTGATCTTTACAAATTATATAAATGTATTAAATTATTACATGTACCCTGAAGCTATGTACATCTGTTATGCATCAATTAAAAATAAATTAAAAGAAAAGGATATATGTCCAGGATATACACCAGCTAAGACAGTCTCTTCCAAGTCTATTGTACAATATTCCCTTATCAGATTTGAAACCTGAGAGTTCCCTGACCCCCCCCCTCACAGGATGTGCGACAGGGGTGTGTTTGATCTGTTTGACCGCCGCACACTGAAACCTCTTATGGGAGGCAGAACTTGCAGACGGGCAGGTGCAGCAGCTAGTGTGAGTGTTTTTGAGCTCTGGGCCCCACGGTAGCATCTAGGGATGGGTGTCTGCGACCCCCGAAGCCCCAGTGGGCGTTTTACAGTGCTCTTTTAGCTCTGCCATCCGCACATGGCTTAAGCGTTAGCCAGCTCAGTGCCGTCTTGGTACCCGGGTTCTTGTCCAGCATCCAGGAAGAATCAGGTCACACGAACCAGCTGAAGGATGGTAAATGCGGAAGACTTTGTTGCCAGATGGAGATGACTCTTAGCGGGATGGTTGGGGAGTTGGAAAGGGGATGGAGTGGGAAGATGATCTTCCCCTGGAGTTTGGTTGTCCTGCGGCTAATCTCTTCTCCAACCATCCCCAGCTGAACACCTCTCAGTGTTCAGATGTTCCTTCTCTTCTCTCCTTCTCTGCTGTGCTGCTCTTTGGTTCCTCGCCTTTTCTGCTCATCTGTCTGTCTGTACATGGGGTCTGGGGTTTGGGGTTATATGGGTACAGGACAGGCAGGCATGGTGGGTCAAAAGGCAACATTTGGGCACAAAAATAGGAATGCCTGTTTCCATTTAGGACTACAGGTTTCCAGGCTTGAGGGCGGGGCCTTTGCTGGGGAACTGCCCTCTTCTATCTAGTATCTTCCTGCCTCCTGTCCGTATCAACATGACTTAAAATGTGTGTGCATTTGTATAGAGCTGTGTTTCTATGTAAAGACTAAAAAAGACTTATGAAAAAGATCACTCAGAGCTCTGAACAGTAGCAAATCATATTTCTGAGTACTTCCTGTTGAGTAAAGGTAAGTGAGGATTGTGGCAAGTATTTTTCATTACTTGCTGCATTAAGTTGTCACAGGCTGTTTAGTTTACTTCTAAAAATTGGGATATGGGGAAGTTGTGGGCTGGGCACAGTGGCTCATGTTTGTAATCCCAGCAGTTTGGGAGGCCGAGTTGGGCAGATCACTTGAGGTCAGGAGTTTGAGACCAGCCTGGCCAACATAGCAGAATGCTGTTTCTACTAAAAATACAAAAATTAGCCAGGCATGGTGGGGGGTGTCTGTAATCCCAGCTATTCAGGAGGCTGAGACAGGAGAATCGCTTGGACGCAGGAGGTGGAGGTTGCAATCAGCTGAGATCACACCACTGCACTCCAGCCTGGGTGACAGAGTAAGACTCCATCTCAAAAAAAAAAAAAAAAAAAAAAAAAGAGAAAAACGTTATGATGATCGCCTAAGGTGAGAAGCCATACCATGCCAGCGTACAGAACCCCAAACCACGCCAGCCTCATCCTACGTCTCAGTTATATTTTTCTTGACTTGCTTCCATTCTGGTGCCCCCTCTCTCCCTGCCCCCTCCTTCCCTGCAAAGGATCTAGCAAATTTTTAGGTGTGGAAAGGGAACCACAAATGGGTCATTTCCCTGCCATTGTCACCTTGAGCATGTAGCCATTTAGTGCAGTGATTCTCTGTCTTTGATGTGCAGGTCATCACCTTGAAGGGAGGAGGTATTAAAAGCACCACCCCGTCCCCACCCACTGAGGTCTTTATTCAGCAGGTGTGGGTCAGGCATTTGGGAGCTGGGAGACCTGCATTTTAAGAAGCACCCCAGGTGATGCCCAAGCGGAGCTATGTACTTCTTTTAAGAGATGATGACTCTGTGTGCAACCATGTGGTTACCTTTGCGTGGAGTCTCATGGATCACTGCCACAGTGGGGAGGCAGCTCTGTGCTCTCCAATTCGGTGATGTGTCATTCACTCTATGCAGGCCCAAGGTGACACCCCCAGATACAGATGCTGCCATCCAGCCATTCTCAACCAGGGATCATGTTTATCCACAGGGACACTTGTCGATATCTTGAGGCTTTGAGTTGCCACACTGATAGCAGGGATGCTGCTGGCATCTAGTGGGTGGAGCCCAGAGATGCTGCTCAACACCCTGCAGTGCACAGGACGCCCCACAGAAAAGAATGATCCAACCTCATATGTCAGTAGGACTGAGGCTGAGGAATCTTGCCTTAGCATGAGAGATCCTGTCTGTCTGTCTGCCTATCTCTAGATCTATCATCTACCATTATCCATCGACCTATCTGTCTCTATTATATACACCTATCATCTACCTAATCTATCTGTCAATGATTTTCTGTCTTCTATTATCTATCTATCTATCTATCTATCTATCTATCTATCTATCTATCTATCATTATACCTACTTCTGTATCCAACTCTCATCTCTATTATCTATGTATCTGTCTGTCTGTCTATCTATCTATTTATCTATCTTTCTACCTACTTCTCTATCCAATTCTCATCTCTATTACCTATCTATGTATCTATGTATCTATCTATGTATCTATCTATCCATCCCTCTGTCAATCTATCTATTTATCTAGCAGTCCATCATCTATCTATGACATTCTTCTGCTACTCAGGGATAATTGTGTTCCTCAAGTAACACTTGGCAATGTCTGGAAACAATTTTGGTAGTTGCACTGGGATGGGTGTTCTCGCATCCGGTGGGTGGAGACAAGGCATGTTGTTCAACACCTTACAGTGCACAGGACAGCACCCATGACAGAGAGTTATGCAGCCCCAAGTGTCATTAGTGCTGTAGTGGAGAACCTGCTGTTAGTTGTAACTTCTAACCCTGCGAAAGGGGACAGGTTGGAAATGTCATGCTCCTGTACACTGTAGGAGGTATAGTTGTCTGGAGGTATAGTTGTCCTGTACAGTATAGGAGGTATGGTATAGTTGTCTGGGGCATTTCTAAATGGATCTTACTGTCAGAATGCACTTGTAGGATCTTTTCCCCATAGGGCATAGAGCCATGGCACATATAACCCAGAAGCTAAGCATTCCATAGTTTCCTTGTTGGAGTAGGAAGGGGCTGTGCAGAAAAAGTCTATGGCTGTTTGGCACCTGAGTGTGAAGACATCTGGCAAATATTGGAGCCAATTAGCAGACAGGCACGGAGTCCAAGAAATGTCTCCCCTTTCTTGGATAACAACTGACCCTTCCTGTGAGGGCCCCCCTCATTCCAGCCATTTTCCTCTTTCTCATTGGCAGACAGGGGGTAGAAAAGTGGGGTTCTGCCTGCAGGTGGGGCTCTGCCAGACACGGCTAAGCTCCTGGGGATTCCCCCGATGGATCAGGGGCCAGAGGCACCTAAACCTGTGAGTGATGTGTGCAGCCACGGTGCTGAGACTGGGAAACTCTGCTGTAGTCTGTGAATCCCAACCTCTGGGAATGCTTCAGAATCTGCATGTGGCCAGATTCTGGGCTGATCTGGAATCTGCATGTGGCTGGATTCTGGGCTGATCCAGGCATGGAGGCGTGTGCCTGTAATCCCAGCTACTCGGGAGGCTGAGGTGAGAGAATTTCTTGAACCTGGGAGGCAGAGGTTGCAGTGAGCTGAGATTGTGCCATTGCACTGCAGTGAGCCGAGATTGCACCACTGCACTCCAGCCTGGGCAACAGAGCGAGACTCTGTCTCAGAAAAAAAAAAATTAAGGAAGAGTATTATTGAGGGCATAGGCCAGGCGCGTGATGTTGCTGAGATGAAACTGTCTCTCCAGATTCCCAAACCCTGGTTATCTCCACTGAACCAGGCTGTCCAATGGCATCCCCATTGTAATTGACCATGTTCCATGGTTTAAATCTGTTGTGAGCCAAATTGTACCCTCCTCAATTTTACAGATGGAAGTCCTAACCTGCAGGACCTCCAATTGTGACTGTGTTTGGAGATGGGGTCTTTAAAGAGGTGATTCAGGCTGGGTGCGGTGGCTCGTGCCTGTAATCCCAGCACTTTGGGAGGCTGAGGCGGGAGATCATGAGGTCAGGAGATGGAGATCATCCTGGCTAACACGGTGAAACCCCATCTCTACTAAAAATACAAAAAAAAAAAAAAAATTAGCTGGGCGTGCCTGTAGTCCCAGCTACTTGGGAGGCTGAGGCAGGAGAATCGCTTGAACCTGGGAGGTGGAGGTTGCAGTGAACCGAGATCACACTACCGCACTCCAGCCTGGGCGACAGAAAAAAAAAAAAAAAAAAGAGGTGATTCAGGCAAAATGAGGTCACTAGGTCGGGCCCTGATCCAACAGGACTGCAGACCTTATAAAAAGACAAGATGAAGACACAGACATGCACAGAGGGATGACCCTGTGAGGACTCAGGGAAAAGATGGCATCCGCAAGCCGAGGAGAGAGTTCTCAGGAGGAACCAGCCCTGCCCACACCTTGATCTCAGACTTCCAGCTTCCAGGCCTGTGGGAGAATCAATGTCCACTGTTTAAACAGCCTGGTCTGTGGGACTTTGCTATGGCAGCAGCCACAGTGGACAAACACATTTGTATTCCAATGAATGAGTTACCGCTGTAAGGGTTGAATTGTGCGTCTCCAAAATTTATATATTGAAGGCCTAATCCCTAGGACCTCAGAACATGACTGTGTTTGGTGATGGGGTCTTTAAAGAGGTGAGAAGGGTACAATGAGCTCAGGAGGTTGTGCCCTGATACAATAGGACTGGGGTCCTTATAAAAAGAGTAGATAAGGACACGGACACACACAGAGAGATGACCCTGTAAAGACACAGGGAGAAGAGGGTGTCTACAAGTCAAGAAGAGAGGCCTCAGGAGGAACCAGCTCTGCCCATGCCTTGATCTCAGAATTCCAGCCTCCAGGACTGTGGGAGAATAAAAGTCTGTGGTTTGTAAGCCACCCAGCCTATGGTATTCTGTGATAGCAGCCTGCAATGGACTAAGACATCTCATAAGAAGAGCAGATGAGGACACAGACACGCACATAGAGGGACGACCACGTGGGGACACAGGGAGAAGACGGCGTCTACAAGCCCAGGACAGAGGCCTCAGGAGGAAACAGCCTTGCCCATATCCTGATCTCAAGACGTCCAGCCTCCAGGACTGTGGGAGAATCAATGTCTGTTGCTTATAAGCCACCCAGTCTATGGTATGCTGTGACAGCAGCCTGAAATGGACTAAGACACCTCATAAGAAGAGGAGATGAGGACACAGACACACACAGAGGGATGACCACGTGGGGACTCAAGGAGAAGACGGCATCTACAAGCCCAGGAGAGAGGACTCAGGAGGAACCGGCCCTGCCCACACCTTGATCTCAGACTTCCAGCTTCCAGGACTATGGGAGAATCAAGGTTGTTGTTTAAGCTGCCCAGTCTTTGGGATTTCATTGTAACAACTCTGGGAAGCCATTACCAAGTCTCTGTCCTGCAAAGTGAGATCCATGGATCTGCAGCCTTGACATCCCCTGGGAGCTGATGAGAAACACTGTGTCTTGGGCCCAGACAGACCTGCTGAAGCATAGTCTGTGTGTCACCCATGTCCTGAGGGATCCATATGCATGCCACTCTGGGAAGATGGGTTTACAACACACCATCAACCAGTGCCTCATTGCATGGTCTGCGGTATTTTCCTCGAGTTTTCCTTGCACCAAAGATGTCTTGCTTTTTATGATGAATGATCATTCCTTCCTCTTTGACGACAAAATACTTCGATCTCTGCAGACACCGTCTGTTGTGTTACAGACAGACACTGAGGCCTGAATTCTCATTACCAATGTTTGCTCTAATAGAGCTTCAATCTGCAACTGCATAATACGGTCACTGGGAAGTCAAGAACGGGGCCGGTTGGTTGACCTTCTGGGGAGAGGCTGGGCTGCTCGGATGCTGAGACCGTGGAGGGTTCATGGGTTCCGAGGAGCAGATCATGCACCAGGGCGGCCTGCTCAGCTCTGGCATCTGCAGCCCCAGTGAGCTTGAGCATTAAGGAGTCCCTGGATATTCATGTTGAGGTGTGGAGGAGGAGACTCCAGCTGTGTTTGATTTCCTGTCCTGCTGGAAACATAAACTTCATAACCAAGTAGAGAACAGAATGGATTTCATTTTATCCATGGGGATAAACTGGAACCCAGCCCTCGGCAAACAAGGCCCACCAGGAATAAGATTTCCCCATTGGGGCAGCAGCCTTCCTTGTCACTTTCTGTTGCAACCTACAGTCCTAACCTAGTCATATGATTGAATTTTTTTTACTCTGTGAATCATGCCGTCCTGGGAGAGAGTGAGATGGAGCAAGGACACCCCTCTTAGGGGCCTGCCAGGCACTCTCCCTAGCATGGAAATAAAGGAAAACCTTGAGTTCCTTCAAGGGAAATTCCAGGCACCTCGCTGGCCTTGAGAAGTGCATGGAGCAGCTTGATAAGCAAGAAGGTGATTGTAGTGTAGAACAATAGCCAAGGAAGTTAGAGCCTCAATATGTTTAGTTTCCTGTAAAGAGTAAAGATAACATCCTTTTTTGAGATGGAGTCTTGCTCTGTCACCCAGGTTGCAGTGTAGTGGTGCAATCTTGGCTCAGTGCAACCTCCAGCACCTCCTGGGTTCAAGTGATTCTCACGCATCAGCCTCCCAAGTAGCTGGGACTACACGTGCACACCACCACGCCCACATTTTTGTATTTTTAGTAGACACAGGGCTTCCCCATATTGGCCAGTCTGGTCTGGAACTCCTGACCTCAGGTAATCTGCCTGCCCTGGCCTCCCAAAGTGCTGGGATTGCGGGTGTGAGCCACCATGCCCAGCCAAGATAACATCTTACTATATGGCCCTGAATTGATTTTCAGGAACCCAGACCCCCACCAAATAAAAAATGCCATCTGCTGGCTCATAGACGTTGGGTAAGAGAAACTGAGGCCTGAATTCTCATTAGAAATGTTTGTTCTAAATTCCTTCCCAGGGGCGTGTGGCGGTGGGAGGGGGGTGGAAGGGGGTGCGGGGAGGTGCTGGAGGAAGTCACACCAATGGCCAGAACTAAGATTGATTTCTGCTGACCCCAAATGCTCAAACTTCGCCTCTTTAACCGATGACAAATCAGAGAAACTTTGAATCCACATTAAGCCCCTGCTTCCAGGTATCCCGCCTTTTTAGATCAAAGCAATGTATAGCCTGCATGTATTATGGCTTTGCCTGTAACCTCTGCCTCCTTGCCATTGAAAACCCTCACCTACTGGCCACCCAGGAGGTTGGGTCTTAAGGCATCAAGGAGGTTGCTTGATGCCCTCTAAATAGCCCGGAATAAATGCCTCACTTCCTCACGCTGCAATCCCAATGGCAGTGTTCGGCTTTACTGCACAGGGCCGGTGGACCTCAGTTGAGTTAGTGGGAGGTGTTCGAACCAGAGCAACTCCAGCTTGAGTAGGGGCTGTGTAAAATGAGGCCGAGAGCCGCTGGGCTGCATTCCCTGATGGTCAAGGCATTCTAAGGCACAGGATGAGATAGGAGGTTGACACGAGACACAAGTCATAAAGACCTTGCTGATGAAACAGCTTGCCGTAAAGAAGTCGGCCAAATCTTACCAAATCCAAGATGGCGACGAGAGTGACCTTGGGTGGTCCTCACTGGTATCTTCCCACCAGCCCCATCACAATTACAAATGCCATGGCAATGTCAGAAGTTACCCTATATGGTCTAAAAAGAGGAGGCATGAATAAGCCACTCCTTGTTTAGCATATCCTCAAGAAAGAACCATACAAATGGGCAACCAGTGGCCCTCGGGGCTGCTCCGTCTATGGAGGAGCCATTCTTCATTCCTCTGCTTTTCTAATAAACTTGCTTTCATTTTATGGACTCTCCGCAAATTCTTTCTTGTGCAAGGTCCAAGAACCCTCTCCTGGGGTCTGATTCCAGACCTCTTTCTGGTCACAAGTTCAGTCACAAGAACCATTATCATATGCTTTCTATATATACACATAGGTATTTTTTAATTGCTGAACTGGAGTCAAAGAGAAACCTTAGGATTTGCCTGAAGGAAGTCAAGATTTGTCCTTCTCGGGGTCCCTGTGCCAGCTTTGTAAAACCTCGGAACTTTCCCCTCTGTGGGCTTCCTCAAGCTGAGGAGGGCTCTATGGGCTTAGTACCCACTAAGTGGCTTCATCTGCAGCAGCTGACCCAAGAAAGTTGATTTAAATGAACCCACACTTCAGAGGAAACCAGTACAATCCGATGTAAAGAAATAAAAAATAGGCCGGGGGCGGTGGCTCATGCCTGTAATTACAGCACTTTGGGAGGCCGAGGCGGGTGAATCTCTTGATGCCAGGAGTTCAAGACCATCCTGGCCAACATGGTGAAACCCCGTCTCTACTAAAAATACAAAAATTACCTGGGCATAGTGGCATGCACCTGTAGTCCCAGCTACTCAGGAGACTGAGGCACTAGAAGTGCTCGAACCAGGGAGGCAGGGGTTGTAGTGAGCCGAGAGTGCGCCATTGCACTGCAGCCTGGGCAACATAGTGAGATTCTTTATGAAAAAAAAAAAAAAAAAAAAAAAAAGGCTAGGCACGGCGGCTCACGCCTGTAATCTCCGCACTTTGGGAGGCCAAGGTGGCTGAATCACGAGGTCAGGAGTTTGAGACCAGGCTGGCCAACATGGTGAAACCCCATCTCTACTAAAAATTAAAAAAATTAGTTGGGCATAGTAGGGGGCGCCTGTAATCCCAGCTACTCAGGAGGCTGAGGCAGGCAGGAGAATCAATTGAACCTGGGAGGCGGAGGTTGCAGTGAACAGAGATTGCACCATTGCACTGCAGCCTGGGCAACATAGTGAGGTTCTGTATGAGAGAAAGAGAGAAAGAGGGAGGGAGGGAAGGAAGGAAGGAAGGAAGGAAGGAAGGAAGGAAGGAAGGAAGGATGGAAGGAAGGAAGAAAAGAATTGCTTGAAAGGGCTTTGTTTCTCCAGGGCACGCAGATCAAAGGACATTGGATTGAATAATGAAACAGAAGAGCCTGTCTGAATTTGCTAATGTGGTTGCACGTCCCGTAATGATTGCAGTTGGCTCTAATTCAGTTCCGTGGTGTATAAATTCTGCTGGCAATAGCTGTAATTGGCGTCAGGGATTTAGATAGTCTCTGTGTGTTCCTTTTCATTTTCTGCTCAGAGCCTGCTGGGAGCTGATTTTCTTCTTTAAAGCGAGGTAAATAATTCAGTGGGGAGCAGAGGTTTTGCTGTGGGTCCATTGCTCTCCTGTGCTGCGTGGCAGCTGTGCTGGTGGCAGCTAATGTTCAGTGGGCAGTGGCCTCGACATTGCATTATTATTATTCGAGCAATGGTACTGTTCTTTGCTTTGCAAAATTGCTGTTTGTTATATTGACTTTCTGGGGTCGTGGCCCCTGAAGCATTACTGAAAATCATGGACATGAAGCAGATTTATTAACTGGAGAAAAGACATACAAATGTATTTAATGTGTATACACGGGAGCATTCAGAATGAAGACCCCAAGTTACAAGGGGAGATTGTCTATATTTATGCTTTGGTTCATCCAAGTCTGGACAGCTGTGTAGAAATAGGGTTGGACAAAAAGGGCCTGATCCAATGCTAATGGCCTGAGTGGGGAAACCCAGCCAGGCCTGTGTGTCTAGATTCTTCTTGGCCTCTCTCTCTCTCTTTTTTTTTTTTTTTTTTTTTGAGACGGAGTCTCACTCTGTTGCCAGGCTGGAGTGCAGTGGCACAGTCTTGGCTCACTGCAATCTCCACCTCCCAGGTTCAAGCAATTCTCCTGCCTCAGCCTCCCGAGTAGCTGGGATTACAGGCACGCACCACCACGCTCAGCTAAGTTTTGTATTTTTAGTAGAGACGGGGTTTCACCATGTTGGCCAGGATGGTCTCGATCTCCTGACCTCGTGATCCGCCTGCCTCGGCCTCCCAAAGTGCTGGGATTACAGGTGTGAGCCACCGCGCCCAGCCTGTGCCACTCTTTATACAGATAGGATAGAGGGAAAGTTAGATTCCTGTTTTTAGGTTTTATGGCTGGCTTCGGGGGGAAAGGCGTTCTTGTTTCTGGGACCCGTCTTGGGGAAGAGGGATTCTAGTTCCTTCGGTGCCTTAGGGGAGAATGGGACTCAGAGACGGGGGGCTGGAGAAGTTTCGAGAGAAACTTCTGCTTCTGAGGCTGCTGCTGAGGCCTGCACTTGGCGGTATTGTTTCGTAAGCCTGAACCACGTGCAGGTCTGAATCAACATAAAGAATTTGGGTGGGAGGCAGGGGAACTCCAATAAGAAGCATCTTTGAATCCGGCAGGGGTGGAATTTGGGCCCCAGAGGGGTTTGGTGACTGCAGGCTACGGAAGAATGCTTCAAAGTGCTGTATCACATGGCTTTGCTCCGAAGGGTCCCGAGCACAGCTTTACCGGGGGCTCATGTGTAGCGCTCGGCCCACCCGTCCACCAACAGGAGCCACTTAATCGACATCTCCAGGATGCCAGCAAGCGAGGACCGTTGTCATAGTCCCAGCACAAAATGAGGCTGCTTTCTTCTTGGGGGTTTAGGGATCCCAGACCACAGGGATTTGATTAAAAGCCGCTCAGTTCACTAACTATAAGCAAAGCAAATCGGAAACAGATCTCCTGTTCCTGCCCCGTCTTATGTTCCCAGTGGAAAATAAACCCCGTGAAAGCAATAGCGTCACGTGCAACCCGACCTTGGAGACAGAGACCCCACAGTTAGCGCTGTCTACCTGGGACATCTCCCAGCCCAGGGGTCTTACTCCAGGCCCGTGAGGGCCCCAGCCGTGGCTTTGCTGCAACTTCCCTGGAGAGGAGAGCGGACAGGGGGCCCTGCCTGGGAGGTAGATTTCCTGCCTGGCATGCAGGACTGGACACTGTCTCAGTGCCCAGGCCGTGTGATGCTGGCCGGAGTCTGCCTGGTTTATGTAACGAAGTCTGGGTGTGACCAACAACGGCCTCGTGTGTGTGAGTCACGCATGCAGCAACTTCTGGCTGCAGTGCAACCCCTGAAACCAAGCAAAGCCTAAAACCCCCAGGCTCCGCTTCCTCTGTGACCCTCCCCAACCCCAATTCCTGTCATCTCTCAGGGTCATCCGGAGCATCTCAAAGCTGAAGGAGCCTCCGCTGCAACCTGGCCTCCTGTCTGCAGCCCTCCCGTGCCACCTGCCTGTTTTATGCAACAGCATTTCAGAGAGGAGGGGCCGGGAGGGGAGAGATAACACCGAGGCCTTCGGTTATTTAGGGCAACAGCAGGGAGTGGCCGGGTGCACAGATTGGAGGAGATTAAGTGGTTGCTGAGGGGATGCCTGGGATTGCTGGGATGGGCGGAGACATAACACAGTGAAAGATATTGGTCAATGGTGAACACAGATTGGAATGTAAATTCTCAGGGTGTGTGCATAGCCGGGACGCTTCACTTTGGCGTCCTGGACAGGTGTCTCGACTGGAACTGCTGGCAGCCTTGGAGGGGAGATGTTGCACAGATCCAAGAGGCTGACACGGTTCCTGTCCCCCAGCCCAGTCTGAGCAGCTTGGACCATGATGATCAAGAGCGCTGGAGGAGGCCAGGTGCGGTGGCTCACGCCTGTAATCCCAGCATTTTGGGAGGCCGAGGCAGGTGGATCACTTGAGGTCAGGAGTTCGAGACCAGCCTGGCCAACATGGTGAAACCCTGTCTCTACTGAAAATACAAAAGTTAGCTGGGCGTGATGGCATGCACCTGTGATCCCAGTTACTCAGGCGGCTGAGGCACAAGAATTGTTTGAACCCAGGAGGTGGGAGTTGCAGTGGGCTGAGATTGTGCCACTGCACTCCAGCCTAGGCGACAGAGAGAGACGCCATCTAAAAACAAAACAAACAGAAAGAAAACAACAAT
The DNA here is from genome assembly GCF_028858775.2 of Pan troglodytes. NCBI lineage: Eukaryota > Metazoa > Chordata > Mammalia > Primates > Hominidae > Pan > Pan troglodytes. The sequence continues at coordinate 3,158,172 of NC_072421.2, forward strand.
AAAAAAAAATAAGAAGAGAGCTGGAGGGAGCAAAGATTGGCTGGGTTGTTCTTAAAGGCGAGCCTGTAGTGATCGCCGGTAACAGAGAATGTCATCTGAGAGGGACGTGGGGGCTCCCAGAGTTTAAGAGAAACGGCCGTGTGGGATTTGACCTGTGATGGCACCGCCAGCTCCCAGCCTCCAGTCTGGGCCCAGGGGCAGCTGCTGTGTGCACCCTGGGCTCAGAGTTCCCCTTCCCTCCAAGGTTTGTGACTTTGTCCTGACTTAGGGATTCCTGTCTGGGGATGCGTCTTCTGCTCCGGAGAGGCCCTAATTGCCTCCACAAGGAGCTGCAAAGCCTGCCCGGGTGGCATCTGACTGGAGCCATGCCACAGCCTATACGAATCTATGTTGGAGCCCTTGAAGCTTCCCCCAGAGCAAGCGTCACCCAGGCAGACCGATTTTTGGGAGGGAGACAGACATCAGAGCGGGGGAGACCCAGCACCTAGGGCTCACCTGGTTCCCCCAGGCTTAGCCTCCTCCAGGGCTTAGTGTTTGAGTGAGAGATTGTCCCCCCTGGACAATTCTGTAGATTCTGACTCTGCTCCTGCCTTGCCCTGAACTTCCTAGAACCTCAGTTTCTTCCTTTGGGAAATATGCATGCTGGTCATACCAACATCCTTGGGTGGGCATATGAGACTCTTGGGTGCCTGGCATTACTGCAACAGAACTCAATGCATAGTAAGTGCTGATTCAATGTGCTCCTGGCTGCATCCTCTACTTCCTGATAAATTCTCTGGTGGTGTTTTCTCTACAAGGCTAGTACTGGCAGGGGCAAGTGAGGAACAAGATCAAGGTGTGCATATATGTCAGCAAGAGGGACCCTTCACCCTCACAAATTCTGCAGTGTGTTTTTAATGATGTGTCCCAAAGATGTGAATGTTCTCTTCTCTCTGCTGCAGACACATTCATTAGATTAACTGCTTTTGGATCAGGTAGGAACCTCAGCTTGTCCACACAGGTTGCTTCCTGACCCTGTATTTGTCAGTGTAGGCTAGCTGCTGTAACAAACAGCCCCCAAAGAATTAAAAGTTTATCTCTTGTTTGTGTTGCAGCCAGGTGAGGTGGCAAAGGTGTCCTATGCTCCATATAGTCTCTCAGGCATCCAGGACCCTCACATTGTTGTGCTTCACCTTCTTCTAGGGCAGCCCCTCTCAACCTAGACTCTGTGTGTGTGTGGAGGGGGGGGGGGGGCGCGGCGGGGGGATATGCCTGTCCTAAGCTGTGAGTGGGACAGTCCAGGAGAGAAGTCTATGTGCTTGGAGAGAGGCTTCCTTCAAAGTTTCCTGGCCATGAGCAGGAATGAAGCTCTGACACAGGTTGCAACGTGAACGCAACTCAAGAGCATCATGCTCAATGAAAGAAGCCAGGCACAAAATACCACATATTGTAGAATTCTATTTATATGAAATTTGCAGAACAGACAATTCATGGAGACAGAAAGTGGATAGTGGTTGTCAGGGGCTGGGGAGGCGGGAGGGGAACTAACTGCTGAATGGGGACAGGGGTCTTCTTTTGGGTGATGAGTATGCCCTGGGACTAGGTGGAGGTGGTGGTTGCATCTCCCACGTAGCTCATGGTCAGGTTAGTTTTAGTGCTCTGGGCGACCCTAGGCTTGCAGGAGGAGGGGAGCAGCATGAGGTGAGGAACAAGGGGGATTCTGGCCTTTCCATCATGGGGTGACTTATGCCCTGTTTGCTCCCAATAGGTCAGAGAGACTTTGATTTGGCAGACGCCCTTGATGACCCTGGTAAGTGCCGATATTTCAAGGGGAGCCTTCCCTTTTCAGCTTGGATCTAACAGCATCAGCTGTATAGTTACTTTGGGGTTGGATTGGGCCAGTGTTGGGAATTTCTTGGTGTTGAGATCTCTGTTCTTTGCAGGAGATTGCAGACACCTTGAGACAAACCTTTACACACTCTCTAAAAGTCTCAGACTCATTTCTTGGTAGGTCTGTGCTTCTAAACCTGTGGTTTAGGAATATGCTAGTATTTTATTACTTTATTTTACTTTATTTTATTGAGATGGGAGTCTCGTTCTGATGCCCAGACTGGAGTGCAGTGGTGCAATCATAGCTTACCACATAGCCTCGACTTCCTGGCTCAAGTGATCCTCCCACCTCAGCCTCCCAAGTAGCTGGAACAACAGGTGTGTGCCCCCATGCCAAGCTAATTTTTTTCTTTTTTCTTTTTTGTAGAAACGGATTCTCACTATGTTGCCCAGGCTGGTCTTGAACCCCTGGGCTCAAGAAATCCTTCTACCTTGGTCTCTCAAAACACTGGGATTACAGACGTGCCTCAACATGCCTGGCCCAGTTTCTGCTTTTCTTACACTTCAGTTCATATCCCTCATTGTCCCACACCCCGATCCCAATCCGTGGCCTCCAATCTCCCCTCCCAGAGCACACTTCATTCCGTTCTCCCCTCAACTTCTCTGGTTACCTTCACTGACGGGGCTGTGAGTTTTTCTTCTCCAGGGCACTGAGGACCTGGAATCTTCCCATTCTGTGTTTTCATCAGTCCAAGTTCAGCTAGAACCTTTCTGGCTGACCAGAATGCTGAAAATATGTGTCCTGGGCCCTGCAGAAAGTCCTGCTTGAGGCAGATAGTCTAATTGAGATTCAGGTGTATTCAGACCGCGGTGGGTGGGAGAAAGGGAAAGATTTGGTTTCTAATGCAGGCACAATGGAACCAAACATTTATTTTGAAAGAAAAATAAACTTTTGTGTACACAGAGGAAGAATCCATTGGGCTTTAGCATTGGGAACAACTGGTTGACCAGTGCAGTTACATAATGGTGTTTGTTGGAGGAAGAGAGAATGATAACCAGATCTGATCCTAAAAAGCCAACAACAAGATGATAGGAACTCATCTCTCTCCCAGTTTTCTGCACACAGTGATGTTTTTGCTAATAATTATCCTACAAAGCAGATACAAAATTGTTGTCAGTGCAACAGGAAAATGTAATGACTCACCCCAACATGGAGATGCCATTTCTCCCATGAAGTTAGAAAAGGTGAAGGTTGAATCCTACCCTGTCAAGGCAGATTGAGGGGTGGGGGTTGGAGGCAGGTGTGTGGTTGCAACCACTTTGGAAGCATTGGGGGATTATCTCCAAAATTCAGACCGAGTGTGTAGCACCAGCATTTGGTCTGGATAAAGAATGAGGCATATCTGCAAGAGAACCCTGTGCAATAGTGAAGGAGGGGCTGGCTGGTAGGCTCAGATACAGAACAAGACATGTTATTGATCTGAAAGATCACTGACATGTGACCCAGGAGTTCCACTTCTAGACAGATACCCAAGAGAATTGGGAGCAGGGACTCAAACAGTTATTTGTGTACCCATGTTTGCAGCAGCAATATTCACAATAAGCCAAAGGTGGAAACAACCCAACTGTCCATCAGGGGATGAATGAATGAACAGAATGTGGTCCCTCCAGGCAACAGAATATGATTTGGCTGTTAAAAAGGAAGGGGGTTCTGATGCATGCTACATGAGCCTTGAAAATGTGCTCAGTGAAAGAAGCCAGGCACAAAAGGCCACAGGGTGTAGGATCCCATTAATATGAAATGTCCAGAATAGGCAGATTCAGAGAGACAGAAAGTGGATTAGTGATTGTTGGGCTGGAAGAGGGGACAAAAGGGAGGGACTGCTCGTGGCTATGGGGTCTCCTTTTGGGGGGATGAAACTGTTCTGGAACTAGATACAGGTGGTGATTGTACAATATTGTGAATATATGAAACACCATTGAATTGCACACTTTAAAATGTCAAATTTTATATGTGAGTTTCACATTAATTTTTTAAAAATCACATAAATAAACTTCTTTTCCACTCACCTGGTACTACCTTTTCATTGCTCACCTAGAGGACTGCCAGTGCCTGCAAACACATCTTTGAATGCATCGTTTTGCTACCAAGAGCCCCCCATGAATGGGCAGGCATGTGCCTGTTCACACACAGCCCTTCCTTATGGGAAGGAAGTCCCAGTGCAGAGGAAGCACAGTCACCTGCATGGCGACTGTGGGGAATTCACTTTTCACTGTCTATACTGCCTGGTCTTTAAGAAACTCTGTGAGTGTGTATCACTATTTTAAAAAATCGTTATAATTTTACATTTTAAAAAGAAGACGGAGAAAGGAAGGATGGGAGAGAGGGAGGGAGGGTAGGAGGAGGGAGAAAGGGAAAAGGAAGAGAAGAAAGAAAAGAAGGAAACAATGAAAGGACGGAGGAAAAGAGGGAGGGAGGGAGGAAAAAGGATGGAAACAAGGAGGGAAGACAAGGAAGAAGAGGGAACGATGGAGGGAAGGAAGGAAGAAAGAGAAGGAAGGAAGGAGAGAAGGAAGGAAGAAGGGAGGGCAGGAAGGGAGAGGGAGGTGGCAGGAAGGAGAAAAGGTGATGAGAAACCTATTAAAATACAGGACATGCGAAACCACATGCCCCGTTTGGAGGTTCAAGCTCTCCTTCTTGCAGTCTCTGCATCCCCAGTGAATGTCCCCACCACACACAAACCCCTGTGTTCCAGCCGCCTCCTACCAAGGCAATGCTAGGCTGTTATGTAAACCATGCTTTCAAATACGGTGTTTCCTCCGTTTGGAAGAAGTCTGGCCATGGCACAGCCCTGAAGCTCCAATTTTCCCAGCCATGGCCGACTCCACCTCCTTTGAGCCATCTTCCTCAAACCTCCTCCTGCCCTCGTCTGCCCATCCACACTGCACACCCAGGTTCACTAAGCAGGGCAGTCACAGGCTGCACCCTGAGCACTCCTGACCTGATATCCACATCCATGCAATACATATTTGCTGAATGAATAAATGAATGAATGAAAGAAAGGGAGATAAGCCATCATTCTGGAAGCTGCAAGTCTTTCTCCTTCTTTTCTTTTGCCTCCCCCTGCCTCACCCTCCACCATCCAGCCCTGTGGTGGCTCTACGGGCAGGTGGCTCACTTACTTGTCTTGGATGTTCTCAGCTACTTTGGCCATCCTGTGGGCATCCTCACAGCCTCAAGGGTGGATTGTTTTTGAATGGATTTTAAGGGTGTTTTCTTGCCTTTTTTCTCAATTCAACATGGAATTTGTGTCTATATCATTTACTTTGTATGGCTTTGTCACTCCCTTTTCACCTTTCATCAGGGCGTTCATGGCCTTTCTTCATGCTTCCGATGAATCTTCAATGCATATTGCATTTATTTTCTCTCTTTGTTCACAGAACCCACCAAGAAGCCAAACTCAGGTGAGTGTCTCTTTGGCTGGGAAAAACTGAGGCAACGTCCTTGAACTGATGCTTACGGAGGGGATGGTTGAGGATGTTTTACAGAACTGTGGGGTATATGAAAGAGATGCAACAACTGTACCAGATAGCAGATATTGAAAGCGAAATGTGGTGATTAGGGAAATGCAAATCACAACCACAGTGAAGCACCACTTCGTACCCACTGAGATGGCTAAAATCTAAAATGGAAAATAACAAGTGTTGGCAAGGATGTGATGAAACTGGAATGTTTGTACAGTGCTGGTGGGAGTCTAAAATGGTACAGCCACTGTGAACAAATGCTTTGGTGGATCCTCAAAAAGTTAAATACAGGATTACTCTATGAACCAGCAATTCCACTCCTAGGTATGTACTCAAAATAATTGAAAACACGGGTTCCAAGAAAAATGTGTACACAAATGTTCAGAGCAGCACTATTCATTATAGCTAAAAGGTAGAAATAACTCACATGTTAATCAGTGGAAGGAGTGGATAAACAAAATGTGGTCCATTCACACAATGGAATATTATTTAGCCTTGAAGAGGAATGAAGCACTGAAAATTGCTACAAAGTGGTTGAGCCTCAAAAACATTTTGCAAAGAGAAAGAAGCCAGACACAAATGATCACATAGTGTATATTTTTATGAAGATGAAATTTCAAGAATAGGTGAATCCCTAGAACCAGAAGCAATGTCGTGACTGCCAGGGGCTGGAGGGGAAAGAGAGAGTGACTGCTTGATAAATTCCAGGTTTCTTTTTGGGGGAACGAAAGCATTCTGGAAGTACACAGAGGTGATGGCTGCACAACACTGTGAATATTCTAAATGCCCCTGAATTATTCACTTTTAAATGGTTAATTATATGTAAATTTGACTTCAATTTATTTATTTATTTACAATTAAAAAGGTAACCTTTGGCTGGGGGCGGTGGCTCACACCTGTAATCCCAGCGCTTTGAAAGGCCGAGGTGGGCAGATCATCTGAGGTCAGGGGTTCGAGACCAACCTGGCCAACATGGTGAAACCCGGTCTCTACTAAATATAAAAAAATTAGCTGGGCATGATGGCACATGTCTGTAATCCCAGCTACTTGGGAGGCTGAGGCAGGAGAATCACTTGAACCCGGGAGGTGGAGGTTGCAGTGAGCCGAGATCATGCCACTGCACTCCAACCTGGGTGACAGAGTGAGATTCCGTCTCAAAAAAAAAAAAAAGAAAAGAAAAGAAAAGAAAAAGAAAGAATTCCCGGGGCCGGGTGCAGTGGCTCACGCGTGTAATCCCAGCACTTTGGGAGGCCAAGGCGGGTGGATCACAAGGTCAGGAGATCGAGACCATCCTGGCTAACACGGTATGTTGTACCTGAGCGAGTTAGAAAAACGCCACACTTTGAGACGAATTAAGAGTCCTTTATTAGCCAGCGACCGAGAGACGGCTAATGCTTAATATTCTCTCGGCCCTGAGGAAGGGGCTTGATTAACTTTTATATCTTGGTTTAGGAATGGGGGGGCGTCTAGTGAAAACAATTTTACAAAAGTAAAGTAGGCAAAAAGTTAAAAGGATAAATGGTTGCAGGAAAGTAAACAGTTCCAGGTGCAGGGGCTTTAAGACTATTACAAGGTGATAGACTCGGGGCTTTGGGCGTCACTAATCAGACGAATTCCCGGGAACTGTGGATATAGCTCGCCACAGTATCTTATCAGTTAATTGCATTCTTGCATGTGCTGGGAGTCAGCTTGCACGAGTTCAGTCCTTGAGGAAGGGGCTGCCAGTGAAAGAGCCAAGATGCAGTCTGTCTGCTTCTCTTAGCTAAGGGAGAGTCCATTCAGGTGGAAACCAGGCTAGGTGAGTAAAGGAAAAGGGAGAGTCTAAAAACAGGTTAGTAAAAACGAGGTTGGGCATTACAGGTGAAACCCCGTCTCTACTAAAAAATAGAAAAAAAATTAGCTGGGCATGGTGGTGGGCGCCTGTAGTCTCAGCTACTTGGGAGGCTGAGGCAGGAGAATGGCATGAACCCGGGAGGCAGAGCTTGCAGTGAGCCGAGATCTCCCACTGCACTCCAGCCTGGGCGACAGAGCGAGACTCTGTCTCAACAACAACAACAACAACAACAACAACAAAAAGAGAAATAACTCCCAGACTTCCAGCAGACTCCTTGACTGCCATGAGAGATGTCAGGAAGTCAATGGACGGGTGTTTATAGGTTGTTCAAGAAATGTTCACTATCAAGCAAGAATTGAAAATGCAACTAAATTGCTGTTGGAGAGTGATGATAGCAGAAAGATTTCCAACAAGGAGCTCTGCAATTTTTGCTGAAAAATCTTCCAAATGATGCTCTGCCATAAGAAGAAATTCACACCCTGAATAGCACAGCAGGATGCGAATAGCAATGCCAGCCAAAGACATTGAAAACAAGCCGGTAAAACTAAGTGATTGTTAGCTGTTTAAAAAAATAATAATAACTGGTGTTAACAACAAAGTGAAACTTAACTTCTGAAGATTAGGCTACCTTCACAGAGAGGATAAGGAAGGAAGAACTGAGTAAAAGTAGTTAGATATTGCTGGATTTTGACATTTGAAGGTTAAGTGTTCCTGCTAAAAATAGAAATTGAACATATAACTCCTGAACTAGTGGATGAAAATGAAGAATGAAGAATAAAATTAAATACAAAAAAATGAAGAGTAAAATTAAATACCAAAATTAGCCAAGTGTTGTGGTGAATGCCTGTAGTCCCAGCTACTCAGGAGGCTGAGGTGGGAGGATCACTTGAGCCCCAGAGGTGGAGGTTGCAGTGAGCTGAGATTGCGCCACTGCACTTCCGCCTGGGTGGCAGAGCCAGGCTTTGTCTCAAAAATAAAAAATAATAATAAATTAAAAACCTGAATACTAAATGGAAGTTAAGAAGGAAGGAATTAAAAAAGAAGAAAAGTAAAATAAAAGAGTAGGAATAGTGAATCCTTAGTTATGTTAGATGTTCAGTGATTTAATAAATCTGTAAAAAGCCGGAGACTAGATGATGCGATTTAAAATGTTTGGGCTGGGCGCGGTGGCTCACGCCTGTAATCCCAGCACTGTGGGAGGCCGAGGCGGGTGGATCACGAGGTCAGGAGATCGAGACCATCCTGGCTAACACGGTGAAACCCCATCTCTACTAAAAATACAAATAAAATGTTTCATGCTATTTATGAGAGAAGCATTTGCAACAAAATGCCAAAGAGAAGGTGAAAATAGCTGGAAAAAAATGCGCAAAGCAAATCACCAATAGAAGAAAGCCAAGTTGGGCTAGCAAAATCAGACAAAATAACCTTCGAGGTGCAAACAACTTTGAGGCCCAAATAGAGATTCTTCCCACTAAAAGAATGATTCGCTGAATGATAATGGAATCTTGACCCAGCCTGCACCTCAGGTTAAGTTAAAAGTGGAAATTTAAAGATCTAAGTGTGAGATTTTAAAAAGCATTTCCCCCGAAATACCAGGATCTGTAGATGGAAATGTTATTAAGAATAAAGATGTGGAGCTGAGCGTGGTGGCTCACGCCTGTAATCCCAGAACTTTGGGAGGCCGAGACTGGCTGATTTCTTGAGCCCAGGAGTTTGAGACTAGCCTGGGCAACATAGTGAGACCCCATCTTTACAAAAAATTTTTTAAAAATTAGCTGGACATGGTGGCATGCACCTCTGGTCCCAGTTACTCAGGAGGCTGAGGTGGGAGGATCACCTGTGCCCTAGAGGTTGAGGCTGCAGTGAGGCATGATCACGCCACTGCACGCCAGCCTGCGTGACAGAGCAAGACCCTGTCTCAAAAGAAAAGAAAAGAAAAGAAAAAAGAAGAAAGAAATGAAAACCGTAGCTCAGAGACAGAGAAACTGAGCAATGCGTAGGTTCAGAAGGGTTTGAAACAGACTGAATTGTGTCTTGGCATATGAGAGAGGTCGCAGCTATAAAACAATGAGAGAAGAAACCAAATTCCACATAGGCAGGAGTGAGACAATTGGCTGTTCTTGTGGATGATACGTGATCAAATCTCAACCTCATGCAATACTTTTTTTTTTTTTTGAGACGGAGTCTCGCTCTGTCACCCAGGCTGCAGTGCAGTGGTGTGATCTCACCTCCCCGCAAACTTCTCCTCCCGGGTTCAAGTAATTCTCGTGCCTCAGCTGGGACTACAGGCATGTGCCACCACGCCTGGCTAATTTTTGCATTTTTTTAGTAGAGACGGGGTTTCACCAAGTTGGCCAGGCTGGTCTCGAACTCCTGACCTCAGGTGATCTGTCCACCTCGGTGTCCCAAAGTGCTGGGATTACAGGTGTGTACCACCACACCCGGCCTCATGTAATACTTAAAAATGAACTACAGGTGGATTACAAACCTGAATATAAAAGAAAACTTTTTTTTTTTTTTGAAAAATAGAGGGAAATGTCTTATAACCTCAGAGTTAGGAGGTTTTTCTTAGATACAATACAAAAAGCATAACCACGCCCATAGTCCCAGCTACTCAGGAGGCTGAGGCATAAGAATCACTTGAGCTCAAGAGGTGGAGGTTGCGGTGAGCCGAGATCCTGCCATTGCACTCCAGCTGAGGCTACAGAGTGAGAGTATAAAAAAAAAAAAAGAAGCATAACCTTTAAAAATGGGTTAGACTATGTCTACATTTTAAAAAAAATAATAATAATCATGTTCCAACTTCAGGCTCTGAAAAAAGTCAAAAGATGAGCTGTCAACTAGAAGAGGCTCCTTACTGCTCATACCACCAGGGAGAGTTTAATATGCACAATGCAGTCATCCTTCAGAATTCATGGGGGATTACTTTTAAGATGCCCTCTTCCCCGCAGATGCCAAAATCCACAGCTGCTGAAGTCTCTCATATAAAACGTGCAGTACTTGCATATAATGCAAGTATATGTTCCTGTATATTTTTATTTATTTATTGGGAGACAGAATCTCACTCTGTTGCCCAGGCTGGAGTGCAGTGGCATGATCTTGCCTCACTGTAACCTCCACCTCCCGGGTTCAAGAGATTCTCCTGACTCAACCTCCCAAGTAGCTGGGATTACAGGTATGCGCCACCACTCCCAGCTAATTTTTGTATTTTTAGTAGAGACGGGTTTTAACCATGTTGTCCAGGCTGGTTTCGAACTCCTGACCTCACATAATCTGCCCACCTTGGCCTCCCAAAGTGCTGGGATTACAGGGATGAGCCACGGTGTCCAGCCTCTGGTATACTTTAAATTATCTCTAGGTTACTCATAACTCCTGATACGGTGTAAATGCTATGCAAATAGTTGTTATACTATATTATTTTTTATTTGTATTACTTTTGATTGGATTGCTATATTTTATTTTTTGAAATATTTTCAATACAAGACTGGTTGGATCTATAGATGCAGAAATTCTGGTTATAGAGCACAAACTGTGTATAGATAGCTCCTACCAAAACAGACGGATGGTGAAAAAAAGAAAAGGAAAGAAAAGAAAAAGAAAATGGAGGAGAGAGACTATGAGGCGACTAAAAGAAGAGGGATATGATGATTCCATTTGCTGACAAGAAAAATTCAAAGAGGAGGGAATTATGCAATTGACCAGCTGATGTGTGTTAGAAATGCTCAGGGTCACACATATTCATTGAAAGCCAATTTAAGCCACTATTTAATTTAAACCAATTTTCTAAAAAAAAAAAAAAAAAAAAACTCAATTAGGCCAGGCGAGGTGGCTCACACCTGTAATCCCGGCACTTTGGGAGGCCGAGGTGGGTGGATCACAAGGTCAGGAGTTTGAGACCAGCCTGGCCAATATGGTGAAACCCTGTTTCTACTAAAAATACAAAAGTTAGCTGGGCATGGTGGTGTGTGCCTGAGGCTGTGAGACTGAGGCAGGAGAATCGCTTGAACCCAGGAGGCGGAGGTTGCAGGGAGCGGAGATCATGCAACTGCACTCCAGCTTGGGCGACAGAGCAAGACTCTGTCTCAAAAAAAAAAAAAAGAAGTATATTGGTTCCGTCTGGAAAGGTGGACGGACTACTTGAAGCAAAGGCAGGAAGACTGGAAGCAGGGAGAGGGTTTTCAGGTCACAAACAGGTGAGAGACAAAACAGTTGCCTTCTTTTGAGTTTCTGATTAGCCTTTCCAAAGGAGGCGATCAGATACGAATCTGCCTCAGGGAGCAGAGGGGGGACTTTGAATAGAATGGGAGGCAGGTTGGCCCTAAGCAGTTCCCAGCTGGACTTTTCCCTTTAGCTTAGTGACTTGGGGGCCCCGAGATTTATGTTCCTTTCACAGTGTATGAGTGAGAGCACTTGGAAACTGAGAGTGGAAGTGTCGCCGGCCAGGTCTCACTAACACAGGCCCCCACAACACCTGTTTCAGTATTGACTGAGTGGTTAAATATTAAAAGCCAGTGCCCCTATACAAAGGCTGGAATGTAACAAAAGCCCACCGAGAGTTTTTCCCAGGACTTTCCCGGGCCTTAAAGCATGACAAAATAATGAAGGAATTCTTAACAGGACCCATTTAGGATTAAACAACTTTTACTGGGGGTCTGCAGAAACTCCCCAGGCCTCCACAAACAAGCTTATTGGGGCTTTGAAGGAACTCTGCAAACCTCCTGGATTTAGCAGGAGACAACATGAGGGTAATCACCCCAGCACCTGGACCCATTAGATTAAGTCAATTCACTGAGGCTCCTGAGGAAGATCCTCAGGACTCAGACCTTAGTTATAGATTAAAAGAAGTTAATCAGTTATGTCTTTAGATAAATGCACACACATATATCCACATAGCTTGGAAGGTATATAAGCTCTGGAAAACTATAATTTTGAGTTAGTCTGGTGATAATTTCCAGGCCTTCTCCCTGTAACAGGTTGCAGAAATAAAAACTCTCTTCCTCCCCAGTTCATCGGTGTTTCATTATTGGGCTGTGAGAAATAGCAGCCCAGTTGGGTCCGGGAACAGAAGGTTTGGTGTTATCTTCATCACAGGCACTGGACTGTCGGTAAATTTATTCCATGACAATTCTTCCTAGGTTTCTTTTTTATATTACTTGCTTCCGTCATGGCAGACAGCTACACTGGCTTCTTGCCATGAAAACGAACTTCTAGTAACAAAACGGAAACCTTTTTTTTTAAGTTTCAGGTTTCAAGGTTTTACTTCTATCTGCAAAGTGATTTTTAACCAGACAATGGCAATCTATAAACACACCGTGGGCAGCAAATGAGAACAAACTGCAAGGTCGATAGTCACGCTAATGTGCTTGTTTCTGCAGGCTGCTCCTAAGGCAAGGACAATTTTCTTTTCTAACAGTGCAATGTTGTTTCCTCCACAGATATCTACCCAAAGCCAAAACCACCTTACTACCCACAGCCCGAGAATCCCGACAGCGGTGGAAGTAAGAATCTGCAGGCCTGAAACTCTTTCTCAATCTGGTTTGATGATGTTTGCCTTTTTATTTACTAGCAGGTTTAGCCTGGTTGCATTTGAAATATGTGTGTAATAGCTCCCTTACTGGGAATGTAGTTTCATTCCTCACTGGGGGGAGCAAGAAAGTCCAATGGACAGAAACAATCTTATTTTCCCTTTGCTTTGACATCTAGAAACCACTAAGGTGTACTTGTCACCACCCAACTGGTTCACTTTGTTGGCTGCCTAGACAGGGCTGATTTATCAAGATAGGGGAATTGCAATGGAGAAAGAGTAATTCACGCAGAGCTGGCTCTAAGGGAGGCTAGAGTTTTATTATTAATCATTCAGTCTCTGGAACATCTGGGGATCAGGGTTGTTAAGGATAAGTTGGCAGGTAGGGGCTTGAGAAGTGGGGAGGGCTGATTGGTCAGGTTGGAGAGGGAACCATAGGGGGTTGAAGTGAGGTTTTCTTGCTGTTTTCTGTTCCTGGGTGGATGGCAGACCTGGTTGAGCCAGATTACCGGGCTGGGTGGTGCCAGCTGATCCATCCAGTGCAGGGGCTGCAAAATATCTCAAGCACTGATCTTAGGTTTTACAATAGTGATGTTACCCCCAGGAGAAACTTGGGGAGGTTCAGACTCTTGCAGCCAGAGGCTGCACGAGCCCTAAAGTGTAATTTCTAATCTTGTAGCTAATTTTTTGGTCCTGCAAAGGCAGACTGGTTCCCAGGCAAGAAGGGGGTCTTTTTGGGAAAGGGGCATTCTTAATTTTGTTTCAGAGTGAAACCATGAACTGAATTCCTTCCCAAGGCTAGTTTGGCCCACACCCAGGAAAGAACAAGGACAGCTTAAAGGTTAGAAGCAAGATGGAGTTGGTTAGGTCTGACCTCTTTCACTGTCATCATTTCCTCAGTCATAATTTTTGCAAAGGCAGTTTGATACTCAAAGGACACTTTGCATTATCATCACAGAAAGCTAATCAGGCTGAGAGACAAGTCCTTTTTCTCACTTGTTTTCAGTGCTCCAAATTCCTTTGGCTTAACCATTCCCAAACCCCCACGTGTGCTGTGCACTTTATGTGTTTTAGAGTTGGTTTCTCCATTTTTTCTAACATTTGGCAGACAGTTTTTTCCACAGATTTATTACACTCATCATTGAAAAATATGCAATTCAAAAAAAGAAAGAGAGTGAACGAGAGAGAGAAGAGTGGGGGAGGTGGGCATGGAGAGAGAAAGAGAAAGAGAAAAGGGGAAAGAAGAAAGGAAAAGATAGATTCTGGCCATTAAAGTTATCAGCAGTTCAACAACCTTAAAAACTTAAATGTTTGCCAGGCAGAGCAGCGTGAAGCTGGCTAAATCAAGAGGGGTTCTGGAAGCTTCCTGGTAGTTTGCTCTGGCTTTAAACTGTCACAGCTTAACAGCGTGTCCATTCATTGCAGACACGCACATCCAGATGGACAGAAATTATCTCCTCTTACAAGGAATCATTAAAAACAGAGAGCAAGACCCAAGGGAGGTGACACCCACTTGAAAAACTACACCTCAGGCCGGGCGTGGGGGCTCACGCCTGGAATCCCAGCACTTTGGGAGTCCGAGGCGGGCAGATCACCTGAAGTCAGGAGCTCGAGACCAGCCTGGCCAACATGGCGAAACCCTGTCTCTACCAAAAATACAAAAATTAGCTGGGCATGGTGGCATGCGCCTATAATCCCAGCTACTTGGGAGGCTAAGACACGAGAATTGCTTGAACCCAGGAGAGGGAGGTTACAGTGAGCCAAGATTGCGCCACTGCACTCCAGCCGGGGAACAGAATGAGACTCTGTCTCGAAAAACCAAACCAAACCAAACCAAACCAAACCAAACAAAACCCCAAAACACCACCTCACCCTTAACTGCATTAGTTAAGCCAGCTAGTCTTTCTTTTTTCCCCCTCTTTCATGATGAAAATCCCAAACACCACCCACCTTTTTCTCCTGCTATTTCCTCCTAGTCTTTTAAAAACCATTGTCCTGCGGATCATGGCTATGTTGCAAGGCACTCATGGGAATTCCACAGGGAACGTGTTTCTTGCTGAAACATACTTGGGAAACGCCCAGTTAAACAGACTGCCGTGGGCTTCCCTCCCAGAGAATTCATCAGGACTTAAAATGCGTGGCTGGGCATGGTGGGTCACGTCTGTAATCCCAGTACTTTGGTAGACCGAGGCTGGTGGATCACCTGAGGTCAGGAGTTCAAGGCCAGCCTGGCCAACATGGTGAAACCCCATCTCTACTAAAAATACAAAAATCAGTCGTGGCCTGTAGTCCCAGCAACTCGAGAGGCTGAGGCATGAGAATCGCTTGAACCTGGGAGGCAGAGGTTGTAGCAAGCTGAGATGGCGCCACTGCACTCCAGGCTGGGCAACAGAGCGAGACTCCGTTTCAAAAAAAAAAAAAAAAAGAATAAGAAAAAAAAAAAACTTAAAATGCGAGATCCTTTAAGATGGGCCATCTTCAGAGTGTGAACACTCAGCCCCTCCCACAGCAAAGTGATTCATGAACCCCAATAGGAGAAGGAGTGGGGGAAGAGAGGCTCAGGCTGGGGAGGTGACCCCGCATGACTCAAGCCTCAATCTCCTGATGCTTGTCCCAACAAAGAGGAGGCTTCCTTTCCGACTTTGGTTTTTCATGTTGTGCTTAAATCCAGCCACGCTGATGCCTTTAACATGGCAGTCCTGAATTATTAATCAATACTGTGTGAATCCAAAATATCTGAGACAGGTCTCAATCAGTTTACAAAGTTTATTTTGCCAAGGTTAAGGACGTGCCCGTGACACAGCCTCAGGAGGTCCTGATGACAAGTGCTCAAAGTTGTCAGGACACAGCTTGGTTTTACACATTTTAGGGAGACAGGAGATATCAATCAATATGTATAAGAAGTACATTGGTTTGATCTGGAAATGCGGGACAACTGGAAGCAGGGGCTTCCAGGTCACAGGAAGATACGAGACAACTAGTTGCATTCTTCTAAGTCCTTGATCGGCCTTTTACTGAAAACTCAATTTACATGTGAGACAGGGCAAAGGAATAGTACTTATGCCTCAGTCTGGCCCAGTGAATCTGCATTTTTCATCAACAATAAGGCAGAGGAAGCAATCAGACATGCATTTGTCTCAGGGGAGCAGAGGGGATGACTTTCTGTCCCACACCTGTGAAGATGAGCTGTCGGTGTACATTGCCAGGGTGAAATTCCACAGAACTGTTTTAGGGTAAACAAAACAGTTTACTTTCCTCAGATTGTGAGGACAGTATGTAGCTTTTAAAAAACTTAAAAAAATTTGTTTGTAGCTATCTTATTTGGAAAGAAAATGGGAGGCAGTTCTGACTAACTTTTTTTTTCCAGCTTGACTTTTCCCTTGGCTTAATGATTTTGGGGTCCCAAGATTTATTTTCCTTTCACAATTGAACGTGAGAACATGGAGTATTTAACACAGGAAATGAGCAAATTTAACGTACACACCCAAGGAAAAGGAAAAATGAAGCTGGTTGGAAGTTAATTATGGATAGTGTGGTATATGAGCAGAAATTCCCCTTAACCAGTGTTCTTGCCCAGGCTAGCCCAAATGAGCCCAGGCTAGCCTAGATTCCCAAGTGTGTATCTTGAGAACGAGGAAGAGCCCTAGAAAACAATGTGTAACGTCCCTCCAAGATGGGGTGTTCTGGAACAATCCCTCAGACAACGAAGGCAATTGTTGATGGGCAACATTGGGAAGACCCCAGAGATGGAATGTCCTAGGCCTTTCCATGTTCTCTTTCTCATTCTCCCTCCATTGACTTGATAGGTGGCTGGGGGATTTATAAGTATTTACCACACACCAGCCAGCTTTCTCCGGATGGCTCCAGGCATGCTTGGAGCCCAGTGGTCTCTTTCCCTTAGAATTTGATCTGGAGGAACCCAAAATTCTCTCTGTGTCCTTTGAAATTCAGCACATTTTTCTTGGCTTCCATGAGCTCCTGTGGCATTTCTCAGGCCAGCTGTTGACTCTGCTTCCTATGTCTGTGCTTGTCCCTTTGAGAGATGTCAGCATTGCTCACCGATTCTTTTCTCTGACGCCAGCAGCTCCTATCCATGTTGTCTTTTTTTTTTTTTTTTTTTTTTCAGACAGAGTCTCACTCTATTGCTCAGGCTGGAGTGCAATGGCACGATGGCATGATCTTGGCTCACTGCAACCTCCGCCTCCTGGGTTCAAGCAATTCTCCTGCCTTAGCCTCCCGAGTAACTGGGATTACAGGCGTGCAACACCACACCCGGCTAATTTTTGTACTTTTAGCAGAGACAGGGTTTCACCATGTTGGCCAGGCTGGTCTCAAACTCCTGACCTCAGGTGATCTGCCCGCCTTGGCTTCCCAAAATGCTGGGATTACAGGTGTGAGCCACTGTGCCTGTCCCCATGTTGTCTTGAAAGTAACAAGAAAGGCATGGATTCTTTCTGATGCAAGCTGTTATGGGATGAATTATGTCTCCCCTCAAATTCATAGGATGAAGTCCTAACCCCCAGTTTCCTCAGAATGTGACTGTCTGTGGAGAGGGGGCCTTTAAGAAGGAGATAAATGTAAAATGAGGTCGCTAGGGTGGGTCCTGATCCAATAGGACTAGTATCCTAATAAGAAGAGATGAGGACTTAGACACACACAGAGGAAAGATTATATGAAGACACAGGGAGAAGACGGCATCTACAAGCCCAGGAGAGAGGCCTTAGGAGGAACCAGCCCAGTCTATATCTTGATCTCACACTCCCAGCCTCCAGGACTGTGGGAGAATCAATGTCTGTTGTTTACAAGCCACCCAGTCTATGGTATTCTGTGACAGCAGCCTGAGATGGACTAAGACACCTCATAAGAAAAGGAGATGAGGACACACACACACACACATAGGGACAACCCTGTGAGGACACAGGTAGAAGACGGCGTCTCCAAGCCCAGGAGAGAGGCCTCAGGAGGAACCAGCCCTGCCCATACCTGGATCTCAGACCTCCAGCCTCCAGGACTGTGGGAGAATCAATGTCTGTTGTTTATAAGCCACCCAGTCTTGGTATTCTGTGATAGCAGCCTGAAATGGACTAAGACACCTCATAAGAAGGGGAGATGAGGACGCAGACACACACAGAGGGACGACCCTGTGAGGACACAGGGAGAAGATGGCATCTGCAAGCCCAGGAGAGAGGCCTCAGGAGGAATCAGCCCAGCCCACACCTGGATCTCAGACTTCCAGCCTCCAGGACTGTGGGAGAATCAATGTCTGTTGTTTATAAGCCACCCAGTCTTGGTATTCTGTGATAGCAGCCTGAAATGGACTAAGACATCTCATAAGAAGAGGAGATGAGGACACAGACACACACAGAGGGACGACCCTGTGAGGACACAGGGAGAAGATGGTGTCTACAAGCCAAGGAGAGAGGCCTCAGGAGTAAGCCCAGGAATCAATGCAGTTGGAGGTTCTGTGTGTGAATGGAGGAGGGAAGCTCACAGATGAAGGCGTTTTGAGGGAGGACTGACCTTACAGTGAGGTACCCAGAGACTTCCTGAACCAAGCCACGAATATGCAGCTCGTGCTCCGGGCAGTGCCTTCTGGCCTGGAAACCAAAGCTCCCTTGTGTCCAGTCCCCACTCCTCTGTTTGGCCCCCAAGTTTCCATAATCCCCCACAGTTGTATCATTTTAGAGACCTCAAAAGAGAGTCTAGGCTGGGCGTGGTGGCTCGTGCCTGTAATCCCAGCCCTTTCAGAGGCCGACGTGGGTGGATCACCTGAAGTCAGGATTTCAAGACCAGCCTGGCCAACATGGTGAAACCCTGTCTCTACTAAAAATACAAAAATTAGCTGGGCATGCTGGTGTATACCTGTAATCCCAGCTACTTGGGAGGCTGATGCCAGAGAATCGCTTGAACCCAGGAGGCGGAGGTTGCAGGGAGCCGAGATCGTGCCACTGCACTCCAGCCTGGGCAACAACAGCAAAACTCCTTCTCAAAAAAAAAAAAAAGAGAGTCTAGGCAGGGCATGGTGGTCCATGCCTGTAGTCCTAGCTATACTCAGGAGGCTGAGGTAGGAGGATCACTTGAGCCCAGGAGGTGGAGGCTGCAGTGAGCTATGATTCACCACTGCACTCCAGCCTGGGCAACAGAGCAACACCCTGTCTCAAGAGAGAGAGAAAGGGAAAGAGAGAGAGACTATTCTGGGAAGTGAAAAACTAGTCATTCTCAGCCCAGATTTGCAGTGTTCTGAGACGTCTGTCCTGAGGAAGGACTTTGAGAACAGCATCCTTGCCTTTTTTGTGAATTAAAGTAATTTCACTCTTGAACCAATGTGGATAAGCACTTGCCAGGTACCAGGAATATAAAATGGGTACAGAAAATAAAGTTTCTAGTCCAGCGACAAAAAGGTGCTGAAGATACAGACTCATGTTGTGCAAAGAGCTTGCACTGATTATTTCATTTCGGCTGCTTGAATAGGGTCCAAGGACATTTAAGCTGAGACAGGAGGGACGAGCTAATTAATGCTTTTCCAGATGACAAATGGATTCTTCAAATATTTAGGGAGAGTGTAAAGTGATGGACAGGGAACAGGAGGGGTCATGACAGAAGGAATGCCACCTGCAAAAGTCCTGGGGCAGGGCTGGGCACGGTGGCTCATGCCTGTAATCCCAACACTTTGGGAGGCCAAGGTGGGCAGATCACCTGAGGTCAGAAGTTCGAGACCAGCCTGGGCAACATAGTGAAATCCCATCTCTACTAAAAATACAAAAATTGGCCAGGCGTGGTGGCACACACCTGTAATCTCAGCTACTCGGGAGGCTGAGGCAGGAGAATTGTTTGAACCCAGGAGGCAGAGGTTGCCGTGAGCTGAGATCACGCCACTGCACTCCAGCCTGGGCGACAAAAGCGAAACTCCGTCTTAAAAAAAAAAAAGTCCTAGGGCAGAAAGCTCATGGTAAACTTGAGGAACATGCAAAAGTCGTTGCAAAAAGTTTTAAGAAATTCAAATGAAGCCAGGCTCAGCGTGGCTCATGCCTATGATGATTCCAGCTCTTTGGGAAGGCAAGACAGGACGATTGCTTAAGAACAGGAATTTGAGACCAACCTGGGCAACATAGCAAGACCTTGTCTCTACACAAATTTTAAAAATTAGCCAACTATGGTGGTATGCACCTGTAGACTGAGCTACATGGACGGCTGAGGTGGGAGGATTGTTTGAGCCTCGGAACTCGAGGCTGCGGGGAGCTATGATCGCACCACTGCACTGCAGCCTGGGCAACAGAGCAAGACCCTGTCTCAAAACAACAACAACGCAAATTCAAATGAAAGGGTGTAACTCAAGCAAGATGGAAATACAACGCACTATCAAAAGATCAGATGTTTCATCCTCACATTTATAGAAGTGACTGACTTCTGTAAATAGTGCTGGCATCTGTAGTAGCCCCAAACAGGGAAAGGTCAACAACGCACTTTCTGCCCTGTTAATTTCAGAGAGCCCTGGACTTCTTGCGAAAGCACCGGTGGTGTACGTTTAGGGTACAAAAATAAAAGTTTTTGTTTTTTCATTGTAAGCTCTGAGGTGGTATTATGAATGTTGTCTACATGATTAATAAGCTCCGTAAAAGCAATGGGCAGTAACATCTTTTCTGTACTTTGGCATTCTTATTTATAGATGGTATCTACCTGAAAGATGTCATTATTTTTCTGAAATCATACTGTTGTTTTCCAACAGATATCTACCCAAGGCCAAAGCCACGCCCTCAACCCCAGCCTGGCAATTCCGGCAACAGTGGAGGTAATGAGTATTTATTTATTTATTTTTATTTTATTTTATTTTATTTCATTTTATTTTATTTTATTTTACTATTTTATTTGATTCTATGTTATTTTACTTTATTTTACCATTTTATTTGATTCTATGTTATTTTACTTTATTTTATCTGATTCTATGTTATTTTACTATTTTATTTTATTATTTATTTTGGAGACAGGGTCTCGCTCTGTTGCCCTGGCCAGAGTGAAGTGATGTAATCGCAGCCTCGAACTCCTGGGCTCAAGCAATCTTCCTCCCTCAGCCTTTCAAGTAGTTAGGACTACAGATGTGCACCACCTATATTTCACCACCTATATTGGCTATATTTCAAATTTTTTGCAGAGACAGGATCTTGCTGTGTTGTTCAGGCTCTTCTTGAACTCCCGGCCTCAAGCAATCCTCTGCCTCAGCCTCCCAAAATGCTGGGATTACAGGCACCAGCTATTGTGGCCCAGCCTGGTAATCAGTATTAAAGTCCATTTTAGAAGTGTTTGGGGCCAGGCACAGTGGCTCATGCCTGTAATCCCAGCACTTTGGGAAGCCGAGGTGGGCGGATCACTTGAGGTCAGGAGTTTGACACCAGCCTGAGCAATATGATGAAACCCTGTCTCTACTAAAAATACAAATATTCGCCGGGTGTGGTGGTACATGCCTGTAATCCAGCTACTCAGGAGGATGAAGCAGGAGACTCGCTTGAACCCGCAAAGCGAAGGCTGCTGTGAGCTAAGATCACGCCGCAGCACTCCAGCCTGGGAGAGAGAGCGAGACCCTGTCTCAAAAGGAAAAAAAAAAAAAAAAAAAGAAGTGCTTCATGCCTGTAATCCCAGCACTTTGGGAGGCCGAGGTCTCCTCAGGCAGATCACCTGAGGTCAGGAGTTTGAAACCAGCGGCCAACATGGTGAACCCCTGTTTCTACTAAAAATACAAAATTAGCTGGGCAGAGTGACGCGTGCCTGTCATCTCAGCTACTGGGGAGGCTGAGGCAGGAGAATCACTTGAACCCAGGAGGCGGAGGTTGCCTTGAGCCAAGATTGTGCCAATGCACAATCTATCTAGGTGATAGAGTGAGACTGTCTCAAAAAAAGGTGGCGGGGGTGGTTGGATACAAGTATTATTTAATGACTTAAAAATTCTCATCTCCATGGTGAAAGACCAATTGCTTTTGAAATGCACAGACATTGTTTTGCGAGGAGTTCAGTTCTACTATCCACCAGCACCTGGGGATTACATTTAGTTGATAGTAAATAAATTTAAATGTTTTTGATGACATTGACTGAAAAATACCATGCACACTAAGACATTTCAAGTTATGATGGAGGAAGGCAATTTTTTCTTGTTTTTTTTTTTGTTGGTCTGTGTTCTACTCACTTATTCTTCCCTCTGCAAGAGTTATCTGCGGCCACTTTGCCTGTGTTCCTACAGCACTTCCCATCTCCGCCTTGGCAATTGTGTCTCACGAACGTGAGACACTCAGGAAAGAGACGCTGGTCTGTAAAGTTGGAAGAGTCTCGGCGATTCCATTGGTGGGGCCAATGTGTGCAGATTGGGGAAGCTAAGATACACTGGGTGTCTTCCTCTCTCCACCTGCTTTAACCATTGGGAGTTCCCCTGATTGTGATTGTTTCAGGACGTTGCTTGGATGTTGTCATATTCCTAGGGTTCAAGGCACTCTTCGTGAAATCCAAGGAAACAGGCTTTGGGTATGTCCCAGTGCCTTTTCCCTTGGGTCTTGCAACTGAAGAATTGTGTTTCTTCCCTGGAAAAACGAACACACTTTTGCCCACTCACCCACCTCCTGCAAGTCTTCAAAACCACAGCGTTGTATCCTAGACTATGTTCCCCCAGTAGGTGGTTCCTTCCTCTGCATTCCCGTACTCCATACTGCTTGATATGTTCTTACATGCAACGCCGTGCAATTGTGTTTAGTTGATTCCTGTGAATTAGAATGAGAACTCTACATGGGCATGGATTTTTGCCTTTCATTCACTGCTGCATTCCCTAGTCTGGAAAGCTGTGCCTGGCACACAATGAGTCCTAGGTGAAGGTCAGTGAAGTCATTAATGCTTGAGTCCCAACAGGCAAACAGCTGGATTCATGAATGAAAGACTTACCGCTACATCCCTTCATCAGGGTGTATAGCGTCAACTCCATTTCCTGGAAAGCTCTACAGTTCTTCCTCCTCAAAAGGCTCTGGTCTTGTGATTCATAGCATTCGTCCACCAAGACGTGAACAAGGGATCTTTATGTCAGAGGTTCCCTGTTCAAAGCTGTTTTAGAGGCCAGGCGTGGTGGCTCATTCAGGTAATCCCAGCACTTTGGGAGGCCGAAGTGGGAAGACCACTTGAGGTCAGGAGTTCGAGACCAGCCTGGCCAACATGGTGAAACCCCATCTCCATTAAAATACAAAAATTAGCCAGGCATGGTGGCATGTACCTGTAATCACAACCACTTGAGAGGCTGAGGCAGGAGAATCACTTGAACCTGGGAGGCAGAGTTCAGTTGGAGTTGCAGTGAGCCGAGATCATGCCATTGCACTCCAGCCTGGGCGACAGAACGAGACTCCATCTCAAAAACAGTAAAAATAAAAAAGCTGTTTTAGGAAACATCCCTTTTTTATTATTTTTTCTTTGAGGCAGGGACTTGCTTGGTTGCCTAGGCTGAAATGCAGTGGCGGGATCACAGCTCACTGCAGCCTCCACCTCCTGGGCTCAAGCAATCCTCCGACTTTAGCCTCCTGAATAGCTGGGACTACAGACACACAGCACTCCACCTGGCTAATTTTTTTTTTTTCTTTTTCTTTTTCTTTCTTTTTCTTTTTCTTTGTGTGTGTGTGTGTGTGTGTGTGTGTGTGTGTGTATGTGTGTGTGTTGGGACAGGGTTTCCCTCTGTTGCCAAGGCTGATCACAAACTCCTGGCCTTAAGTGACCCTCCTGCCTTGACCTCTCAAAGTGCTGGGATTACAGATGTGAGCCACTGAGCCCAGCCCTAGGAAACAGCCTCTTAAGCCAAGTGCAATGACTCTTGAACTCCCCAGAGCCTCTGTGCATGCTACCTCGACTTCAACTTCACAGATGTATGCAACTGCGGGATCAGGTTAGGGGCACTCACTTACCGGCAGTCCCAAAGCTCTGGAGAGTCTGTGCTGAGGGAATGGTCCATGTTAAAGCAAAGCAGAACAACCACTCTGCCTTTTGTATTTTATACTTGTTTTTTTTTTGAAACAGGGTCTCTCTGTGTCACTCAGGCTGGAATGCAGTGGTGCGATCATAGCTAACTGCAGCCTCCAGTTCCTGGGCTCAAGTGATCCTCCTGGCAGATGGGACTACAGGCGCACACCACCAAGCCCAGATAATTTTTTGTATTTTTTGTAGAGACAGGGGGTCTCACTATGTTGCCCAGACTGGTCTCCAACTCCTGGCCTCAAGCAATCCTCCCGCCTCCACCTCCCAAAGTGCTGGGTTGCACCCGGCTTGCATTTCACACGTTTAATAAACCCAATCAGCATGTTTCCTACCCCCTAGAGTGACAATGGTGCACATTAGCATGGATTTCTTATAGATCAAGACCAAAGACCTAATTACTTATCTATAGACCAATCTTGGAGAGGAAAGGCAGACTCCAAGGCTTAATTCGGGGTCTAGAACCATAGAAGGAAGGTCTCCTTGGATCTCATTTAAGCCTGAAGTAGCTCAGTCTATGACAGACACCATCAGAGGGCAGAGGCACAGGTGAACGCAGCAGTCGGAACTTTGTCAGGGCAGCAAAGGACGTCTTAGGAAATGAGGCTTGCAAAGCAGCCTTGGGTTATTGAGAAAGCTCTCTCAGGGTGGATTCTCAGGGCTCTGGGATCTTCTCTGTCTTGCAGGTACCTCTTTGTTTTTTGGGAGGAAGCAGGTAGGTCTCATGTGTCAGGGCAGTAAGGAGCAGGAACGAATGGATGAAACAAATCTACTGGGGTGGGTAGTGGCTGTGCTCTGGGGAGCCAAGAGAGAGACAGGGGGATGGTGCTGGTTTCAGACAAGATAGTTGAGCAGGAACTTGAAAGAGAAAAGGAGAGTGGATTGTGGGGACCTGAGAAGCTGCAATTCTCCCTGGGGAATCGGCCACTGCCAACGTGAGGGGTGGGGTTAGGAGCATGCGTATGGTGATAGAGAAGCCTGGGGGAGGTGCCTGGTTGATGGGGCAAGAGGAGCCATCTGGGGAGAAGGAAAAGCCTGGAGTCTCCTTCCGGGCTTGCTTAAGGACTAGGGAGGGGCCGGATATGAGATGATGTTGGAGGATTCTGAGCAGGGGATGGGCCTAGGTGGGAGGTGGGGCAGGAGGAGAGCTGGACGAGGACATGGTGAGAGGTGATGTTGGCTCATCCAGGAAGGACGGCCAGGAGGAAGCAGAGGGAAAGGGGCATGCAAAGATCCAGAGGCAGGAGCAACAGGGAACATCCAGGGAGGGAGGGAAGGGCAGGAGATTTGGAGACGGGGCACCCTGAGAGAGGGATCCAGGCAGCAGGCAGACACGACAGCCTGAGCTTCACCCCAGCTCACGGTTGGCCCTGGGAGGGCTTTGAGCAGAAGAGGGGCAAACATCAGCAATATGAGGCCACACTGCAGACGTTCTGGGCCCTGCACACGCCTCCTTGCAGGCAAGGCGGCCAGCCCACAAGGTAGTTTAATTCCTGGTGCCTGTGGGCGTCCTGCAAAGAGCCAGTTGGCGTCGGAACGCTCTTCTCCAAAACCTGTCCCAGTGCCCCCAGCGCAGACCTGGTGTGAAGGGGAACTTTGGAGAGGTCTCATTAGCAATGCCACGTGCTCTGCCCCACAGGTTACTTCAATGATGTGGACCGTGATGACGGACGCTACCCGCCCAGGCCCAGGCCGCGGCCGCCTGCAGGTAGGTGCCGAGCCTCCCCAGATGCGACACATTGAATTTGCACAGAGAGGGTGGGATGAGAGGCCTGAAGTTGGGGATGAGAGAGCTGAGGTTGGGGCAAAGTTGGTGACGAGTAGACGATAAGCTGGTGCAGGGGATGACAGAGAAGGCCCCGTGGCCGCATCAGTGGGGTTTGCGGTCTGGGCATCTGTCCGCCTCTCCAGGCTGGTGGACTGGATGGAAACAAAATGAACAGGCAGAACTGGAGGGTCCACTGAAACACTTGTGGTCATTTCTGTTTAGACTTGTATATGTGTAAGTGTGGGTGTACATGTCCAGACACACCTTTATATATCTGCATGCTTATCAATCTTCATTTGTGTGTATATAAATGTTTATGTATCTTTATATTTGTGTGTATATATGCTTTTAAATATATATAAATACATTTACATATGTAGGTATACGGTTTTTTTCATGTGTGTATATACATGCTTTTTTATATATACAGTACGTGGATACCTTTCTATGTTTTTATAGATGTATATCCTGACCTTATATATGTCCTTATATATATCTTTACATAGGTACATGTTTTATATGTGTATATATATCTTTATATTTATATGCAGATATATGCTTTTTATATATATTTATGTATTTATATGTATATCTTTTAATATATCTTTTTAAAAATATATCTTCATGTATACCTTTAAATACATATACATTTTATATACATTTTTATATTTTATGTGTATGTTATATAAATATATATCTTTACATATATAATTAAATATATGCCTTTATTTATATACATCTTTATATATGTACATATATACCTTTACATGTATGTGCTTTTATTTATATATGTATATATTTATATATACACTTTTATATATACATATGTGTATATCTTTATATGTGTGTATAAATGCCTTTATATATGTACACATATACCTTTATGTGTATATACTTTTATATGTGTTATATATGTACACACAACTTTATATATACATGTGTATATATCTTTATATAGGTATATAAATGTCTTTAAATATGTATATACATATCTTTTTTATTTATTTATTTATTTTTGAGACAGAGTCTCGCTCTGTCGCCCAGGCTGGAGAGCAGTGGCACGATTTTGGCTCACTGCAACCTCTGCCTCCCGGGTTCAAGTGATGCTCTGCCTCAGCCTCCTGAGTAGCTGGGATTACAGGCGCCTGCCAGCACGCCTGGCTAACTTTTGTATTTTTAGTAGAGACGGGGTTTCACCATTTTGGCCAGGCTGGTCCTGAACTCCTGACCTCATGATCCACCTGCCTCAGCCTCTCAAAGCGTTGGGATTACAGGCGTGAGCCACTGTACCTGGTCTATATGTATATCTTCTAATGTATCTTTATATATATCTTTAATATATCTTTATATACATGTACATTTTATATACATTTTTATATTTTATGTATATGTTATATAAATATATACATTTATACATATATAATTGTATACCTTTACTTATATATCTTTATATGTACATATATACCTATATATGCTTTTATATATGTATGTGTACATTTATATATACACTTTTATATATGCATATGTATATGTCTTTATGTGTATAAATATCTTCATAAATATGTTTATATATCTATATATAACCTTTATATATGTATAAATATCTTATATAAATATATATTTTATGTGTATATATGCATTATTTGTATAAACACATATTTGTAAATGTCTTTCCATATATATGCATATATAGCTTACATATGTTTCTATACTGTTATATATAGGTGTATACCTTTACATATGTATGCATACTGTTTTATATATGTGTATATAGGTCCCTTCATGTATATATGTATATACATTTAGGTATGTGTGTGTGTGTGTGTGTGTATATATATACACCTTTATATATGTACATTTATCTTTATACACACAGACATATATAAACACTTCTAATATAAAGTTTTCTCTAATTGGAGGTGAATGTCTATCAATAATCTTTCATATAGAAATACAAGTACAGACTATAGGAGACAGATGCATACAACATTGGGCCGAAGAGTGTGATGTTTGAGGCTTTATTTTCAAGCATGTGAGGTTTCTGGCCTGTTTAGTTCTGCAATTTTATTTTAGAAGACATAAAGGACTTGTCCCAGGTATTTTGCAAAGCTGGACCTGCATCTTTCGGACAACCAGATTGCATCCAGTCATCTTTTCTGCCGTGTTTACTTGCAATAAATAAAGAGCGCTGTCTTAGAATTTATTACAATAACAATCAGGAATAAACTAAAAATTACTAGTTATTTTTGAAAGGAGAAACTGAGAACATTTACGATTGAGACCATCTGCTGGAAGGTCCTTCTAATCCGGCGTCGGGGTGGCTGATCTCATATCAGTTTCTCGGCAGGAAGCGGGTGCGCCTGCGTGAATTTGGAGTCCCCAGGGTAAATGTTAGTCCCGTGACGGCAAAGTGTTTTGATAGCTAGAGCTCAGTGTTGGCATGAGTTTTCCCACGGGGAAGAGGAAGCTTTGGTGGGGCCACCCTTGACTCTCCCCTGCTGGTCACTCTTTGGAGCTCTCTTGGCAGTGACACGTTCACACGACTTGTTGCCATTCCCAATGAGCTGGACAGACCAACACCTGCAGGAAACCCCACGCTCGGACACCTGAACATCCCTCAACTCTACCTTCTCTGTCTAACAGGAGGTGGCGGTGGTGGCTACTCCAGTTATGGCAACTCCGACAACACGCACGGTACCCCTACATCTGGGCATGCGGTGGTGGGTGGAGGGTGGGAGGGGTCGTCTTTCTAGGGCTCCTGGTTGCACTCTGCCCTGGGCCTTCTACCTGGAGTCTTTGGTGAGTAGGGTGCTGTGTGCTGGTGCCTGTCTTCTGAGAATCTGTCTGTGCTGGGCCGTTCCGCTTCTGTTCCCCAGGAGGGTGGGTGCAGCCACACATACACACACGCATACACACATGCACACACACACACACACACACACACACCCCTTTAGGTAAAAGTAAACAGAGCAAAGAACTATACAACTAATGAGAGAGAGAGAGCATCCAACAAACTGGAAATTCTTTAGGGGCGCAGCTCGCTTACTTCAAACAGAAT
The DNA here is from genome assembly GCF_028858775.2 of Pan troglodytes. Classification (NCBI taxonomy): domain Eukaryota; kingdom Metazoa; phylum Chordata; class Mammalia; order Primates; family Hominidae; genus Pan; species Pan troglodytes. The sequence continues at coordinate 3,186,676 of NC_072421.2, forward strand.
AGAAAACACTTTCAATGGCTGGGCGCGGTGGCTCATGCCTGTCATCCCAGCACTTTGGGAGGCTGAGGTGGGAGGATTGCTTGAGCCCAGGAGTTTGAGACCAGCCTGGACAACATGGAAAAACCCTGTCTCTACAAAAAATACATATATGTAAAAATTAGCCAGGCATGGTGGCATGTGCCTGTAGTTCCAGCTACTCAGGAGGCAGAGGTGGGAGGATCACTTGAGCCCAGGAGGTCGAGGCTTCAGTGAGCAGACAGAGATAAGATCGTGCCACTGCACTCCAGCTTGGGTGACAGACTGAGATCCTGTCTCAAAGAAAAAGAAAAGAAAAGAAAAAAGAAAAAAAGCAAGAGAACTCTTTTGGTCGGCGGTTATGCCCAGAGTGAAAGCCGTGTTCTACAGAAGCCATAAACAGGCTCTTGGCTTGGTTGAGTTTTTCTCATGGAGACCAGGGGACCTTGAAACCCTCAGATCCTCTCTGGTTTGGAAAACGACTGAAGCAAAACACACTGTAGGTTGATTTTAAACCATCATCTCCATTTTAACATTTTCCCTTTGTTAAGAGTTTTGTACACCTTCAATGAATTGAGTAACCATCTTTTCTTTTCTTTTTTTTTTTTTTTTTTGAGACAGAGTTTCACTTGTTGCCCAGGCTGGAGTGCAGTGGTGTGATCTCTGCTCACTGCAACCTTGGCCTCCCGGGTTCAAGTGATTCTCCTGCCTCAGCCTCCCAAGTAGCTGGGATTACAAGCATGTGCCACTACACCGGGCTCATTTTTGTTTTTTTAGTAGAGACAGGGTTTCACCATGTTGGTCAGATTGGTCTTGAACTCTTGACCTCAGGTGATCCATCTGCCTCAGCCTCCCAAAGTGCTGGGATTACAGGCATGAGCCACTACACCTGGCTAATTTTTGTATTTTTAGTACAGATGGGGTTTCACCATGTTGGTCAGGCTGGTCTTGAACTCCTGACCTCAGGTGATCCGCCCTCTTCAGCCTCCCATAGTGCTGGGATTACAGACGTGAGCCACCATGCCCGGCCTTGAGTAACCATCTTTTTGGTTAAAACTAATATGTGCCAAGAGCTCTGGTAATGTGGGAAGTACTTTTTTTTCTTTTTCTTTCTTTTTTTAAGATACGGTCTCATTAGGCTTTGTGAGAGCCAAGGCTGTTGGCCCCCTAAGTTTTCTCTGAATCACTGACATGAGGCAGCTTAATTAACAGGAGAAAAAGCGTATAAATTTATTGAGTGGATATACATGCAAACCTTCAGAACCAAGACTCAACCACCAATGGGATGCAAAAGCTTATAGACCATCTTTTTTAACTTTGATGTTAGGTTCAGGGGTCCTTGTGTAGGGTTGTTATATAGGTAAATTGTTTGTCACCGGGGTTTGGTGTACACATTATGTCATCACCCAGGTAATAAGCATAGTATCTGATAGGTAGTTTTTCCATCCTCACTCTCCTCCCACCCTCCGCCCTCAAGTAGGCCCTGGTGTCTGGTGTTCCCTTCTTTGTGTCCATGTTGTCAATCGAGAAAAATGACGAGACGAGTGTAAAAGATTTATTTGCCAAAGTTAAGGTTAAGGACGCGCCCCAGGAGACAGGTCTGTGGTCTTCTCCGAAGATGATTTTGAAGGCTGCAAATTTAAAGGGGAAAGGGTGGGGGAAATTGAGAAGTATATAATTTTCATGGAAGAGGGGGGTAGGGAAAAAGAGTTATTCATGCTTTTGTCTGGCTCAGTGAATCCGTGTTTTTTTACATAAGACGGCATAGACAAATGGGGCAGAGGGAAAATGCAGGGAATCTGCATGTTGCATAAGATAATCTGGACAAAATGGGGCAGGGGAGCAATCACATATGATTTGTGTCTGCTGGGCGGGGGTGACTGCAAAGCTATCGATTTGCATATTGTCATGGTGAAATCTTCACAGCTCACTAGGATTTTCCTTGTGGGCAAAATATGGGGGAGACGTGTAGCTTTTCATCTTGTAGCCATTTTATTTAGGAACCAAAAGGGGGAGGCAGGTTTGTGTGACCCAGTTCCCAGCTTGACTTTTCCCTTTGACTAAATGAGTTCAGGATCACAAAATTTAATTTCCTTTCACAATGCGTACTCCGTGTTTAGCTCCCACTTGTAAATGAGAACACATGGTATTTGGTTTTCTGTTCCTGCATTAGTTTGCTCAGGAGAATGGCCACCAGCTCGATCCGTGTTGCTGCAAAGGACATGATCTTGTTCTTTTTTATGGCTGTGTATATGGGCCACATTGTATATGGGCCACATTTCCCTTATCCAGTCTACCATTGATGGGAACCTAGGCTGATTCCATGTCTTTACTATTTGAGTTTGCTATTTGTTGTTCTTTGCAGGAAGAATGTGGGCTCAGAGCATGGCCCCAAATAGGTGACGTTGGTAAAGCAGGTTTAACGGGTGGCAAGCCAGGTGATGAGAGGCAGACAGGAAGAGGCCTGCTTAGCAAGGGGGTCCTTGTTATGCAGATGAAGGTTCCCAGGTAGCAGCGCTCAGAGACGACCATGGTAAATGTTTCTTTTCAGACCTGTAAAAGTGTCAGAGTCTCCGTTTCTCTCTCCTACATCCAGGAAAAGCTTAGAAAGGGAAGGCCTGGCTGCAACAGCAAAGATCCTCTACAGATGCCAATTTCCCCACCTCAGTCTGCTGGCCCTGGAGCGGCAATTTCAAAATAAGGCAAAGCAATATATTTTGGAGTAAAATATTTTGATGTCCGTCATCTTCGTTACCTCGGAAGCGAGTGTTGTCATCAGATCCATTTTAACAAAATGAAAGCAATGCATGACGCTCGACTGTCCACTTCAAAGGAGCAATAGCTGTGGCCCTATAGGTAGCCCATCCTCAGAACTCACTCCCTATGACACAGACAAGCTTCAGGATGGGAGGGGGCTCATGACAAAGTGCTCATTACCTGGGGTCAAGAACTGTCTACTTTTGGCCGGGCATGGTGGCCCACGCCTGTAATCCCAGCACTTTAGGAGGCCAAGGTGGGTGGATCCCTTGAGTTCAGGAGTTCAAGACCAGCCTGGGCAAAATAGTGAAACCCTGTCTCTACAAGAAAATACAAAAATTAGCTGGGCATGGAAGTGTGCGCCTGTGGTCCCAGCTACTCGGGAGGTGGAAGTGACCCTGGAAGTTTGAGGCTGCAGTGAACCGTGATAGCACCACTACCTTCCAGCCTGGGCCATGGAGTGAGACCCTGTCTCAAAAAAAAAAAAAAAAAAAAAAAGAACACTAAAAAAGAATTGACCACCTTCAACTCAACGTACTATGAGTTCCTTCCACCATCTTTCTGTAACTAGCTAAGGGGTTCCCCTTACCTACTACCTAGGTAGACCTGATTTATTAAGACGGGAATCGCAATAGAGAAAGAGTTTAATTCACACAGAGCTGACTGAACGGGAGCATGTGAAGCAGCTATGCTGTCTGGGGTACATACCTGGGGTTCATTGTTGCACGCTGAGAAAGAATTCAGGACACAGACACATGTGGTTGGGTTAAGGAGTTGAAAGTTTAATAGAAGAAAGGAGAGAGGAGAGCAGCTCCTTGCAAGAGAGAGAGGGAGAGAGAGAAAGAGAGAGAGAGAAAGAGAAGCATCTGAAAAAGTTGGGAGGTTGTGGACCGCAGCAGCTTTTATAGGCAGGCTGGAGGAGGTGGTGTCTGATTTACATAGGGCTTACAGACTGGTTCGATCAGGTATGACTTCTACATAGTGCGTGGGGAAGGCTGGTGGCCCCACCCTAATTTTGTTACGTAAATGGGCTTTCCAGTTGGTCAGTGCCATCTTGTCTGCTACTTACTGTACATGGGGCTGACAAAGAGGAGGGAAGATGAAGCTGCCATCTTGAACGTGTCTAGGCCCTAGTTCCTGCCGGCATTCACCCATGTAAGCTCCTAGCTGGCTTGTCTATGTCTGCAGCTCAACTTTATTTTTTTATTTTTTTATTTTTTTTTGAGACGGAGTCTCGCTCTGTCGCCCAGGCTGGAGTGCAGTGGCATCATCTCAGCTCACTGCAAGCTCCGCCTCCCGGGTTCACACCATTCTTCTGCCTCAGCCTCCCGAGTAGCTGGGACTACAGGCGCCCGCCACCATGCCCGGCTAATTTTTTTGTATTTTTAGTAGAGACGGGGTTTCACTGTGTTATCCAGGATGATCTCGATCTCCTGACCTCGTGATCCACCCGTCTCGGCCTCCCAAAGTGCTGGGATTACAGGCATGAGCCACCGCGCCCGGCCACAGCTCAACTTTACAGGCTGCTCTTTGTTAGAAAATGATTTGGGGCTGCTTTTCATTAAAAAGAAAAGCCTTACCAAGGACTCCCATACCCTTGCTATGTGCCTAAGTAATTAACCAATTCCTTCTTAACTCCTATATCAACTGGAGGTTTTGCTTTTTTTTCTTTAAACAGGGTTTCATTCTGTTACCCAGGCTGGACTGCAGTGGTGAAATCATAGCTCACTGCAGCCTCAACCTCTTGGGCTCAAGCGATCCTCCCGCCTCAGCCTCCTGTGTAGCTAGGACCACAGGTGTGTGCCACCACACCTGCCTAATTTTAAAAAAATTTTTGTAGAGATGGGGTCTCACTATATTGCTCAGGCTGGTCTTCAACTCCTGGCCTCAAGTGTTTCTCCGACCTCAGCCTCCCAAAGAGCTGGGATTACGGGCATGAGCCACTGCACCTAGCCAAGACTGGAGTTTTATGACTCAAATCAGCTTCCCCCAAAATTTGGACACTGGGCTTTTTAACGTGTAATTTGGCTGGTAGGAGACCCGGGCGTGGGGAGTGCTGAGTGGTTGGTTGGAGGTGGAATGACAGAGGATGGACATGGGTTCTTTTTGTTGTCTTCTGTTCTTGTGTGGGACGGTAGAGCTCGCTGAGCCGCATTACCAGTCTGGGTGGCGCCGGCTGGTGCATCTCAATGAAGGGTTTAAAAAATATCTCAACTTCAACCTTAGGTTTTACAATAGTGATGCCATCCCTAGGAGCAACTGAAGAGGTTTGGAATCTTGTGGCCTCCGGCTGCATGGCTCCTAACCTGTTAATATAATTTCTAATCTTGTGACTAATTTGTTAGTCTTTCAAAGGCAGTCTGATCCCCGGGGAAGAAGGGAGTTTGTTTCAGAAAAGGGCTGTTATCTTTGTTTGAATGTTAAGCTGGAACTTCCTCCTATGGTTATCTGAGTCTGTGTTCAGGAATGAACTAGAGCTGTTCGAGGGCTACAGGCACGATGCAGTCGGTTAGGTCAGATCTCTTTCACTGTTGTAATTTTCTCACTGTTATAATTGTTGCAAAGGCGGTTTCAATTTAACTGAAAATGTCAGGCAAAGACCAAATTTAATATTTTTACAGAAAGCCACTGGGAGTAGTTTTTTATTGTTTTATTATTTATTTATTTAGAGACAGAGTCTCACTCTGTTGCCCAGGCTGGAGTGCAGTGGTGCAATCATAGCTCACTGCAGCCTCAAACTCCTGGGCTCAAGCGATCCTCCCACCTCAGCCTCCCGAGGAGCTGGGGCTACAGGCACACACCATCATACCCAGCTAAATTTTTAAGAAATTTTTTGTAGAGATGGGGTCTCACCGTTGTAACTGCCCAATGGGTTTACCTTGCCCCCTGCCTAAACAGGGCCGATTTATCAAGACGGAGGAATTGTAATGGAGAAAGAGTAGTTCATGCAGAGCCAGCTGTGCCCGAGACCAGAGTTTTATTATTACTCAAATCAGTCTCCCCAGGCATTCAGGGTCCAGAGTTTTAAAAGATAATTTGGCGGGTAGGGGCTTGGGAAATGGGGAGGGCTGATTGGTCAGGTTGCAGAGGGAACCATAGGGGGTTGAAGTGAGGTTTTCTTGCTGTTTTCTGTTCCTGGGTGGATGGCGGAACTGGTTGAGCCAGATTACCGGGCTGGGTGGTGTCAGCTGATCCATCCAGTTCAGGGGCTGCAAAATATCTCAAACACCGTGCTTACATTTTACAATGGTGATGTTACCCCCAGGAGCAATTTGCAGAGGTTCAGACTCTTGAGCCAGAGGCTGCACGACCCCTAAACCATAATTTTTCTTTTCTTTTCTTCTTCTTTTGTGTTTTTCGAGACAGAGTATCACTCTGTTGCCCAGGCTTGAGTGCAGTGGTGTGATCTTGGCTCACTGCATCCTCTGCCTCCCTGGTTCAAGCAATTCTCCTGCCTCAGCCTCCCCAGTAACTGGGACTACAGGCACATGTCACCATGCCCGGCTAATTTTTGTATTTTTACCAGAGACGGGGTTTCACCATATTGTTCCGGCCGGTCTCGAACTCCTGACCTGAGGCGATCCACCCTCATCGGCCTCCCAAAGTGCTGGGATTATAGGCTTGAGCCACTGCGCCCAGCCCTAAACTATAATTTTTAATCTTGTAGCTAATTTGTTAGTCCTACAAAGTCCAACTGGTCCCCAGGCAAGAAGGAGGTGTTTTCAGGAAAAGGCTATGATCAGTTTTGTTTCAGAGTCAAACCATGAACTGAATTCCTTCCCAAAGTTAGTTCGGCCTATGCCCAGGAATGAACAAGGACAGCTTAAGGGTTAGAAGCAAGATAGAGTCGGTTAGGTCTGGCCTCTTTCACTGTCATCATTTCCTTAGTTACAATTTTTGCAAAGGTGGTTTCGCCACGTTGCCCAGGCTGGTCTTGAACTGGGCTCAAGCGATCCTCCTACCTTGGCCTCCATAAGTGCTGGGATCACAGGCCTGCACCACCACATCCGGCCCACCTTGGAGCGTGTTATATAAAGCGAGCCGTCCCCACACCCCTACAGCCTACGAATGAGCCTTTTCACCCCATGCACGATTCTCTGAAACTTCTCTCTGTAAGGAGCTATTCAGGACACGTTCTTTTGTTCTCTGGCATACTCATCAGGTAGAAAGAAGTGATTCAGCAAGCGGCTCCCCTGAGAGCCCTGATCGTTTCCTGTTTTCCTGTGAAGTTAGTCTCGGGAGGTCTGCGCTGTGCCATTTTTGGGGGACCATTATCTGGCTCCCGAATGGATCAAAGCTTACTGGTCAGGGTGCTGCTGTATCCCTGGGGCAAAACTGCCAGAAAATAGCAGATAGCCCTGTGGTCCTTGGCAGGGCCAGGGCCCGGTGGAAGCAGCAGCTGGGCCAAGAGCATCAGGCGTGCATGAGGCACAGCCCAGTTTTGGGAGCATGACGCTTGTTTTCGAGGATGCCTCTGCTTCCCTTCCTGCCTGGACCCCTGCTCTCCAGCCCCGGCAGAGCGAGGCTGTGAGTCAGCGCTCGGATTAGCATCAGCATGGAGGTGCCGGCTGGGATGCAAGCCGCCGCCATGGGATGAGTCACGCGGCTTCTCCCCGAATCCCCAAAGGAGGCAGAGCGTGTTAGGCTTGTTCTGGCTTCACGCAGAGCACTGAGGGGTGAGGGCTGACCTTGGCTGGCCGCGGAGGGAAGCCCAAAGTCTGGCCTCCCTGCGGAGACTGGGGAGAAAATGTTGCGCTCGTCGTTTTTAAATACTGGTGGACAAGTTTCTCTAATACCCAGTGTTTTAGTCTGCTAAGGCTGCCATTGTAAATTACAAGAGTCAGGAGGGCTGAAGCAAAAGGGATTTCTTCTCCCACAGTCCTGGAGGCTGGAAGTCTGAGATCAAGGTGTGAGCAGGGCTGGTTCCTCCTGAAGCCTCTCTCCTTGGCTCGTCGACATCATCATCTCCCTGTGTCCTCACAGGGTCGTCCCTCTGTGTGTGTGTCTGTGTCCTCATCTCCTCTTATAAGGTCTGTAGTCCTATTGGATTAGGGCCCACCCTAGTGATCTCGTTTTATTTTAATCACCTCTCTAAAGACGTTGTGTTCCAATACAGTCACAGTCTGATGCCCTGGAGGTTAGGACTGCGACCTGTGAATTTGGAGGGGGATATAGTTCAGCCCATAGAACCCACTATCCACATAAGTCATTCCACTTCAAAATCAGCACAAAGCATTAGTTTTAAAAATCTCGAATCTGTATTTTTAAAAATTGCTCTTAACACATTAGAAAAATATAGAAAAACTTTTTTTGTTGTTTTTCTGAGACAAAATCTCCCTCTGTAGCCCAGCCTGGAGTGCAGGGACGTGATCATAGATCATTGCAGCCTCCACCTCCTGGGCTCAAGCAATCTTTTGCCTCAGTCTCCCGAGTAGTAGCTGAGACTACAGGTGCACATCACCACACCCAGCTATTTTTTTTTTTTTTTTTTTAAGTAGAAACGGGGTCTCACTATGTTTCTCAGGCTGGGCTCCAAATGAGCTCAAGTGGTCTTACCGCCTTGGCCTCCCAAAGTGGTAGGATTACAGGTGGGAGCCACCACACCCAACCTGGAGGAACTCTTTTTTTTTTAAATTTTAAATAAATTACTATTTATGGCCTGCGTTTTCATCCTATTCTCTTTTTTTTTAACCAACATTTGCTGGCATTTTTTTTTATGCCGAAGAAAACACCTTTGCCCATCTATGTCAGGCCTCCAGACCCTCAGGGATGTACATCTAATGCACCTTCAGCCACCAGTGTAAACAGTAAACAGGGGCCAGATGGCGCCTGTGCACCTTCCCTGGCCTTGGGAGAGCATTGGAATCTCTGCAGCTTTTAAGAGCATCTTGCTTCAGGTTTGCTGACCTGCTTGCTTCTGTAAGATCATGCAGACTTCCTGAGCAATATCTAGCATTTCATGGTCTCTTTTCTATCCTGCAGGAAGAGGGGGCTATAGACCCAACTCTCGTTATGGAAATACTTATGGTAAAGGAATTATGTCTTACAGAATATGTGAGGCAAAACTGTCCATTTGCAAATAACTAACACACTGTCTGCACTGATGGGAAGCTGAGGCTTTCATCCAGTGCACAACTAACTGGCCGTTTGAGTCTCTCATTTGCATTTTCCTTGGTCATCCATGCTGGGGGGAGATGTTGTGCATGCCCTGAGGACTTCATTTCTTCAAAGGAACTATGGCCCACTTACAGGTGTTACTGGCTGCATGTGTGTGCACATGTGTGTGTGTATACATATGTGTTCACACACAGGTATGCTTGTATTGTGTGTGCATGCATGTGTACATGTGCATGTGGATTTTTGTAATCATGTGCATAAGTGCATGTGGATTTCATGTGCATGTGTGCAAGTGTCTGTGTGCACACATGTGGATTGAGCACATGCATGTTTGTGTATGTGCACAGATGTGTTGGCATGTACTTGTGGATTTTGCATGTGTGCATGTTTGTGCTTGGGTTGCATGTGCATTGCATGTTTCCCATGTGTGTCCATTCACATGCATACATTTAGGGGTGTGCAAGCACATGTATGCATGTGGATAGATGCAGGAGTGTGCACCTGGGTGTGCTCGTGTGGTATGTGCATACTGCACGAATATATCATGTGCATCTGTGCATGTGGATTGTGTGTATACATGCGTGTGTACAGGTATGCACATACACACATGAATGTGTTTGTGTGTGCATATTTGTGTGTACATGCATGTGTTTATGCATACAGGTGTTAACGTGCGCACATCGGTGTGTGTGCACACGTGTACATGTGTATGTTTAGGCGAATTGTGCTTTATATGTGCTTTTGTTGCCTGTGTGTGTGGTATGTGCATGTGTGTGTATGTGGGGATGTGTGGGATGTGCATGTGTGTGGATGTGCACATTGAGTGCATTGTGCTTCTGTGTTGCATTTGTATTTACATGTTGCACATGTGTGTAAATGCATGTGTGTGTGCACGTGTGTATGCATGCTTGTCTGCCTTGTGTTGCACGTTTGTTGCATGCTGCATGTGTGTATGCATGTGCACACACATTTGTGCATGTCAGTGTGTGTTGCATGTGCTTGTGTATGAATGGCGTGTGTGTGCATGTGTGTCCATGGGGTTGTCAGCCTGTGCGTGTTTTGCATGCACATGTATGTAGACTCTCCAATCCTGAAATTAAAGCTGCATCTCCCTCTCCCTGGTATTATCCCCATTCTGCTAATGACCATTAGACATGGCATACACATTCACATTCCTCCTCCTTATGCTGCTTGGCTGTCCCCCTCCCCCCACAAGAATGTAAATTCCCTGAAAACAGGGATCTGTGTGCTGTGTTCACAGTCGCATCCTCAACAGTGCCCGGCAATATAAGGCCCTCCATAAGCTCTGCTGAATAAACACGAACATCCTTTTCCGCTTACAGGTGGAGATCACCATTCAACGTATGGCAATCCAGAAGGTAACTGATTGACTCACCCGGTCCCAACCTTTAATAAGAGCACACTCTCCTAGATCAGTGCTGGGAGGAGCTGTGTGGGCTTCTGTTTCCCAACCTCATGACTTTCATGGAGCACTCATACTTTGTATGTATATAAAGTAGCTTCTGAATAAAAATATCTGACCTTCAGCACAGGACCAATCAGAGTTCAGAGAAAGGAGAGGCAAGCATTGGTTTTCACTGCAGAAGATGCCCCTTAGCTCTCAAAGCAAGGCTGTGAATGAGTGCTGAGACTATTACATTTCTCCCAGTACCACCATTACTCCCCTTTCTTTGACCAGCACTAACTTGAAACCCAAGAAGGACAGGAGAAAGGAAGTTATGAACACTCTGCCCAAAGAAGCCATCAGAGTGCACTGTCAATCCCGTCTCAGGTCAAAGGAGGGAGAACTTGAAGCCCACAAGGCTGACTTTGTGTCCTGTATTGTTGGGAGAACAGGTTCCCCATTCCCTAAGGGTCATATTCTTAGAGATTTGGGCTGACACCTGCTTGAGTTTAAGTTGAGAGTAAACGCACCCAACCCCAAGGCTCTTGTGAGTTTTCAGTTATGGGGGAGGAGAAAGTGATTGAAGGTGACCCCTACCTTTCAATGATCATGCAGAGTACTAGTATCAATATTTGTGGGGTATGTTGGCATCCTTAGAAAAATTTATGGTTTCACCTTTTTCCCTCTGTGGTGTAAAGTGAGGTCCAGAGATGGAAAGGGCAAGGCAAATAAACAAGTAATTGCAGTCAAATCTGATGAATAATTTCCTGGAACATATGGGATCCTGTAGCAAGGCAGAAGGGATACTCCTAGACTAGGTTAGGTGAGGGAGGTAGGGTTTCCTGGAGAGAACAATATCCAAGCCAATCCCCCAAAATATGGGTGGGAGGTGCCCAGGAGAAGAGTGAGGTGTCAGGGAAGATGGTGCACTAGGTAGAGCTGGATACACACGTGGGGACACCGGAAATTGCGTAGCCAGGATGTGGAATGCAACGGGAACCAGGGAAGGATGCAATGGTGACCAGGAAAGACCTCCAGGTTAGCAGAGGTGGAGTCTGCACTTCATAGAACCTTCATGGGAAGGAGCCTGCCCCTGTTGATATGTAGGTGAAGAATGGACCTGAGGGGGCTCACTAAGACCCAGGGAGACACCCTTTCAGACCAGTTCAGTACTCCCTGGAAATGATGACAGGCTGAATTAAAGCCTGGGCAAAGGAGGCAAAGAGAAGCAGTCAGCTTGGATGACCACTTGGTAATGACAATTGATTGTACTTGATTGATTTGTAAGAGATGAGAGAGAGGAAAAGGTATGGATCAGTCAGCTATGCTGTGTCACAAAAAACCCCAAAACTTAGTAGCTGGAAATAACAACCATTTATTATGTTCGTGATTATGTGAGTCAGCAATTTGGGCTGACACCATTCTAGTGGTCCTCCTGGTGTCTTCTGAACTCCCTCTCTTGTGTGCAGTCAACTGTAGGTGTGGCCAGCGCTTTGACCATGTTTCCTGGGTCTTCTTATGTATCTGGGACTTTAGGTGGAATGGCTCATCTCAGCTTCATGTGGGCTCTCACATCCCTCCAGGAAGCCAGGCCAGGCTTCATCACATGGTGACCAGACAGGGTACCAAGAGCATGAAGAGAAGCGTGCCTGGGCTTAGAGCCACCATGCCTTCACTTGTGTGACATTCTGTTGGCTAAAGCCTGGATTTTCAGAATGAAGATGCAGCTCCACCTCTGGATGGGGAACACTGTGAAATCATACTGTGGAGCGTGTTCATGTAGGGAGGGGAAGAATAGAGGGCTGTCTCTCCCAGGAGGCAGGGTGTGGCGGGTGGCAGCATCAGCCGTAGAGCAGGTTCTTGCGTTCAGTGACAACACTCTTCCCCCCAGCATGGCAGCCTCATTCGTGGAGCAGTCTTGTGTCCCTCACCTATGCCATGCCACGTATTGGCCCAGGTGTTCAACCCTGTCTGAAGAAAGCCATGCATGGAAAGGGTGGCTATTTCAAATGGAAACGGTGATTTCTTCCTTTTTTCCCTTTGGAAGTGTTGATTTTTGTCACATCAAGCTCCTTCTTGTTCTTTGTGCAGGAGTGCCAAAGCTCTGGAGCAATTTGCCATCGAGGCATTGAGGATGCTTGTGTCTAGTGTGTGCTTGGGTCTAGAGTTCCAGCATGCCTTTGAAAGCAAGCCTATCTGGCAGTTTTTAGTGGAACAATATTTTTGCATGAGTGGGCATTCTACATCTAAAAAGGCACAAAATAGTTTTGACATGTGCCTGTCATCCCAACTACTCAGGAGGCTGAGGCAGGAGGATCACTTGAGCCCAGGAGTTCAGGACCAGCTTAGGCGGCATAGTGAGACCCCATCTCTAAAAAAATAAATCAGGCCAGGCGCGGTGGCTCCCCTCTGTAATCCCAAAACTTTGGGAGGCTGAGGCGAGTGGATCACCTGAGGTCAAGAGTTCGAGACCAGCCTGGCCAACATGGTGAAACCCCATCTCTACTAAAAATGCAAAAATTAGTTGGGCATGGTGGCGTACACCTGTAGTCCCAGCTATTCGGGAGGCTGAGGCAGGAGAATCGCTTGAACCCGGGAGAAGGAGGTTGCAGTGAACTGAGATCACGCCACTGTATTCCAGACTGGGCGACAGAGCAACATTCCGTCTCAAAAAATAATAAGAAATAAATAAATAAATAAAATTAATTAAAAGGCATACATGAATTGACTTCAACAAACAAACAAAAATGCCAAGTGCCTCGTCTGTGCAAATCCTGGCCTTGGATGTCTTCAGTGGTAAAATGTGGTTGACAAGCTTGGCTCTTTGTGAAAACAGAATTACTTCCTAAGGTTTTTTTTTCTTTTTTTTAAATTAAGTTTCTCTCTTTTTTCTGTGAATACAAGGGTGGGAAGGGATGTGATGGAGAAGTTACTAGATAGATGCAAAAGTTATTGCAGTTTTTGTCATTACTTTCAATGGCAAAAACCGCAATAACTTTTGGACCAACCTAATATTTAAGCAGTTTTCCTGCAGCCATGTTTTTTTCTCAGATGAGCTTGCTTTTTCTCCACTCCTGTAGGCAACATGGTAGCAAAAATCGTGTCTCCCATCGTATCCGTGGTGGTGGTGACACTGCTGGGAGCAGCAGCCAGTTATTTCAAACTAAACAATAGGAGAAATTGTTTCAGGACCCATGGTAAGTTTGGCTCTAAACATTGTTTTGCTTGTTACTAAGCCTGATTTAAAAAAAAAAAATTACTTTCAGATGTCTGTCACTAGCAAGGTTATTTCTGGTTAAGTTCAATATACATAACTTGCCTAATAATGTGATTTTTTTAAAATTTATTTTTATTCTTTTTGAGACAGAGTTACACTGTGTTGCTGAGGCTGGACTGCAACCTCTACCTCCCGGGTTCAAGAGATTCTCTTGCCTCAGCCTCCCGAACAGCGGGACTACAGGCATGCACCACCACGCCTGGCTAATTTTTGTATTTTTAGTAGAGATGGGGTTTCACCATGTTGGCCAGGCTGGTCTTGAACTCCTGACCTCGAGTGATCTGCCCGCCTTGGCCTCCCAAAGTTCTGAGATTACAGGCGTGAGCCACCGTGCCTGGCCAACAATTGGGTTTTCATGGTCAGGTGTGAGCTGTACCTTCCTCTAAACCTTGTTACAATGAGGCTGGCACGTTATCTGTCTAATGTAAAAGAGAGGGAGAAAAAAAGCAAAGAAAAAGAAACAAAAACATTACCAACCTACATTGCAAGACTATAAGCATGACGGTTGGTTTAACTAGCCAAATATAGTTCTGTTCTGTTTTGTATTCAGTGAAATTGTCGTCACAGGTGGGTCAGGAAAAACATCTGGGTTGAATGTGAATGTTTTGCACAGAAGCCCACCCGCAAAGAAAACTCCCGAAACACTCAATTATAAGCCTCTCTGAAATTCCGAAGGTGCGCTCAGACCGTAGGGGAGAAGAAAGATCTGCTGTGGCTTCCTGGTTCAATGCCGGCTCCACACTCCCGGGTTTGAAGAATCACTTGGGATTTGAGAGCAGGGGATGCCCTAAAGAAATCTCTGAAACAACAGTCAGGGATTGTTTTATAGCCTAAAGAGTGACTCAGATCTTTAACTGGGTGTCTCTGGAGGCTTGGTTTAAACCTCAGGCCACCCACGTCAGAATCTGTCTGGAGTTTGCCCAGGGCCCTCTAACTCATACCTTCTTTGTGTCCGCGAAGGAAACCAGAAAGGGGTGCCCATTCCTACGGTGTTTGCTTTAGGATTTGCATTTGGCCTCAAAAATCCTAAAACCTTCCCATGCGCTCCCTCTGCTGGTGAATGGGCAGTATCAACCGTTAGCTAATGAACCTCCGTTGGGGGTGAGCCTCCGTCTACATTACGCCCCGTCCTGAAATTTTAGGAGGAAACTGAGTTACTGAAAAACTGCCTTATTTTCCTGGCAACCTGAGAGCAGATTCTTGGGTTCAGTGACAACACTCTTTCACCCAACATGGCAGCCATCATTAACGAACACCACGTGTTAACTTCAGTAGCCTTCGTGGCAGTGATTTGTAAGCCTTTGTTAACCAAGGGCTGAAACTGAGTAAGCAGAGAGAGGCACCCATCTCCACAAGCACAAAATGTAAGGGCGGGGTACAGGGGTCCCCCACAAACTCAATAATCAAGGCAAATATATTTTAGTGCAATATTTTAAAAGGAAAATCATTGGAATGGGGGCCAGTTGAGTTTCTGAAATAGGTGTAGTTTTAAAAACGTGGATGATGCCTGCCCCATTTATCTGAGGTGGAAGGAAGCACGTTTTTGCTAAAGCACGTTTGCTTCAATGTCTTGAAGCTCTTTCATGCCTTTTGGCTGCCTGGTAAGTATTTTTGTCTACTTTCTCCATTGTACTTCGATGATACCCTAACCAGGTATTCCCAAGCACCAAGTTTATCTTCCCCTCCCTTAAAGTTCCTGAGATCAGAAAGGAGGATATAGACAGAGTGAGCTGATGTTAGGGAGATGTCTTCAAGGGTGAGCAGTGACATTTATGTGGATCCTGGGCCTATATCACCTCGCTGGCTGTAAAGCCTTTATACTATCTAGGAAATATGTGCATGACAGCAAATACGTATGGGTTTGGTATCAAATGGGGCTCAGAGCTCTGCGAACTTGACTCTAAAGTTCCAGGCTGCTGCTAATGGTACCCAGCTGTCCACCTCTCCTTAGTTAGGTCATTAATTTTCTCTATCTCCTAAAGGATGACGTACATGGTATACTAACCATATCCATGGTGATGTGGTGCAGTGCACAACCTGTGGAACTGTGTACCTGCTGAGGCCATACACTGAAGCTTGCACACTTTGTAGAGAAAGAGTTGTAGTAACAGAGCTACACAGATAGAAGCAGATGTCTGTCACTTGATGTGGACTTTTAAGAATCATACTTTGCTTTTATTTTATAAAGCGGAGCAAATGACAACATCACTTCAGAAGTTATAAAGACCAACAAGGCCATATTCTAAAAAAGAAGTTCCTACAAATATTAGTTTTAACCAAAAAGAAAGTTACTCAATTCATTTAAGATCATCAAAATCCTTAACAAATGGCAAAATGTAAAAAACAATGTTTTGAAAACTAATATTTGTTTCCAGATATGATTTTAACAGTTTTTAAATATTTTCTATTTTTAATTTTTCCTGCTTTATTGAGGTATAGTTGACAAATAAACATTGTATATATTTAAGATGTACGACTTCATTTCTGCATCATTTATTTGTTCTAATCTATTTCCTTCTGCCGAATGTAAAGCAAGTGTCACGTAGACAGCACATAGTCTGATCTTGGTTTTCTTTTTTTTTAAATAGATTTTTCATTCTTCTAGCTTTATTAAAGTATGATAGACAAACATTGTATATATTTAAGATGTGCAACTTCATTTCTGCTTCATTTTTTTCTGTTCTAATCTTCCTTCTCCTAAATCTAGAGCAAGAGTCTCTTGTAATAGCATAGAATTGGATCTTGGTTTTCTTTTTCTTTGTTTAATAGACTTTTTTTTTGCCCCCACAATGACATTTGTTTCCAATCTTCCTTTCAGAACCAGAAAATGTCTGAAGATGTTAAGATCCCCTGATTACTTTGAGAAAAACAACTAGAACAAGAACCGTGTTTATCACTGTTGTGGAAATTTCCTTTTATTCTTGACACAATTTGATGACCTAAAGTGTGTTTTCTTCTGTGTAAAGTACATGAGCTGCCTCACTAAGCATTCCCAACTCATTGGATGTGATGTGGTTATAAAGATAAGTTAGGCAGCTAGACCCTGCATTCTAAAAAAGGATTGCTTGCAATGTTGGTTTGGCTATTCATTTGCACAAAGAGACTGTGGCTCTCTGTTGTGAGATCTTCAGCTACCTCATGGTGCAATAACACACACACGCTTAACCATGTCGATGGCACAAAGCAGTAAGCAGTAGGGAGGTAGGGTATCTTGGTGGGGAGGGGATGTTACCAGCTTCTGGGAGATGAAGAATATTATTGAGGTTCCAAAGATGCTGAACCTGTGCTAAATTCTTCAGTGATATAAAAAATCATTGAGCATTCATTATTGCCAATGAAGTGGGGATGCATTATTTCCGACACCCACAAGCAGGGTTTGATCATCCTTTCAGCTTTGATATATCTGCACATAAAATTATTATTACCTGAAGAAAATAAGGCTGCATTTTGAAATGTTAAGTGCAAAACGACTGATGTTAAAACCATCTGGGGGAAATCTTGGGATACTTTTTCCTAGGAAATCATATGGTTGTGATATGTTTTGGCGCATAGGAGACAGAAATAGTGATTATTAGGCATTGAGCCTTTTTGTAGTATTTTTAGTCTTTGATACTCTGTAAGTACTAGTTCCTAAGGCACCAACATTGCATTCCTTGGTTTATACTTTTTCTATTCATCAGAGTAGGAAATCTTAAATCCTTAGGCATCCAAGAAGTATACTAGCTTTTTGCTTCTCTTTTAGAAATACTTGTGGGGAGAGAAAAAAGGATGGTTTGGGCATATTGGTATAGTTTCAGTAAACTAAGGTTAATGTTCATATAACATTTAGACTTTGCCATAAATATCAGAACCAAAGATCAAGATATTCATGTACAGTCTGGAATGTATATATGGGGCCCATAAAAATTCCCAGTATGCATGTTTTATGCTCACCATTATGAATTGGGGTCTTCAAAGAGAGAAGGTTGAAAGTGGAAAGCACTCGAAAGGGCTCCCCGGTTTGTAAAATATCTTTAATCATTCACATTAGGTATCTCGGAGTTGCGGGTCTCAAATGTGGATTCATGCATCATTTGTGCAATTTGAAGATAGTCCATATTTCCTATTTCAGCATTAGGTCCTGCAACACTTTTCAATTCTTGTAGAAGGTTTTTTTCAGGAGTGGTGATGTCTGATGCTCAATTACTATTTTCCCTATAAGAGTTTCAGCATGAGCTTAATTAAATTCTTGTGAAAACTGTGTTTTTACTTACACACACACACACACACATACCTACTTAAATGGAATCTAAACATTTTTAGCCTTTAATCCATTCCATTTTCTAAAACTGTCATAAACTATTTTTAATCATTTTAAATAAATGTAAAAGAAAAATAACTGGATTTGATTATTGAATAGTTTTTTTCTATATGTCACAAATAAATTGTATGAAATGACTGTAGAAGTGGCCCCAAAATTATGAACCTTCGTAGCTGTGAATATGATGCCATAAATCTCTTTTAAAGCTCAAGATAGACTATGAACATATGAAATACATAGTTACCTAATCATGAGACTAAATTCACCTGGGTGACAAGGCTAACGTTCAAGCTACTTAAGATGAAAATATTTGAATCATGATTGCTTGGGGGAACCTCTCTTTGAGGGGTCATGAGGACCACCTGCTGGGCATTCTGTTTTCATGCTGAGAAGGCGAGAATTGAACAGATGAGAAAAGCCTTGATAAAACGTCATCTCCATGTAATTTAGAGAAGGATAACCTTGACTGTACAGCTGACCCTTGAACAACACAGGGCTGAACTGCCTAGGTCCACCTGTATGTGAGTTTGCTTCTGGCTCTGCCATTACTGAGACAGCAGGACCAACCCTCCATCTACTCAATGGGAAGATGATAAGGATGAAGACCTTTATGGTGATCCGCTTCCACTTAATAAATAGTAAATTCATTAATTTTATCTTCCTTATGATTTTCTTCATAACATTTTCTTTCCTCTAGCTTACTTTATTGTAATAATATGGTATGTAATACATATACAAAATACGTGTTCAACTGTTATCAGTAAGGCTTTCAGTCAACCAGTATGCTATGAGTAGTTAAGTTTTTGGAGAGTCAATTCATACAGCCCTTGATTTTTTTTTTTTTTCAATGAAGTTCATTTAGATGGTCAGAAATGTCAGTTAAGCGTCATTTGAAGGTAATAACTAACCTTGAAAAACTAGTGGCTTGGGTATAGTTTTCCAAAAAATTAGGCTGGGCGTAGTGGCTCACACCTGTAATCCCAGCACTTTGGGAGGCCTAGGTGAGGGGATTGCTTGAGCCTAGGAGTTCAAGACCAGCCTGGGCAACATAGTGAGACCCCATCTCTAGTAACGATTTAAAAATTAGCTGGGCGTCGTAGTGCACACCTGTAGTCCCAGCTACGTGGGAGGATCACTTGAACACAGAAATTCAAGACCATAGTGAGCTGCGATAGCACCACTGCACTCCAGCTTGGGCAACAGAGTGAGACTCTCAAAGAAAGAAGGAAGGAAGGAAGGGAGGGAGGGAGAGACAGAGAGGGAGGGAGGGAGGGAGAGAGGGAGGAAGGAAGAAAGGAAGGAAGGAAGGAGAGGGAGGGAGGGAGGGAGGAAGGAAGAAAGGAAGGAAGGAAGGAGAGGGAGGGAGGGAGGGAGGGAGGCAGGAGGGAAGGAAGGAAGGAAGGAAGGAAATAAATTTGATTCTTTTCGCCCATAAACTTGTGATGAAGCACCAGTTTTGGAAAGCTTCCCTGCTTTGGTAGAAATAGCAGATGGCAAGATTCTGATATCTTCTACTATGAAGTTCAAAACAGTCAGAAGTGGGCAGCTTGGTTTTTCTGAAATTTATCATTCTGACATCGGACTGAGACCTAGAGGAGATTTTTTAATGCCATCTGACAGATCTGAAATACATCTTCTAAGAGTACTATGCAAAAGTGGCAGCTGTCCTGTTTGCTTGGCTTCATTGATCCAAACCACAGGGTTGACAATTTTCCTTCAAATGGATAAAGTGAGGGATTCTGCAGTTATATGAGGCATTTGAGTCAAGGTGATACTTGCTTCTTGACTCCACGGATGCCACTTTTTGCCTTTGAGGGCTTGCTAAAGAGTTCAGACTTTTCCTACTGTATGTTTTCTGTGCAGAAGTCATGTTGTGTGGTGAGGACCATGGATTTTATTTCATTTCATAACCTTTCTATGCAAATGAGACCTTGAGGCTGCAGAGAAAAAAATTATTGGGGTGCACAAATCCAAATGGAAATAGGCTCATTAGTTTAGCTAAGGAGGACACTTGTGTTATCTTGTGATTCTAATGACGTTCAAGCTTTAATCACAACATTTTCGTGCAAAAGGAAAAATACATATATTATATACGTGTGTGTGTATCTCCTGTAAAATAAAAACAATATATTGTATTAAGGAGGCCTTATAGCTTCAGAAATTTTATTTTTTCAATATATTATCCTTAGGTCTGTAGTATGAAAGTTCTTTTAAAATAAACTGTACAACAATTTCACAAAATATTCAAAATAAAAAAGAGGGAGTGTTTGGATATTAATTGTCACTAAATTTAATAATTAAAATACTAAAAATTTTACAAATGGGTGACCACACTAAAATTCATATATACCCAAAGATCTCTTAAAAATTAGATTTTTCAGGCTGGGTGCAGTGGCTCATGTCTGTAATCCCAGCACTTTGGGAGGCCAAGATGGGGGGATCACTTGAGGCCAGAGGTTGGAGACCAGCCTGGGCAACAGAGCAAGACCCCATCTATACAAAAATTTTGTAAAAATTAGCTGGATGCAGTGGTGTGTGCCTGTAGTCCTAGCTACTTAGGAGGTTGAGGCAGGAAGATCACTTGAGCCCAGGAGTTCAAGGCTGCAGTGAGCTATGATTGTGCCACTGCATTCCAGCCTGAGGAACAGAGTGAGACCTTGTCTCTAAAAAAGAAAAAAAATAGATATTTTGAACATTGCAAAAGCCTACAATCTTTTTAATATTGATTACTTTAGTTAAATTCTTCTCCATTTAATGTGATTTTAGAAGTAATCCTTTTACATCTGGAAAATGGAGAATAATTTATTATTTCACCCAGAGAATGATCAATCAATCAAAATATAGCAATCTAGAAAGCTAATAAATAATGTTCTAATTAGGGAGACCTACTGCCAGTAGGAGTAATAGATAATAACAATACTATTTGCTGAATCATTTTATTTTAGTAGAAAAATAAGCTTTTAAAGTAATTTATTTACTTATTTATTTATTTTTGAGATGGAGGCTCACTCTGTCGCCCAGGCTGGAGTGCAGTGGCACGACCTCGGCTCACTGCAACCTCCGCCTCCCGGGTTCAGGCGATTCTCCCTGCCTCAGCCTCCTGAGCAGCTGGGATTACAGGCACCCACCATCATGCCCAGCTAATTTTTGTATTTTTAGTAGAGACGGGGTTTTGCCATGTTGGCCAGGCTGGTCTTGAACTCCTGACCTCAGGTGATCTGCCCGCCTCAGCCTCCCAAAGTGCTGGGATTACAGGCGTGAGCCACTGCGCCCAGCCTTTTAAAATAATGTACATACTTTACACATGTACACATAAAAATGGATGTTGGTTGGATGTGGTGGCTCATACCTGTAATCCCAGCACTTTGGGAGGTCGAGGTGGGTGGATCACTTGAGCACTTGAGCCTTGGAGTTTGAGACCAAGCTTGGCGACATATCGAGACTCTGTCTCTACAAAAAAATTAAAAAATTAGCTGGGCGTGGTAGTACATGCCTATGGTCCTAGCTACTTCGGAGGCTGAGACAGGAGAATTGCTTGAGCCTGGGAGGTTGAAGCAGCAGTGAGCTCTGATTGCACAATTGCACTGAAGCCCAGGTGACAGAGCAAGACCCTGTCAAAAAAAAAAGGATGTCAGTGATAATGAGTTGTTTATAAAGATAGAATTAGAGTTCCAGGGATGACTGGGGAGGTATAGCGTATTATAACCCCTACCATGTGCCCGTCAGGGACTGGTACTTAAAGGTCAAAACAGTAACTGCAGAATTTGAGAGGTGTACAAAGATAGTCTCTCAAATAGTGCTCAGTTATTAGTTCAGCGATGGTCAGTTTGTGCATAGCTATGAAACTAGCTTATCACGGTAAAAAGTGTGTACGCTTCACTATCTTGTAGCATTTAGTTTCCCAGCAGGGCCATGCGACACCCAGTGGACATTTCTAAATTGTACATTCAAAAAAATGTTACCACTGGCTGCAACATTTTTTTCATTAAACATAAAAGTTGGTCTTGGGGGTGTCATTCAATGCCTTTTTTGCTTCCTTCAGAATTCTAAAGGCTTCCACCACAACTTTGATCTGAGCCCAGTTATGAACTTCATACAAAGCTGCAGGGAGGAGCCTGTGTCTGTTGAAGAAAGGCTCACAAGATCCCATGGTAAGGGGAGAGGAGAAGGGGTAATGAGGAAGAAAGGCAGCTTTCCAGGGGCCGAGTCCGGAAGACCAGACTTGTCAGAGAATGGAACTAGCTTGCCCAGCCTCAGCCCATGAGAGAGTTTCACGCCACCTGCTATTCTGGTTCTGAACATTGAGCACTTGGGTGACTTGGAATGGCCTCCATCTAAGCTGCATCTTCCCCCATAGTTCCAAATATAAATGCAATGCATTCCCTGGGTTCCTGCCAGCCATTGTCACATTTTTGCTTCACAGCTGTCTCCTCCCTGCTCCCCGTCCTATTCATCTGCCCCTTGCTAGACAGGTATTCATGAAACATGACTGCTTGTTTATGAATAGCTGGGATGTAGACATGACATATGGAAAGAGAAGCTGCCAATTTTTCCCCAACCAAAAGTGAAAACAGTGCTTGGACCTAACAAGCATAGAATGTTTGATCCCATAGCAGAGCTGGTGGGAAGGCTGGGGGCAAAATCTGACACTGTCCACCATTGGCTGTAGACCAAAGGGAGGCTGCAGACCAAAGGGAGGCCGCAGGGAGGTGAGATCATTTCAATCGCAGGTCCCCACCCACTACGAGCACTTCCTCACCCACATCCTCTGTTCTAATCTTTTCTGTCTATCTCTTATCAACTTCCAACATATGATAACGTATCACCTTTTATTGTTTCTCTCCCGGCTCCGGCCCCACTAGAATGCAACTGCTACAAAGGCATGGATTTGTCCCCAGTTTCCAGAAACATGACTGGCATGTAGTAGATGCTCATTAAAGACTTATTTATTAATTTATTGAGACAATGTCCAGCCGCCCAGGCTGGAGCGCTGCAGTGTGATCCCGGTTCACTGCAGCCTCAAACTCCTGGGCTCCAACGATCTTGTCACCTCAGCTTCCTGTGTAGCTGGGACAACAGGCATGTCCTACCATGCCTGGCTAATTTATTTATTGTTTTTGTAGAGACGGGGTCTCACTGTGCTTCCCAGGCTGGTCTCGAACTCCTGGGCTCTAGTGATTTTCCCACCTTGGCCTCCCAAATTGCTGGGATTACAGACTTGAGCCACCACGCCTGGCCCTAAAGACTTATTAAACACACGGGAAAATGAATGAATGAAGCCCTCGTGCAGGCCACAACTTTAATAATATTAAAGAGGAGATATTTTCTTTTGGTATTCTAGCTAAAGACTTTTGGGATGAGATGGATAGGGATATTAACAAATGTGTGTGTTTTTAAAAAATATACATATTATGAAATGAAACATCTGGAAGACCTCCATAACTCAATGAACCAATA
Source organism: Pan troglodytes (assembly GCF_028858775.2). Lineage (NCBI taxonomy): Eukaryota > Metazoa > Chordata > Mammalia > Primates > Hominidae > Pan > Pan troglodytes. The sequence goes on from NC_072421.2 coordinate 3,210,004, forward strand.
TTCTACAAATGACCCATGTGTGAAGTGGCAGAATCATGAATGGATAAAAGGTTTGTCTGAAGCTTAAGATAAACCTGTGGGTTTTAAATGTGTAGACTTTAAAAATTCAGTGATAGGATTTCAGATTCCACACTACCTTATCTTTGAGAAGCTATTGATGATCAAGTTTTGTCATCAAAGGAGAACATTCACAGTTATTTGAAAAGATTACTAAAATACTTTTTCTAACTATGTATCTTTGTGAGGCTAGATTTTCTTCATCTACTTTAACCTGAACAACATAAGGAATGTTGATCTGAGAAACTCATCGTCTCCTCATGTTTGTAAACATGTAAAATAGTACACTCTTCCCCTATGAAAATTTTTCTGTTTGAAAAAATATATCCCATTTTTCATAAAATTACGTTATTTATGTAAAATGTAGTGGATTTATCTTTAAAATTATTAAATAGTCAAAAACTTCATTTTAATTTTAGAAAATATAGAAATATTAATTTTAATTTATTACAGCATTAAATTTAATGCAATATAATTTAATTACAGAACATGTAGACATTTACAATGCACAAAAACAAAAGTTCCTCTAGGCCCTTAATCGTTGTTAAGAGGGCAAAAGAGGCAGGGTGCGACGGCTCATGCCTGTAATCCCAGCACTTTGGGAGGCCGAGGCGGGCAGATCACCTGAAGTCAGGAGTTCGAGACCAGCCTGGCCAACATGGTGAAAACCCGTCTCTACTAAAAATACAAAAATTAGCCGTGTGTGGTGGCACGTGCCTGTAGTCCCAGCTACTCGGGAGGCTGAGATAGGAAAATTGCTTGAACCCGGGAGGTGGAGGCTGCAGTGAGCTGAGATCACGCCACTACACTCCAGCCTGGGCAAGACAGAGAGAGACTCTGTCTCAAAACAAAACAAAAAAAGAAGGCAAAGGAATCCTGTGACCAACATGTTTCACAATTTCTGCTTGATGTTATAAATGATGGCACTTTCCCCCTGAAATCTCTGCAGTTTTATCAGTCTCCCTCCCTGTCTGACCACCTCAATCCTTTTCTATCTCTGCCGACTCAAAATGGTTGAAGCAATAAAGACAGCATCTGTAACAAGATGTACTTAGATTCAGGACCTCTGGGCTGGGTCAGTTTGAGGGCTTAACAATGTCCTCCAGTAGCCAGGTTCTCTGTGTCTTGCAGTCCTGTGTTTCATAAGTCATCGGCCCATTTCACTCATGGCAGAAGATGGCTGCTGTACCCCCAGCCATCACAGCCTCATCCACTAATATCTGGAGGCCCAATTAGGATCATTTCCTCCCAGATTTTCTCTTTTAAGAGCAAAGACATTCTTTCAGGGATCAACCCCAATTCCTCATCCCTGATTTACACACAGCCCCTAACTAAAAGTAATCAGGTGTAGGCCAGGCATGGCAGCTCACACTTGTAATTCCAACACTTTGAGAGGCTGAGTCAGGAGGATCACCTAAGGTCAGGAGTTCAAGACCAACCTGGCCAACATGGTGAAACCTCGTCTCTACTAAAAATACAAAATTAGCCAGGCATGGTGGTGGGCGCCTGTAATCCCAGCTACTTGGGAGGCTGAGGCAGGAGAATCGCTTGAACCTGGGAGGTGGAGGTTGCAGTGAGCCAAGATCGTGCCATTTCACTCCATCCTGGGCAACAGAGTGAGACTCCCTCTCAAAAAAAAAAAAAAAAAAAAAAAAGCATGAGAAAGCATGAAGGAACCCTGGGAAAAAATACAGGCTCCACCAACAATAAGGAAAAATGATGGTTGACTGGGTAGCCAGTAGCATGTGCTGCAAATCATTTGCTTATTTTGTGTCAAGTTGTTTGCCAATGTAGTTCTTTATATATTATATATTATTATGTTACTCTTTACCAAAATATAAAATATTGAGATGTAATTGTAGTTGTGACCCACACACATACATGTAAATGCATGTTCTGTGTATTGCAAATGTGTTCTCTCATTCTGTATTTGTCTTCAATTCTTAGAACCTTTGTCACAATCATGTCGTGCAATCAAGTAGCTTGGCACAAACATCTGTTCTGTGCCTTCTGAGTTTGATTTTTTGTTGTTGTTGTTTGAGACAGAGTCTTGCTCTGTCACCCAGGCTGGAGTGCCGATCATGGCTCACTGCAGCCTTGAACTCGCAGGCTCAAGCAATCCTCCCACCTTAGCCTCCTGAGTAGCTGGGACTACAGGCGTGTGCCAACACTCTCAGCTAATTTTTTTATTTTTATTTTTTGTAAAGATGAGGGGAATCTCACTATATTGGCCAGGCCGGTCTTGAATTCCTGAGCTCAGGCGATCCTCCCACTTTAGCCTCCTGAGTAGCTGGGACAACAGGAGTGTGCCAACACTCTCGGCTAATTTTTTAAAAATTTTTTGTAAAGTCAGAGGGATCTCACTATATTGGCCAGGCTGTTCTTGAACTCCTGAGCTCACGTGATCCTCCTGCCTTTACCTCCCAAAGTGCTGGGATGGCAGGCATGAGCCACCATGCCCAGCTGCCTGCCGGGTTTCAATCCTTCCTTTCCCAGCACACATGTAATTTTAAAAAGGTCTTGTAACTAACTCTCCAATAAAGTTGTCCCAGGCATATAAATGTCTTGACGTTTTCTTCAAATGCCTCCCTAGGAAAATTGGCACACACCTATTCCCGGCAACAGGGAGGAGAGAAAGGTTTACTCTGAATGCACCCATGACAAAGCTTACCTGCTGCCAAGCTCTCCATGGCTTCCTGGAGACCAACACACACAAGAACAGAAGCCCGGCAACCCCCAGGGGAAGATGCCTCCTCCGGGTTTAAAAACAGAGCTACCCTTTTGCCTGGGGATCATGAGGGTTGCCTTGTGACTTAGTGCCTTATACTCTGCTTTCGGAGCACCAATTCTCAGTGGAACGGGAGAAACAGGCGGGTGAGGAGGGGTGGGGTGATTTATGGGGCAGAGAATGGTGCAACACCTACCCTTGTTTGTGTTGGGAGACCGAGGCCTCCTCCATGCCCTAAACATGCTGTTTAAACATGCCTGCAATTTCGCCAACGTCTCTTTCTCTCTGGCTGCCTCAACCCTTTTCTATCTCTGCCAAATCCATGCTCCACTGTCTCCGGCCCTCCTGGCTCCAGCTACCCCTCCCCAACACCCTCAAATCTCAGAAATGCAAGCAGTGCCTCTCAAGCCTGCGCATTAGGAACTCCTGGAGGCCTGGTTCACATAGCGGGGTCGGGGGAAGCCCCGAGACGCAGGGTTCTGATTTCAGAGTTCGGATGCCTAAGAATGTGCATGACACAGTTTCCCAGGTGATGCTGATGCTGCCGGACCAGGACTGAGCCTGCACATCTCACCCCGAATTCAAAATCAAAAGATGGGGTGAGGGTTCTCAGCAAAACGCAGCCTGAGATTCTATTTTGGAGACCCCTGTTCCAGAGAGAAGAGCAGTGCTCCTGACACTTGGTGGGTGGGGCCCAGGGACGCTGCTCAACACCCTGCAGTGCACAGGATGCCCCCACAGTCATTCAACTTAAATGTTATTAGTGATAAAGTTGAGAAAGACTCTATCTATTGTCTATCTATGTATCCATCTATCCACCGATTCATCTATCATCATTTATCTATTACCTATGTATCATTTATCTATTATATCTACACATCTAGCCATCCATCATCCATCATCATTATTTATTATCTACCATTTATCTAATATCTGTCTTCCTGTCTATCTTCTTCTTCATCATCATCATCATCATCATCAATCTCTTATCTATTTATCATCTATCTCCATATATGTATGTATCTATGTATCTCTATATCTATCTATCATCTATTTATCACCTATCTATCTCTCCATCCTATCTATCATCTATCTGTCCATTCATCCTATCTCATCTATCATCTACCTATGTATCATCTATCATGCATCTACTGATCTATTTATCTATCCATTATCTATGTATTTATTTATCATCTATCTAAACAGTGGCTTACAGCCTAAGAATGATTCTGCCCCTGCTCCTACCAGGGGACACTGTGCAATGTTTGAGGTCAGTTTTAATTGTCACTACTGGAAAGTGTGCCAATGGCACCCGGCAGATGGAGCCCAGGGATGCTGCTCAACACCCTACAGTGCACAGGATGGGCCCACCTCAGAGAATCCAGCCCTGAATGCCACAAACGCCTTGGTGAAAAACTCCAGTACTAACTTCCATCTAACCTTGGGAAAGGGATCAGGTTGACAGTCACATCATTCTGAACGGTCCAGGAGGCAGGAGCTGTCTGAGTCTTTCCCTGCTGGAGCAATGAGAAGCCAACACAGGCCCCATGGAACGAGTTGGCAGCACAAGGCTGTGCAGACATCTGGCGACTATTGGAGCCAACAAGGAGAAAGCATAGAAGCTGGGAGAGTCTCCCCTTCCTTGCACAAGAACTGAGACTTCCTTGGAGGGGCCAGCTTCATCCTGGCATTTCTCTTCTCTGGGGCTGGCATCCAGAGGATAGAAAACTGAGGTCGTACTGGCAAAGGGGGCTCCGCCGGGGCACTTCTTGGCTCCTAAGGATTTCCCCAATGCCTCAGGGGCTGGAAGGATTTGAAAGTGGACCCCCTATGGAAAATGATACAGAGATTTCTCAAAGAACTAAAATTTTATCTACCAGTTGATCTAACAATTCCACTACAAGGTATTCACCCAAAGGAAAACAAGTCATTATATCAAAAACACACCTGCACTCATATGTTTATTACAGCACCATTCACAATAGCAAAGATACGGAGTCAACCCAGGTGCTCATCGACAGGTGATTGGATACAGAAAATGTGATTTATGTGTACAATGGAATCATATTCAGCCATGCAAAAGAATGAAATTCTATCTTTTGCAGCAACATGGATGAAACTGGAGGCCATTATCTTAAGTCAAATAACTGAGAAAAAGAACATCAATTACCACGTGTTCTCACTCATAAGTGGGAGCTAAATAATATGTCCACATGGACATAGAGAGTGGATTAATAGACACTGGAGATACAAAAGGGTGAGAGAGTGAGAGGATGGTGGAGAATGAGAAATTACTTAATAGGTACCATGTACACTATTCAGGTGATGCTTACCCTGGAAACCCAGACTTCACCACAACTCAGTATATCTATGTAACAAAATTGCACTTTACCCCATAAATTTACACAAATAAAATAAATCAGTAAAATTGGATATGTCAACCTGTTTAAAACAAACGAATGCAGAAAAAAAAACATGTTGTAATAACATATAAAAATAAATAAAGATGCCTTCTTGATGCTTAATATGCCCTGCAGATATCTTATAAAGCCCCAGTAGTCATGAGTTAAATTCTTGCCTGTAGCCTGCTGGAGGTCAGAGATAGCCTCCACTGTTTATTTACAGCTCTGGCCCCATCTATGAAGTAGAGCTAAAAACACCACCGATACCTGTCCCCAAGGCTGAGCTGATGCAGGAACAGCCCTCAGCACAGTGCCTGGTATCCACAGACCATCGATCATCCTAGGTATTCATCTAGATCAGGAAGGCCTGACTGTAGCTTGCGTTGATTGCCATTGACAGTTTCGGCAAGAATCTGGGTTCCTTTGCTGTCTCTTTCAGATGGACGCGTGAAGGCTCTTCTCCAAGTAAGTTCACTCATTCGACTCATGCACTCATACATGCATGCACTCACACCATCATCACTCATTCAACTCATACATGCATGCACTCACACCATCATCACTCATTCAACTCATACATGCATGCACTCACACCATCATCACTCATTCAACTCATACATGCATGCACTCACACCATCATCACTCATTCAACTCATACAAGCATGCACTCACACAATCATCACTCATTCAACTCATGAACTCATACATGCTTGCATTCACACATTCATTGATTCATTCACTTAATTCACTCATGCATGCATGCATGCATTCACACTTTCACTTATTCATTCATGCATCCATTAACTTGTCCATGCATTCAATTCATTCATTCACTCATACATAATACATTAATTCCTGAAGTGTATGCAGTCTTCACTCATTCACTCGTGTGTGTGCATTAACACACATGCTAATTTGTTCAGCTCATTCCTGTACTCATACATATTTATTCACTCAGTCATTCGGCCACGTATTCACTTGTCATGTATTCTCTTCATTCACTCACACACACATTCATTCCTGTATAAATGCATGCCTTCACGTGCTCAATCAATCCTGCATGCATGAATTCACTCACTCATGCAGGCATGAACTCACTTGTTCACTCACTCATTCATGCACTCACTCATGCTTGTACGAATTCGCTTATTTACTCATTCATACACTCACTCATGCAGGCATGAACTCACTTGTTCACTCATTCATGCACTCATGCATGCGTGAATTCACTTGTTTACTCACTCATACATGCACTTATACATGCATGAATTCACTTCTTAAGTCATTCATGCACTCAATCACGTATGAATTCGCTTGTTCACTCATTCATGCACTCACTCATGCAGGCATGAATTCGCTTGTTTATTCACTCATGCAGTCACTCATGCATGCATAAGTTCACTTGTTCACTTATTCATGCACTCACTCATGTATGCATGAATTCACCTTTCACCCATTCATGCACTATGCATGCATGAATTCACTTGTTCACTCAATCATTCATGCATTCAACTCATTCATTCACTCATTCATAGATTCATGCCTTCATGCATGCATGCATGCATTCACCTATATTTTCCACACAGTCACACCTCCATTCATGCATCTATCTCTAAATTCATTCATACATGCATTGGCTTATTCATGCCTTCAACTCATGCATTCATGTGTGAATGCATTCATTCCCTCCTTGGCGCAAACATTGATTCACTGGTTCATTCATTTCCTGGCTTGCTCATTCGTGAGTAGTTGTTTGTTCATTCACGCCTCACATGCATTCACCCATACATGCACTCACGCATACATGCACTCACCGCGTGCGTACAGCCACTCGCTCGCTATGCATTCAACAGCTGAAGCCTGAAACACTCATTTATTCTCTCTTTCCTGCACTCATTCATTCATTCATTCATTTATGCGTGCAAGTACGCGCACGTGCATTTTTCATGCATTCGACAAGATCGCGTATAAGCCCTGCCTTCTCCCTCTGGGAGGCTTCCAGAGCGGCCTCCACTCTCGCTGCGCGCTGGCCTTGGGCCCAGGGCCTTAAGTCATCGCAAACGTTTACTTTGGGGCTGGCTGATTAAAGGTTAAATGTCCAAACCTAGAAACCGCCGACTGCCGAAGGGGCCGCGGCGGGCGAGGGGCGGGGCGCGGGCGTGGATCGCAGCCCCCGGCGGTTCCCGGGTCTCTCTTCCCGGCAGCCGGGGCTGGGCACCAGGCGGCGCGCGGGCTTGCGGGCAGGGGCTGCAGGGAGGAGGAGAGGACCCGCGCCCGCGGGGGCTGGGCGGAGGCGGGGCCGGGCTTCCGGACAGAGGCCAATCGCTGCCCTCGGGGCCTCCAGCGCCGGCTCTGGGCCGAGGCAGCCGGAGCGCGGAAGAGGTGCGGGGGGCTGTAGGGGGCTGCAGGGGACCGTGGGCAGTGGAGGAGGCCTGGGCGCGGCGGGGGGCCGGGGGGCGCAGAGGCTGCCCGAACGCCTAGGAGGTCTCGAGGGTGGGTGGCGTACAGCGGGGCGGGGGCGCAACCCAGAGGCCGAGGCTGGGGGCTGGGGGAGGGGCGCCGGACTGGAGTGCAAAGGAGGGGCGAGGGGCGCCGGGGGCTGGAGGTCAGAGGTTGCCCAAGCGCGAAGGAGGGGAGGGGTGCGGGGCGCGGGAGTAGGCCAGGAGCGCTTAGGGGTGAGTGCGCCGAGCCACGGCACCGAGTGCTGGGGAATACAGGCCGTCCAGGCGCGGCGGGGCGCGGGGAGACGGAGGCTGCCCCAGTACGGAGGACAGACGGGGCGGGGGCGTAGGGCTGGGAGGCTTGGGGAGGGGGGCGCGGGCCCAAGGCAGAGGCTGCGGGAGCGCGGGGCAAGGGAGAGGTGCAGAGCGTGGAGAGGGCTCGGGGGCGCTTGGGGAGGATGGGCGGCAGGCCGGGTCGGGGAGGAGGGGCGGCGAGAGGCGCAGGGGTAGGCCGGGGGGCTGCACTGGAGTGACGAGGGAGGGGACACCTGGCCGGGGGGCGCGGGCAGAGGCAGCCCAAGCTCGGAGGAGGTGCAGATACTGGCGTCCGGGAGCGCAGGGGTGGTCCAGGGAGTGGAGAGGGGTGACCGGGGGGCGCCAGCTGGGGTGGAGGAAGAGGATGCCCAGAACTCCAAGCAGGTGCGCGGGGCGGCGGGGCAGCTGCTGACACCGCTGAGGTCGGGTGGTGTCCCGGGGGCGTTGTCGTTGCTGGGCGCATGGGTGTTAAGACGCAGCGGGGTCGCAGGTGACTGTGGGGAGGACAGGGGGTCAAGGGGCCCCTGGCCAGAGGGCACGAGGCTGACCTGGAGCGCCAAGGAGGAAGTGCGGGCCGTGGAGGTCGCAGGGGCATCGGGGGAGGCAGGGGCCCCGTGGGGCGCAGGTGACATGGAGTGGGTAGGAGGCCGGGGGTGACACCGGCGGGGCCTGCAGCCGAGGGTGTCGAGACTGCCACGCTGTCGCCCCCAGGCCTGGAAATCCACGCGGATTCCCGGAGACGGCGCCTCTGCTCTGCGGGTTCGTGACGAGGAAGTCCACCCACTGCTCCCGGGCGCAGGTCTGCAGGTCCGCGCCCACTGCCCGCGGCGCCACTGACCATGTCGGGTGAGTAGCTCAAGCTCCTTCAGTTCAGCCTGCCTGTTCCTACTGGCTTGGGTGAGAGATTGGTCTGCACTGGGGAGAACCCCACTTTGACCGCAGGATTGCCCCAAACCCCGAGTCTCCCCCTTACTGCCTCGCCCAGGTCTCTCTGGGGCTGGAGGGAATGGAGATACCAGCCTCAGCTGCTGGGAGGGGGTGATTTACAGCAAGTGAAGGGGGCCTTGGGATCTCACCAGTTTCCTTTTGTAAAATATAGTCCTGAAACTTTCAATGGGCTTGTTTCTTGGGAATAGCATTGAACTGCCTGAGACTGTCACTGCCTGGAAGGCGGATGGGAAGAAGTCTGTTCTCCTGAAATGGCCCTAAAGCTCTGGGAAGAGGCTGCCTTGAGTTCTTAGAACTCAGACCACGGTTTTAATTTCTGTTTCCGGTACAGATACAGGGATGGCCCGGCTTGGTGGCTCAGGCCTGTAATCCCAGCACTTTGGGAAGCTGAGGCGGGAGGATTGCTTGAGGCCAGGAGTTTGAGACCATCCTGGGCAACAGAGGGAGACCACATCTCTAGGAAAAAAATTTAAAAATCAGCTGGGCATTGCGGCACCTGCCTGTAGTCCCAGCTACTAGGGAAGCTGAGGTGGGAGGGTCCTGAGCCCAGGAGTTCCAGGCTGCAGTGAGCTATGATTGCACCACTGCACTCCAGCTTGGGTGACAGAGTGAGACCCTGTCTCTAAAAAACAACAACAAAATAAGAATCCAGGTTAATCCTCCTGCAGGCAGAGGGCTGGCTGGCAAGAATGGCAGGAAAGGCCTGCCCCCCCCCCAAGGACCGGTGAGCCCCATCTCCCTGCCCTTGGGTTTTGTGGCCATCAGATAGACTGGTTGACTTAAGAGGCCTAGATATGTGAACACAGAGTGTAACCTCTTCCCATAAGAAAGATGCTGGTTCTATTTTCTATCATTAAATCGTTAAGACACCTCCTTCTTGTACCAGACCACACTGGATCATTCTATGAGTGCATTTTATGTATTTATTTTTAAATGTATATTTTTTAAATTTTGTAGAGACAGGGTCTTGCTATGTTGCCCAGGCTGGTCTTGAACTTCTAGGCTCAAGCAGTCCTCCTCCTTTGGCCTCTCAAAGTGCTGGGATTACAGGCACGAGCCACCACGCCTGGCCATGAGTGCAATTTAAAACACACAAACAGAACAGATGACTTTTTTATTCAGAGGAGAGATTTGGTAAATCACAGAGCTGCTTCTCTCCTGTTTTTTCCCACTCTGGACTTAGAGACGAAAATTGTCGGGGCAGGGATCTTAAGGGCTGTTTTCATGAGGTGTACTGAAAGAGTCTGTTCCAAGGAATGGCAGAAAAGATTCTCTGTTCTAGGGACGCGTTTGGAGCTCTCTAAAGTGAAAGCCACACATTTCCCCAAGCCTGCTAGGGTCTGTATAATAGCAGCATTCAAGACGGACATTCGCATACATCTTGGTCAGCCTCGTGCCAGAAGAGAAGACTCAACTCTTTGCAGAAAACAAAAACCACCTTTGAGTAGAAAAGGGCTGAGAAGGAAGCTGCTAAGGTTATTTTGGGGGGTGATCAGAAGATTCCTTGAGTGCAGGGGGGCAGGCAAGGGGTAGAAAGAAACTGTTGTCACAGATTCATAAAATTCTCAGCCACTGTAATCTCCAGACTGGACTTGATTTTGTGACAATGTCTCCTTTTTGTGGGCTGTAGTGCAGTTACAGGTTTTCTTGCTGTTTTTCCACTCCATGCCGTTGCTGAAAGTGTCCGCCGCAGTGGCACTTGGAGTGGAAACTCCCTCTTTGAATGCAGTAGCATTGGATAATTGTGGATGTTCTCTGGCGTCTGGCGCCGCACCAGGACTTGATCACCAGTTGTTTCTTCAAGGCAAGGCGATGTGGAAGCTAAGCCCTGTCAATCAATGTTTCATCTTCTGTTCTATTTCAATCTGCTGGTCTGTCTTTGCACTTTAGATGGGTTTTACAGTGTCCTGGATGGGAAGCGGCTAACCTTCAGGAGGTGCACATTTTTGTTCCAAAGCAAAAGTCTGAGTCTCGGATCCCTTGTTGCTGGAGAGAGCTCGTGTGCCAACTGGTGTTGTCTTGTCATTGTGTGACTGTGGTCAGTATTCCCTCCACTCTAAACCAAAGAGAGAAACAGGGTATCCAGTAGTTCCATAAAACTCTCACTCTAAATGCAGCCCTGTCTGCATTCTCTTTTGTGTTTGAGATCAAGGTAGGTGTGGGCAGGGCTGGTTCCTCCTGAGGCCTCTCTCCTGGGCTTGGTCCTCACAGGGTCTTCCCTTTGTGTGTGTCTGTGTCCTAATCGCCTCTTTTTTTTTTTGAGATGGAATTTTGCTCTTGTCACCCAGGCTGGAGTGCAATGGTGCAATCTCGGCTCACTGCAGCTTCCGCCTCTTGGGTTCAAGCGATTCTCCTGCCTCAGCCTCCTGAGTAGCTGGGATTACAGGTGCCCGCCCCCATGCCCGGCTCATTTTTGTATTTTTAGTACAGATGGGGTTTCTCCATGTTGGTCAGGCTGGTTTTGAACTCCTGACCTCAGGTGATCCACCTGCCTTGGCCTCCCAAAGTGTTGGGATTACAGGCGTGAGCCACCACGCTTGGCCTAATCTCCTTTCTTATAAGGACACCAATCCTATTGGATCAGAGCCCACCCTAGTGACTTAATTTTATCTTAATCTCTTCTTTAAAGACCCCATCTCCAAATACAGTCACATTCTGAGGTCCTGCAGGTTATGATATTCATATATGAATTTTGGAGGTGCACAATTCAGCCCATAATAGGATAACTCATTTATTTGAATACTACTGTGTTTTTCTGCTGGGGCTGCCATAACAAAGTCCCACAGACTGGGCGGCTTAAACAACAGACATTTACTCTCCCACAGTCCTGGAGGCTGGAAATCTGAGATCTGGGTGTGGGCAGGGCTGGTTCCTCCTGACGCCTCTCTCCTTGGCTTGTAGATGTTGTCTTTCTCTGTATCTCCACAAGGTCATCCTTCTGTGTGTGTGTGTCTGTGTCCTCATCTCCTCTTGTAGTGAGGCCAGCAGTGCTACGGTATTAGGACCCACCCTAGTGACCTCATTTTACCATAATCACCTCTTTAAAGACCCCATCTTCAAATGCAGACACATTCAGAGGTTCTGTGGGGTAGGGTTTCATCCTAGGCGTTTCAGGATGGGTTATCATCCGTCTATAACACCCATTAATCCTCATGTTTTCCCTGAGGTCCCCATGAAGAGCTATAAAGCCAGCACACGTGGTTATCAATCAATGATCACTCTGCCATTTCTCTTAGTTGTCACTGAGATCCTCATGAAGAGATTAAAAAAAGCAGCGCACATCGTTATCAATCATTGATCACTTTGCCAGTTCGCATAGTTGTCACTCACGTCCTGATGAAGAGAGAAAAAGGCCATGCACATGGTTATCAATCATTGATCACTCTGTCATTTCTTTCAGTTGTCACTGAGATCCTCATGAAGGGGTAAAAAACCAGAGCCTGTGGTTATCAGTCACTGATCGCTTTGCCATTTCTCTTAGTTGTCACTGATGCCCTCGTGAAGAACTATAAAACCAGCACAGGTGGCGATCAATCACTGATCACTTTGCCATTCCTGTGTGTTGTCCTCTGCACCTTGCTTTGGGCCAATTCACTTGTATCATCCTTTTCTCTAGACAGCCAGAGGGCCCTCCCTGGCAATGGAGATGAGACCTTCTTACAGGTTTTGGAACCCTCAAATAGCTCCTCATAAGCCTCAGGATAATAGAAAAGGCTGCATATCACCTTTGTAATCCGGGCCCTCTGACCCCATCTCTTCCTGTGGGTCCTTGTTCTCCAGCTGCTGTTGCTACGCTGTGAGGAATGCAGGATGCAGCATGCAACCTATCATCTCCACCTCTGGCCTTGGCTGGTGGATTTTTTCTGCCTCTTCCTTCTTTGCCTTATTATTTTTGGTTCAGTTTCTTATTGGAGGCAGGAGACAGTAGCTATTTTGAGGGCTTTTGTTGGTGTTGGAGTCAGAGGTGACCTCGGACATTTAATTACTCGTTGAAGCCCCGGTTTACTTGTTTTTGAAGCACATGTCTGTGTTGGAAAGGGAATTAATGAGAGCGCAGAGGTATGCCCTATCTACACACTCCTGGAGGAATGGGAGCCATATTCATTCTTGTTTGTTGCTCCACTGATTTCTTGATGGATAAGTTCTTCCTGGCCATTTATCCCTGAGCTTGGATGGTGCCCTTTCAAAAACTGCTGCCAGCCATAGGACTTGCCTTGCAGTATCGAAACACCCATTTCTTAGGGCTAATGTTTCTCATGGAGCTGTGGGTGTCTGAGGACAGAGCTTGTACCTTGTTAGCTGCTGGGCCCAGCACCTAGCAGATTCTCGTGCCTGGGAATTGCCTGGGACGTGAACCCACAGTGAATGTGTAATGCACTGAGAGCACGTCATTAGGCCCACACAGACATCTTCTGCCCCTTCACCTTCTTTGTCTTCTGCCTCCAGCTTCAATCCTTCACTCTTTCTCTAAGCAGATGCCCTTATGTGTGCAGCTTATGGCATAGCACTGTGGACTGGGATAAGCAGTGTCCCCCATAAAACTCATGTCCCCCCAGAAACTGTGAATGGGACCTGTGAACCCAAAAGTATCTGAGACAGGTCTCAATCCATTTAGAAAGTTTATTTCGCCAAGGTTAAGGACATGCCCGTGACACAGCTTCAGGAGGTCCCGACAACATGGGCCAAAGGTGGTCGGGGTACAGCTTGCTTTTACACATTTCAGAGACATGAGACATCAGTCAATACATGTAAGATACACATTGCTTTGATCTGAAAGGGTGAGACTACTTGAAGCAAGGGGGTTGTGGGGGGTGGTGCCAGGTCATAGGTAGATTTTTAAATGTTCTGATTAGTCAAAAGAGTTATTATCAATAGAAGAGAATGTCTGGGTTATGATAAGAGTTTGTAGAGACCAAGGTTTTATCACGCAGATGAAGCTTCCAGGTAGCAGGCTTCAGAGAGAATAGATTGTAAAGGTTTCTCATCAGACTTGAGGTCTGTGTGGATGTTTATGGTGGTCAGCTTTTCCTGAATTCCAAAATGGAGGAGGGTATGATGAGGCATGTCTGACCCTCTCCTCATTATGGCCTGAACTCGTTTTTCAGGTTAACTTTGGAATGCCCTTGGCCAATTAGGTAGTTGCGAGGCCTAGAATTTTAGTTTAGGTTTACAGACCTTATTGGGAAATAGGGTCTTTGCAGATGTAATTAGTTAAGCATCTCAAGATAAGATTATCCTGGAATATTTGGGTGGGCCCTAAATCCAATGGCAGGTGTCCTTCTAAGAGATAGAAGAAGAGACACAGACACAGAGGAGGCCATGTGGAGTTGGAGGCAGAGATTGGAGTAATGTGGCCACAAGCCCAGGGACATCTGGAGCCACCAGGAGCTGGAAGAGGCAGGAAGGACCCTTCTCTAGAGTTTGGTTTTGGAATCCTGGCCTTCAGAACTGCAAGAGAGTAAATGTGTGTTGTTTAAGTCTCCCAGCGTGTGGTACTTTCTCGCAGCAGCCCCAGGAAGCTCATTCATGGGTTTGCTAGGGAAAGGAGTCAGCGATGAGCCCACCAGTAAGCAAAATGAGCACAGCAGATAAGATGGCACAAGAGATGAAGGGTCCTGTGTCATAGGAGGTGAGGGACTGTGATGAGAAGGGTCGTCTTGGGGAGCAGGGTTTGCAGGAAGATCTCTGAGGGATGGGTGGTTTTTTCCATGGCCACCATGTGCCGGGAGGAGAGTGAGTTCCAGGTGAGTTAAGGGAGTGGTAGTAGCCCCATGGTAGTAGCACACATCATAGGATGTGCTTGAAGACCCAGAGGGGTTGAGCTGGACGTGGGGACTGAGTGTGGGGGATGAGATGACCAGCAGCCTGGACCCAGCTTACATTTGCAGGCAATGAGAAAACCACTGGCGTTGGGTTGGCTTTCAGGGCAGCTGATGGCTTTCACTGTGTGTTGGGGGAGAAAATGTGGTTTTTAAGGACTGAGGAGACAGATAACAGGGACCAGAATCTACAGGGTGGAGCAGAGAATGCAAAGGAGGGAAGCTGTGGCTCAGGGTGGTTGATGCAGAGACCCATTTTAAATGTTTTCTAGTCTGGTGCGGTGGCTGGCTCACACCTGTAATCCTAGCACTTTGGGAGGCCAGGATGGGAGGATTGCTTGAGGCCAGGAGTTTGAGACCAGCCTGGGTGACAGAGCAAGAGACCCCATCTCTACAGAAAAGTTAAAAATAAATTAGCCAGGTGTGGTGGTGAGCATCTGTAGTCCCAGCTACTCAGGAGGCCAAGGCAGGAGGATAGCTTGAGCCCAGGAGTTCCGGGCTTCAGTGAGCTGTGATGCTGCTGCTGCACTCCAGCCCTGGTGGCAGACAGAGCAAGACCCTGTCAAAAAAAAAAAAAAAAAGCCAGGCACAGAAGGACACCTGTAGTCCCAGCACTTTGGGAGGCTGAGGCGGGTAGATCGCCTGAGCCCAGGAGTTCGAGACCAGCTTGGGCAACATAACCTGTCTCTACCAAAAATATAAAAAATAGCTGGATGTAGTGGTGTGCACTTGCAGTCCCAGCTACTCAGGAGGCTGAGGTGGGAGGATTGCTTGCTCTCAGGAAGTCGAGGCTGCAGTGAGCTGAAATCATATCACTGCGCTCCAGCCTGAGCAACAGATGGAGACCTTCTCTCAAAAACCACCACCACCACAACGTAATGAACAACCCCAACATTTTCTGTTGTGCCTCTCGGTTAAGATCTCAGGTTAGTTATGCAAGAGTAGAATGTGGGATTGGAGGCAAGTGGACTTCTCCTTACCCCAGAATTCATGTCATAAATGCTCTGCACAGACGAGGCTTCTGGGACTCTTGGGGAGACCTAGGAGGTGGGTAATAGGGATCTGAATCTACACGGTGGAGCTCATGACCCAGGTCAGATGATGCCAAGTTTCATTTTATACATTCTCTGTTCTTCTTCTCTGCTCCTTAAGAGCGCAGGTCAGTAAGTGGGGTTGGAAACAGTGGACTCTTCCTTACTGGGGTGTAGGAGTTGGCACGCTAAATATTCTGCAAAGCTTGCTCTTGCAGGACCAAGCATCTAAATAGTAAGGTCTAACCTCAGTCATCTGTTTCTGGAGGAAAATCCCAAAGCATTGCCTTTGGAGTGTGATTTAGCCCTCATTCTCAGAGTCAGTGGTGAAGTTCAGAGGGGAGCCAATCCCTCTGAGCATCTCGAAGGTGGACAGAACAGTCAGCTCAGGAGGAAATCTCAAAACAACGCCCCTCCTCGGGAGTTCTCTTACCTTTGTCATCGTAGTTCCTAAAGGATGCACTCCTTTTCCTTTCTATTCTTTAACTCACAGGGTCCTTAAACATGGTTCCTCAGATTTCAATAATCTATACATTGGAGATCACGAAGAAATCTTAATATTGCCAATGAAAGGCTAAAAATTGTAAATGGCACTTTGTTTTCAGTTTGACATTACTTTGCTGGTGATTCTTTTCATAATATATATGATTTGATTTACCTTACTTTTTACTTTGCCATCTGCTTTGCAATTAAATACACACACACACACACACACACACATACACACACACGCACATTTTCTTTTTAAAGACAGGGCTCTGCTCTGTAACCCAAGCTGGAGTGCAGTGGCACAATTATATCTCACTGCAGCCTCCAACTTCTGGGTCAAACAAGCCTGCCATCTCAGCTTCCCAAGTAGCTGGGACTACAGGCATGTGCAAAAAAAAAAAAAAAAAAATTTAAATTAAATGAATACAAGTCCATTCTCAGTATGAAACACATACTGAAGTAACTGCCTGAGAAATGGTACGTGGTAGATAAATGTGCAGCAGATGTGCTAATTGGCCTGGGTATAGAAATTTAGCTATTTGGTCTGGGTATACAATTTTAGGTTGAGGACCATTGCACTCAGAGTTTAGATATGGTGGTTTGTTTTAGTGTCCACTATTCATGATAAGAAGTCTCAGTCTCATCCTTAATAGGATTGACCTGTATTTTTATTTTACTTTCATTTTCTTGGCATTTTCACAATGTTCTCCTTAGCCTTGGTGTTTTTAAATTCCAGGAACATATTGTCAGGAAAAGGACTGCTGATTTTCTTTCTTTCTTTCTCTCTCTCCCCTCCTCTCCTCTCCCCTCCCCTCCCCTCCCTTCCTCCTTCCCTCCCTTCCTCTCTCTCTTTCTTTCTTTTTTCTTTTTCTTTCTCTTTTGTTGCATACTCTCTGGGCTTTTTAAATCTAAAGACTGACTTTCTGCTGTTGAGAACATTTCCTGTTTAATTTCTTTGAAAACTTTTCTTCTCTCTATTTTTTTTTTCTATTCTCTTATTCTGAAACTCATGTTGGTGAACCTTCTGAATCACTCCTGTAGGCTTCTAGCTTTCTGAAATTTTCCATTTGTCCCTTTATTCTACTTTCTGAGAGATTTCCTCAATGATGTTTTCCAAACCTTCTGTTATTTCGTTTTCATTTCAGCAAATCATATTTTTAACTTCTAATAACTATTTCTTATCCTTGGAGTGATCTTTTCTATAGCATTTGATTCTTGGTTTATAGATGTATCCCTCTCCCCCTGATCTTTTGAAAGAATACTAATTGGTGCAGTCAGAATTTTTATGTCTGCCTGTCTGTTCCTTGAACTTCTATTCCATGAAATGTCTGGTATTTCTGGGGTTCTTCCCATTCCACTCCATAACTTTTCAGTTTTCTCTTTTGTGGTGAAGGTGTTTTTCAAATATCTGGTAATGGTTTATATGTACATGTATAAAAATGAGGAATGTCGGTTGAGCTGTACCCACTTGCCGACTCGTCTGAATTTGTCAAGCTTATGCTATAGGTTGGGAATTCCACTTCTGTGTGATGGTAATTATTTTTTTCTTGGGCTTTTTGTTTCCTTTAGAGTAGATCCTATCATCTGATTTTGCCCCTGGTGATGGGTATATTTGGCCTCTGAGAATTCTGCAGAATTTCAGTAACTTCTCCAGTTTCTCTTATTGGCTGACGGTTTTCTCCTGCCTCTTTGTTGGCTTGGGGTTCACACTTGCCTTCCTTAGCACACTTTTTAGTTTGTTCTCCTTTTATCTCAGAAAGAAGGAAGAGAAACTAGGAGCTCCGCATCCACCATCTTTGCTTGGAAGGTTCCTGGTTTACACTTTTAATTACGTGATTGAATTGACAAAAATGGATGGACCTTGAAAACATCATGCTGATGGAAAGAAGTCGGACACAAAAGGCCATATGATGCTTGATTCCATTTACATGAAATATGCAGAACAGGCAAATCCACAGAGATAAAAAGTGATTGGTGGTTGTCACAAGCTAGGGAAGGGAGAAAGGGGAGATACTCCTTAATGAGTGCAGGGTCTCTTTATGGGGTGATGAAATGTCCCAGGATTAGATAGAGGTGGTGGGTGTACAACATTGTGATGAATTGTGTTCTTTACAACGGCGAATTTTATGTCATGTGAAATTTACTGTGATAAATAAAAAGGAAATATGAAATTATTCCATTTTCAAAAGGCTACACAGTGTTTGATTCCATTTATAGGAAATATCCAAAATAGGATTGTAGAGACAGAAAGCGGACTCATGGTTGCCAGAATGGGGAGTGACTGCGTAATGGGTACAGGGCCTCCTTTTGGAGTGATGAGAATGTCCTTGGATTGCCTGGAGTTAGTGGTTGCACAACATTGCGCATGGACTAAATGCGAGTCACTTGTGCACTTTAAAATGGTTTGTTTTATGTTATGTTAATTTCCCGTTAATTTTTTGAGAGTTTGCATGGAAAGGTGAAGCTCTAAGCAGGTCGTATGTTTAGGTGTGGGGATACCCATTATGCTGCTTAGAAATATGTTCACACTTAGGGCTCAGCACTGGGGGTTCTACTTGGTAATTCTTTCTGCTTCCACACTCTTTCAAGATATGGGTCAGAGAAACCCTGGTGAGGACGGGGTAGGGGATTGGATCTCTGGCTCTGTTTTGGGCATTGTGTGATTTTCGAGGTCTGTGGGTGAAGCTCACACAGTACCTTTACCTTGGCCAGCTCTGGGCTTTGCAGATGCCAGTCCCGAATGCCTGCTTCCTCTCCCAACTCTGTCCTCTGCTTAGAGACAAAAGAGCCTTACAGACAGCTGAATGGGTCCATGACAGCTACGCCTGTTCTTGGGAAGTAATTTTGATCAGAGCTCAGGCCTTTGGAAATGTCTAAAGAAGTAGTAATCACCATTATTATCATTTTAAAGCTAGTAACTAAGAAAACTATAGATAGATTATAGATAATGGTGGTAGAGATCATTTATAATCTATAGACTGTAGGTAGACAGGTAGATGATTGAAAGATTGATAGATATAAATAAGTAGATACATAGAGGACACATATATGATAGGTAGATGGTAGGTATAGATGGATGGCTAATAGAAAGATGATAGGTAGAGAGATGATGGAGATAGATGGATGATAGATGATAGATATATAGATGATAGATAAATAGATATAGATGATATATGATAAATAGATGATAGAGATACATGGATTAGATAGCTAGATAGATAATAGAGATACATGATAGTAAGATAGATAATAAATAATAGATGTGAAGAGGATTGGTAGATGACAGGTGGATAGATGGACGGATAGATAGATGATAGGTGGATAGATAGATGATGGATGGATAGATAGATATATGATAGATAGATGAATAGATGATATAGATAGATAGAAGGATGGATAGATAGATGATAAAGATAGATAGATTATAGTAAGATAGATAATAGATGTACAGAGAATTGGTAGATGATGGATGGATGGATGAATAGATGGATAGATAGATGATAGATGGATGGATGTATAGATGATAGATAGATAGGGATAGATAGATAGACAATAGATGGATGGATATATGACAGATAGATGGATAGATGGATGGATGGATAGATAGAGATAGATGATAGTAAGATAATAAATAATAGATGTGCAGAGAATTGGTAGATCATAGATAGGTAGATGGATGGATGAATGGATGGATAGATAGATGATAGGTAGATGGATAATATAGATATTATCCAATGATAGATGATAGATGGATGGATGGATAGATAGATGATAGATAAATAGATGAATGGATGGATGGACGGATGGATGGATGATGGGTAGATGGATAGATATGGACTGATGAAAGGTATCTTTTGTTCTACAAAATTAAGTTGTAAAGTTTGCTGTCTGTAATTCTCACTCCCAATGGAGATGTCAGGAATTCTCGTTCTTTCTTCGTTCAAGGGTGGGGAGGAGGAGTCTACAGGAGCAGCTGTAACAGGCACATTTTGGAATTTACCCCATTGGAATGTAAAGGTCAAGGAGGCAGCCCTGTGCCACACGTCTGGGACGCTTGTGTTTGTTATATTTAGTGCGAATTGTGGGTTGGCTTTGCTTGGAGTGCTGCTTCCGGGAAAGGCACTGTGGTCGCCTACATGCTGAGCATTTTAATTTCCATAGACAGTACACTGGGCTGCACACTGCATGAGACTTCTCGGCGTTGCTGGCTGCCCTCCTGACTGTTGTCTTTCTCCTGGCAACAGGGGCTTGGGTGCCCAAGAATCAAGTGGTTTAAAAGTCATTACCAAAGTTCACATCAGTCTTGTGCACAGAGAATTAAAACTGCTGTAAATTATATCTGCTGTGAGAGTTCCTTCCTCTCATACTGAGGCATTAGGAAACTGAATCCATTCTACCTAATGAAACAATATACTTTTCCTTATGTTGTCTCTACCACCTCATACATCCCTGAGTTGAACTTGAAGTCTTTGTAAGAAATGGTCTGTCCAGAATTTAAATAACATGTTTGGCTGCTTCTTTATGGAGCACGATTCTTTTCTTTCCTTTCTTTCTTTTTTCTTTTTTCTTTTTTTCAGAGACAGGGACTCACTCTGTTGCCCAGGCTGGAGTTCAGTGGTGTGATCATGGCTCTTTGCAGCCTTGACCTCCTGTGCTCAAGCGATCCTCCTGCCTCAGTCTCTCAAGTAGCTAGGACTACGGGCATGCACCACCTCGCCTGGCTAATTTTTTTTTTTCCAGTACAGATGAGGTCTTGCTGTGCTTCCCAGGCTGGTTTCAAACTCCTGGGCTCAAATGATCCCCCTTCTTCGACCCTAGCACTGGGATTACAGGCATGAGCCACTGCACCTAGCCCAAAGCACAGTTCTTTTGAGTGAGTTGGGTTACATCTTTGCTGTAACTCAGGTCATCAAGCCATCACTTCCACTTTTTGCCTTTTGTTTTCACCTAAGATCTAAACACTTTGGGTGAGTTTTCAAGAGTCAAACACAACATAAAATAAGGGATAGTAGCTATGAGTTTCCATGGCATTGGAGCATCAGGAAATGGGCATAGCAGTTGGGTTGACTTTGTCCCTTGTTTAAGGTTCCTTCATACTCCTCCTGTGTTTTGTGTTGTTTAGAATGAAAGGAAGCATGTATGCGAATTAGAATACTGAATATTCACTGCAAGTCGTGATTTTTTTTTTTTTTGAGACAGGGTCTCACTCTGTCACCCAGGCTGGAGTACAGTGGTGCAATCACGGCTCACTGCAGCCTCAAACTCCCAGGCTCAAGTATCCTCCCACCTCAGCCTCCCCGAGTAGCTGTAACTGCAGGCCTGCCACCACGCCCAGCTAATTTTTGTATTTTTCGTAGAGACAGAGTTTCACCATGTTGCCCAGGCTGGTCTCGAGCCCCTGAGGTCAAGCAATTCACCCACCTCAGCCTCCCAAAGTGCTGGAATGACAGGTGTGAACCATCACGTCTGGCCCAAGCCATGAATCTTGGGAGAGGAGAGGAGGTGACTATGGCCCCGTCACCCCTGCTGTCCCTCAGGAGTGTAACTCTGGTGTTTCTGTTGATTTTCACAGTGACTGATCAGGCTTTTGTCACACTGGCCACCAATGACATCTACTGTCAGGGCGCCCTGGTCCTGGGGCAGTCACTGAGGAGACACAGGCTGACGAGGAAGCTGGTGGTGTTGATCACTCCTCAGGTGTCCAGCCTGCTCAGGTAAGGCTCAGAGATGCGGCTTGTGCCCAGCTGGGTCCTATAGAAGGAGGGTCACCTCTCCCCTAAGAGGTCCTAGGAGTTATTCTGACGACTGACCGCCCTTCTTCATAGGCCTGGATGGCCGGCAGTCATGATGGGCATCTGACGTTTGTAAGGAACCTTCGAATCATGTGAAAATATAGGCGTGTGATCGGCTTCACAATACTTTAAAAAACAATACTGGGTTTGGTTACAGTTCATTCTCCCAACCATGGAAACTGAAAATTCAATTCTTTTTTGTTTGTTTGTTTTTTGAGACAGGGTCTCGCTCTGTTGCCCAGGCTGGAGTGCGGTGGTACCATCTTGGCTCACCGCAACCTCTCCCTCCCGGGCTCAAGCGATCTTCCCTCCTCAGCCTTCTAAGTAGCTGGGACCACAAGTATGTGCCCCCATGCTCGGCTATTTTTATTTTTATTTTTTGTATTTTTGGTAGAGACAGGGTTTCGCCACGTTGCCTAGGCTGATCTTGAACTCCTGGACTCACTCAGTCCACCCAGGTTGGCCTCCCAAAGTGCTGGGATTACAGGCATGAACCATGGCATCCAGCCAAGGAGTCTTTTCTTATAATTTCCTTTTATAATTCTCTTTGTCTTTAATTCTCAAATAAAGCAAATACTTAAATAAATGCGTCTAATGAATAAAGCATAAGGCTTCTCTTAAATGTCATACATTATGTAAGCAATAATCTTTTTCTTTCATCAACCATGGACCACTTAGAAAAATTGATTTTATACGAATGGGACGAGGAGGCATTTAATATGGTAGATGTAGCAGGAATTGAATGTCATATTCTTTGACAATGAAATAATAAATCCAGACATTAATAGCTAAACTAAAAAGAGAACAAATAAAAAACCAACCAGTGTGTCTTCAGACGTTTTAAACTGGAAGTTTTAAACGAAATAACTCAATCCGGGTACAAATGAGAGCTTGAATTATGTACTATTTCAGAAAATCACTGCAATATGAGTGCTACCTATACAAAGCAAAGACAGCAACTACAGTGGTACAAGACAGAAAATTTAAATCAGTGAAGAAATTATCCAGTTCAAATATATATATGTATATACACACACGCATGCGTATATATGTGTATACGCACACACATGCGTATATATGTGTATACGCACACGCATGCGTATATATGTGTATACGCACACGTATGTGTATATGTACACGTATGCATATATATACATGTATGTGTATATATTTATATATACGTATGTGTATATATCCATGTATGTGTATATATTTATATGTACATGTATGTGTATATACACGTATGTGTTTATATTTATATACATGTATGTATACATGTATGTATATATGTTCAACTATTATTTTTATA
The DNA here is from genome assembly GCF_028858775.2 of Pan troglodytes. Taxonomy (NCBI): domain Eukaryota; kingdom Metazoa; phylum Chordata; class Mammalia; order Primates; family Hominidae; genus Pan; species Pan troglodytes. The sequence goes on from NC_072421.2 coordinate 3,233,335, forward strand.
TACATGCATGTATATATTTTATATACATGCATGTATATGTTCAAATGTATATATACACATGTGTATGCATATTTATATACACATGTGTATATATACACATGTGTATGTGCTTATACACATGTGTATGTGCTTATACACATGTGTATATATACACATGTGTATGTACATATATTTATATACGCATGTGTATGTACATACATTTATATATGCATGTGTATGTACATACATTTATTTATGCATGTGTATGTACATATATTTATTTATGCATGTGTATGTATATTTATTTATGCATGTGTATGTATATTTATTTATGCATGTGTATGTATATATATTTATACATGTGTATGTATATATATTTATACATGTGTATGTGTATATATATGTTCAAATGTATATGTATATACATATAAAATATATATATTTGAACTGGTTAATTTCACTGATTTAAATTTAAAATATATATATACACACATATATTTGAACTGGATAATTTCAAATATATATATTTCATATATATATTTGACTTGGATAATTTCTTCACTGATTTAAATTTAAAAAAATATATACATATATGTATATATATACATATATATACACGCACACATATATATACACATATATATATATATATTTTTTTTCTTTTTGAGACAGAGTCTCACTCTGTCGTCCAAGCTGGAGTGCAATGGCACGATCTTGGCTCAGTGCAACCTCCATCTCCTGGGTTCCAGTGATTCTCCTGCCTCAGCCTTCCGAGTAGCTGGGATTACAGGCATCCAACATCACGCCCAGCTAATTTTTGTATTTTAGTAAAGACAAGGTTTCACCACTTTGCCCAGGCTGGTCTCGAACGCCTGACCTCAAGTGATCTGCCCGCCTCGGCCTCCCAAAGTGCCGGGATTACAGGTGTGACTCACCGTGCCCAACCCCAAATATTTTTAAAATAATAATATTAAAAAAGCAAACAGCAGTAAAAAATTCATAAAGATAAAATGACAAAACTAATAATTGAGAACAAGAAACAAATTCAAGGATTAGATTAACAAATCTTCAGGGAGGCCAAGGTGGGAGGATTGCATGAGGCCAGGAGTTTGACAAGACAGCCTGGGTGACATAGCAAGACCCTATCTCTACAAAAAATAAAAAGAGTTAGCCAGGTGTGGTGGTGCGCACCTGTAGTCCCAGCTACTCAGGAGGCTGAGATGGGAGGATTGTTTGAGCCCAGAGGTTCGAGGCTGTAGTGAGTTATGATCACACCACTGCACTCCAGACTGGGCAACAGAGTGAGCTCCTCTCTCTAAAAATAAAAATAACAAATAAAATTGAATCTTTTATTCGAGAAAACATAAATGTACAAAATTGAAATTAGAAAGAAGTCATTTGGAGGCGGTTTTCAAAGCGAATACTATATAGAACCCTTTACAGTAGTGACACTGGGAGTATTGAAGAAGCGCTTGATCCTTCTGGGGAAATCGGTGAGATGTTGGTTGTTGTCATCAGAAGAAATAGAAACCTTTTGTTTGACAATAACTATGAGAAAAACTGAAAATGTTACCAAAGGCTTATCTTGTAGAAAGTCCCTGTTTTGGGCAATTTTAAGGGAAGTTCTGTTAAATTGCTCATGATGAATTAACTTCCCTGCTGCATAAACTGTCACAGAGCCTAGCAAAAGATGAATATGTTCACTTATTTTAAGAAACTGTTATAATCTTGACACCCAAACTTGATTTACAGGTTTGATTGTGTTTACATTTGGATTGAGAAAGCCCTCAAATACAGGATGTTAATAAGGCAACTCTAGCCCTGTAGTAAAGAAATAAATAGTGCTTACCCTAAGAAACCAAAGATAGGTTATTATTTTAAAACCTATTAATGTCATTCATCACATTAATATGTTAGAGAAAGTCAATGATAAGATCCTTTTAAAATAAAAACTAAACATATAACAAAAAGAATTCCAGACTGGCCACGGTGGCTCATGCCTGTAATCCCAACACTTTGGGAGGCTGAAGCAGGTGGATCACTTGAGGTCAGGAGTTCGAGACCAGCCTGGCCAACATGGTGAACCCTGTCTCTACTAAAAGTTCAAAAAAAAAAAAAAATTAGCTGGGTGTGGTGACAGGCACCTGTAATCCCAGCTACTCGGTGAGGCTGAGGCAGGAGAATCACTTGAGCCCGGGAGGTTAAGGTTGCAATGAGCCGAGATGGCACCACTGTGCTCCAGCCTGGGTGACAGAGCAGGACTCTGTCAAAATAAATAAATAAATAAATAAAAATCCACATAGATTATAAATATAGAGGTAAACATTTAAAACATAGAGAAATCTTAGAAGAAAGTAGATGAAAGTTTCTCAGCACTGCTGCTATCTGGGACTGGAGGATTCCATGTGGTGGGGTGTCCTGTGTACTGCAGGGTGTTGAGCAGCGTCCCTGGGCTCCGCCCACCAGATGCCGGCAGGAGTTGGCAGTTGTGACAACTAAAAATATCTCCACATATTGATGAAGGTGGATGTTTTGTTCATCTGAAAGCTGGAAATGCTGTTGTAAATTAAACAAGATGGAAGAGACACCAGAACTGCTGTGTGTCAGAGATATTATGTGTTAAAGATAAGACAAACTGAGGGCCACATTTAAAATATTATAATGGAGAGGTTCTTATTGTCCATCACATACAAAGAACTCTGAAAACACTTTAGGGGTTTGCACGGGCTCGTCTCTAGCACGCCAGAAGCAAAGATAGACAGACAAATACAAAAATAGGTATTAAACACGAGCAACTGGCTGGGTGTGGTGCCTCACGACTGTAATCCCAGCACTTTGGGAGACTGAGGTGGGTGGATCACTTGAGGTCAGGAGTTCGAGACCAGCCTGACCAACATGGTGAAACCCCGTCTTTACTAAAAATACAAAAAACATTAACCAGGCGTGGTGGCGCCTGTAATTCCAGCTACTTGGGAGGCTGAGGGAGGAGAATCGCTTGAACCTGGGAGGCAGAGGTTGCAGTGAGCCCAGATCGCGCCACTGCCCTCCAGCCTGGTGACAGAGCGAGACTCTGTCAAAAAAGAAGGGAAAAAAAAAGCCTGACTATATTAAGGTCCAAAAATGCACCAGTGAGTGGAAAGGTACACATAGCACATCCAGCAGGTTCCCTGTTTTATTTTAAAAGCAGGCGGGGGCGAGGGGGTAGAAAAATGCTGTTAAAGAGTGTAATTGAGTTGCTTGTAACACAAAGGATAAATGCTTGAGGGGATGGATACTGCATTTTCCATCATGTGATTATTACTTATTCCTGCCTGTGTCAAAGTAGACTTAAGGTTTACTCAAGAGGAACTTTAAAATATTCAGAAACAACATGGCAGAAATCGTGGGAAGGTTCAGTGTTGCAAGTTGGGTTGAGGTTTTGTGGGACCTTTTATTATATGTTTCGTAGTCATGGGGAGAATTGAGGGATGGCGCTCTGCGGTGGTCAGGGCAGTGGAAGACGAGCAGTGAGCAATGACCGTAAATGACCAGGGGTGTGGGTGGTGGGAGATCGCCCCTCCCCCAGGCTGTGTGGTACAAGCGTGTTATGGAGTGATCTTGCAGGGAAACCTGCTTTAAACTAATTGTATTCATGAAACATAATTCTGCTTCCAGGAGTTTATTTTAGGGAAATGAGCAGAGCTGAACAAAAAGATGTAAGGACATAAATGGCAGTGCCATTTGTAGTGAGGTGGAGTGCTGTTTCTCTTGCCCTCCCCCCAGCCCGGATCTTTACGCAACTGTGAAGATGCCATAAATTCCATAAATAACTGGGCCAAAAGCAGAGGGAGATTTGCTGAAGGAAGGGTACTTTTTCAGAGAAATAGTTACCTTAAATACAGAGCAGTGAAATCTTACAAATAAATGTCGAGTCCAAGAGAAATGCTAAGAGACAGAAAAGGTCCGAGAGCTTCAATATCTGTCAAATAGGAGAGAAAGAAAAAGAAAGAAAGAAAGAAGTAACTCCTATTATATTTCAGCTCTGAGAAAAAGTTTAGATTGAAAGTGTTCCAGATATTGAGCAGAGTGGATGAAGAAAGCTCAAATGTAGACACCAAGTGGTAAAATTTCAGAGCAGCAAAAATGAAGAAAAATCCTAAATGCCTTTCTGTATCAATCTGGTTGTGACAATTGATGTCTCAAAATTCTGGTGCAAGATAACTTTGAAATGAAAGTTCTGTATTCAGCTTTAGTACCGTAATTTGAAAGCAAAACAAAGACTTTTCAAATTTGCAAACGTTAAAAATGTTATCCCTCAAAGACCTTTGAGGAAAAAGTTAGTTGATTGACTCCCGCAAAATGGAATGTAATCCAAGAAAGGCGAGAGTAGCCAAGCGCAGTGGCTCATGCCTGTAACCACAGCATTTTGGGAGGCTGAAGTGGGAGGATCGCTTGAGTCCAGGAGTTCAAGACCAGCCTGGACAACATAGTGGGGTCTCATCTCTACTAAAAAATTTTTAAAAATTGCTGAGTGCAGTGGCACATACCTGTAGTCCCAGTTACTCAGGAGGCTGAGGCGGGAGGATCACTGGAGCCTAGGACATTGAAGCTGCAGTGAGCTATGATTACACCACTGCACTCCAGCCTGGGTGACAGAGCAAGACCCTGTCTCAAAATAATAATAATAATAATAATGATAATAATAATGATAATGATAATAATAAATAGAAGAGAGCACACAGGAAGCAGTGCTGAATAAATAAATGTATAAAACAAAGTCTGAATGTGTTAGTGCACAGTTGTGAAAATAATCTGGAATTAACATTTCACATGGGAGGTAATTGAAAGAGCAGAGAAGAAGAGAGAATGAGCATATGTTCATGTTTTTGTTTCGTCTGGGAAGAAGACATAGGTAGTGATTATCTTTATATTTGATAGAAAATATAAGCTTAAATACGTGTGCTGACAGTTGAAAGGTGGTTACCACCAGAAAACTAGAAAAGATGTGTACAAGTTTCAGAGCCTTAATGGGAAATGCGTGGATTGAAGAAAACCTGATTCATGCAATCAGAGGTGGGTGGGAAAGAATTACACTGATGTCAGGCCTCTGAGCCCAAGCTAAGCCGTCATATCCCCTGTGACCTGCATGTACACATCCAGATGGCCAGTTCCTGCCTTAACTGATGACATTCCACCACAAAAGAAGTGAAAATGGCCTGTTCCTGCCTTAACTAATGACATTATCTTGTGAAATTTCTTCTCCTGGCTCATCCTGGCTCAGAAGCTCCCCTACTGAGCACCTTTTGACCCCCACTTCTGCCCTCCAGAGAACAACCCCCTTTGACTGTAATTTTCCTTGACCTACCCAAATCTTATAAAACGGCCCCACCCCTATCTCCCTTTGCTGACTCTCTTTTCGGACTCAGCCCGCCTGCACCCAGGTGAAATAAACAGCCTTGTTGCTCACACAAAGCCTGTTTGGTGGTCTCTTCACACGGACGCGAGTGAAAACTGAAGAAATAGAAAATCTGATATATGTAAAAAAGGGAAAATAATATAAAGTGAAACTGCAGGACTCAATCCAAATATAACCGTGATCATAATAAACATGGATGGATTAAAATTCCTTTAAAAAAAGATAGGCTTTCTGAATGGGAAAATAAACATAAAATCCAGACATACAGTAGTGTAGGAGGCAGCTTAATTAAAAACAAACAAAATGTTGAAAATAAATGGATGCATGTGATATGATTCTGTTCCACTATCCAATCTAAGTAATGGTCAATTGTTTTATAGATTGCTTTTCAGTTGTTTGTTGTTGTTGTTGTTGTTGTTGTTTTTGTTTTGAGACAGAGCCTCGCTCTGTCGCCCAGGCTGGAGTGCAGTGGCGCGATCTCAGCTCATTGCAACCTCTGCCTCCCAGGTTCAAGCAATTCTCATGCCTCAGCCTCCAGAGTAGCTGGGATTAGTTTCCCGCCACCGCACCTGGCTAGTTTTTGTATTTTTAGTAGAGACGGGGTTTCACCTTGTTGGCCAGGCTGGTCTTGAACTCCTGATGTCAGGTGATCCACCTGCCTAGGCCTCCCAAAGTGCTGGAATTACAGGCATGAGCCCCTGTGCCCAGCCTTCAGTTTGGTTTTGTCCAGTGTTTTCTCATGATTAGACTGAGGTTATGCATTTTTGGCAAAAAAATCATCAGAATTGATGTAAGTTTTCAGTGTGTCATGTTATGGAGTGCATGATGTCTGTATGTCCTGTCCTGGTGATGTTAAATTTCATCACCTGGATTAAGTGGTGTCGGAATTCTCCACTGTGAAATTATTATGTTTTTCTTTTAGTAATGGAAAATATCTTGGCATAGACATTATACAAACAGCCTATTTCTTCTCTAAAAATCAGTGAGTCTTGTCTGCAACAGTTGTTACTATAGTGTTTGCCTAATCGTGGTTTTCTACTTCCCTCATTCCTTCTATTTCAATTACTTGGAATTATCTTCTAAATTAAACCTGCCCTTTCTTTCTCACATATTTGTTTATTCAATAGTTATATTAGGTCAGGCGTGGTGGCTCATGCCTGTAATCCCAGCACTTTGTGAGACTGAGGCAGGCAGATTGCTTGAGCCCAGAAGTTCGAGACAAGCTTCGTAAACATTGTGAAACCCCATTTCTACCAAAAAATACAAAAAATTAGCCGGGCATGGTGGCGTGCACTTGTAGTCCCAGTTACTTGGGAGGCTGAGGCAGGCGGACCACTTGAGCCCAGGAGTTTGAGGCTGCAATGAGCTATGATTGCACCACTGAACTCTAGCCTGGGTGACAGAGTGAGACCCTGTATCAAAAAGAAAACTTATATTAGTGTAGGCTCATGAATATTTATTTCATATTTTGGGCTTGTTGTTTTTTGTTATTGATTACATTATTTCAGCTTTGGCAATTGGGTGCTTCCCCTAGCTGGCCCCCTGTATTCTTTCAATATGCCCCCATCCTTTTCTAGCACTTGCTTAATTTTTCTGTCATCCCAATATGTTCCAGACTATGATGAAGTGGGATTTAAGCAAAAATAAATAAATAAATGGAACAGAGCAAATTTCACGTTGATAAAATGGACAGTCTTTCAAGCTTCGAGTCTCAAACTTGTACGCAACTAACAATGTAAGCTTTGAATACAGAAAGTAAAAATTGATAGAGATTGTTATGGACATCTGTTAGTTTCTACCAGCTCAGCATTTACATTTCTCTGCCTCTGCAGCTTACAGAGGGAAACTGTCTTCCTAAGAGATGGCCCAAGTGCATGCATCTTAAGACAGTTCTGTTCAATTTGTCACATTTTTCAAGTATGCATGCATTTCTTTTTCATAATATTAATATTTATTACTATATATGAATACTAGATTGAAAGCCCAAGCATTCAGTTTACACACAGAAATTATGCAATTATATATCGCTTCACAAAGGCAGTGAACACATTACATTCTACAAAATCTACTTCACAGAAATTTAAAAATTCTAAATAACAAAAGGTACAGCTGAAGAAACAGGTATAAATTTGGCAGCCAGTAATTTTGACAGGGAAGTTGCAGCTTGCATGACTTTATTTTTTTGTTTGTTTTTTGAGACAGAGTCCCACTCTGTCGCCCAGGCTGGAGGGCAGTGGTGCCATCTCGGCTCACTGCAACCTCTGCCTCCTGGGTTCAAGCGATTCTCCTACCTCAGCCTCTTGAGTAGCAGGAATTACAGGTGCCCACCACCACGCCTGGCTAATTTAAGTTTTTTGTTTGTTTGTTTTTGTTTTTTTGTTTGTTTGTTTTGAGATAGAGTCTCGCTCTGTCGCCCAGGTTGGAGTGCAGTGGTGCGATCTCAGGTCAGTGCAATCTCCGCCTCCCGGGTTCAAGCAATTCTCCTGCTTCGGCCTCCTGAGTAGCTGGGACTACAGGTGCCACCACACCTGGCTAATTTTTGTATTTTTAGTAGAGAAGGGGTTTCGCCATGCTGGCCAGGCTGATCTTGAACTCCTGACCTCAAGTGATCCGGCTGCCTCGGCTTCCCAAAGTGCTGGGATTGCAGGCATAAGCCACCGCGCCAGGCCTTGCATGACTTTAAATATATGAATATGAAAATATTGAACTTAGAGTAATCATTGTGCTTTGTGTTGATTGAAAAATATAACAATGGCTATCAAAGAAGCATGTTCAAAGATACTTAATTCACTTCAAAATGTCATACAAATTGTGGTGGTTTCTATGCACCTCTAAAGCTTCCGTCATTTAGCTCAGGTACATTACTAAAGTAATATATTAATTCTACCGGTACAGTGGGGTTTCACACCATTGGCATTTGCATTCAAGCATGCAGAGGCTTTTGGGCACAAGTGGACGGTGTGCACAGCTCTAAGCCATCCGTGGAAATGTGCTCTGAACATGGAGACCGCAGTGAGGGCTGTGGGGATTCTCTTTGCATTCCATGTTTGTGAGCAGCAAAACAGCACCCTCTTGAAGGAGGAGGTAGTTCTATGCTGAATATTCACCCGCTGTCCCACTATTTGGCACATGTCTGTTCCAGGGTCATCCTCTCGAAGGTGTTCGATGAAGTCATTGAAGTGAATCTAATCGATAGTGCCGACTACATCCACCTGGCCTTTCTGAAGAGACCTGAGCTCGGGCTCACCCTCACCAAGCTTCACTGTTGGACTCTCACTCACTACAGCAAGTGTGTCTTCCTGGATGCGGACACTCTGGTGAGTGAAGACTCTGCTTGATAGGACACCCTCCAAGACCACATCTCTAGCCTTAAGCAGGCTGTCAACTTTTGTGTGTGTGTGACACAGTCGCTCTGTCACCCAAGCTGGAGTGCAATGGCACGATCTCGGCTCACTGCAACCTCCGCCTCCTGAGTTCAAGTGATTCTCCCACCTCAGCCTCCCGAGTGGCTGCGATTACAGGCACCCGCCTTCATGCCCGGTTAATTTTTGTATTTCTGTACAGACTGGGTTTCGCCATGCTGGCCGGGCTGTCACCTCTTACTGGTAGATTCCTGTGAGGTCATGTGCATTTCTATTTCTAACACAGATGTTCAGTCTGTTATAATCAGACATAACATACCCCCGAGCATTGTGCTAGACCCTGCTGAAGAGAACGGGGGATTGGAAGACATGTTCCTACCCCAGGAATGAATTATAACCGCAGTATTTTACACACACAAAATAGAATCATGAGGGAAAAAACTTGTGGCTGGGCACAGTGGCTCATGCCTGTAATCTCAGCACTTTGGGAGCCTGAGATGGGTGGATCACTTGAGGCCAGGAGTTCGAGACCAGCCTGGCCAACATGGTGAAACCGTTTTTACTAAAAATACAAAAATTAGCCAGGCATGGTAACAGGTGCCTGTGATCCCAGCTACTCAAGAGGCTGACGTGGGGGGATCGCTTGAGCCCGGGAGGCGGAGGCCGCAGTGAGCCGAGACTGAACCACTGCACTCCAGCCTGGGTGACAGAGCAAGACTCTGTCTCAAAAACAGAAGCATTGGTAAAAGAAGCATTGCGGCGGGTTCTGCGTGTTTTGCTTCACCAGGTGCTGTCCAATGTCGATGAGCTGTTCGACAGGGGAGAGTTTTCTGCGGCCCCGGACCCCGGATGGCCAGATTGCTTCAATAGCGGGGTATTTGTCTTCCAGCCTTCTCTCCACACGCATAAACTCCTGCTGCAGCACGCCATGGAACACGGCAGCTTTGATGGTAAGTCAGGGCAGCCCGGACGCTTAGGGAAGAGAACGGGACTGCTGCCTGGACCCGCATCGCAGCCTCACCCCGTTTCCCCATATCTGGGAATGGCCACTTGAAAACTGAGGTGGGAATTGAAGAATATGGCCAGTCAGGGGTGTAGGAAGAGGTCAGGATGCTCATAAGGAAATATGCAGTTGAGAGAACCATTGGAAATATCCTTGCTGAGTAGAAAGAACGGTTCGACAATCCAGTCATATGAGATAGGTGAGCAAATCGTTCTCTAAAGGGCTGGATAGTAACATTTGCAGAGTTGCACGCCTTGTGGTCTCTGTTGCACACACTCAACTCTGCAGATGTAACACGAAGTCAGCCGTTGACCATACAGTCACACCTCGCTCAGCGACAGGGATGCGGTCTGAGAAATGTGTTGTTAAGTGATTTTGTCATTGTATGAACGTCCCAGAGTGTATCTACACACACCTGGATGATGTAGCCTACTGTATACCTAGGCTGGAGGGTACAGCCTATTCCTTCTAGGCTGCAAACCCATATAGCATGGGACTGCACTGAATGTTGTAGGCAACTGTAACATAATGGGAGGTATCTGTGTTCTAAACATATCTAAACATCACAAAGGTCCAGTGAAAATACAGTATAAAATCTTATGGGACCACCGTCAGATGTATGGTCTGTCTTTGACCGAAGCACTTTTATGTGTTGCATGACTGTACTTGGCATTGAACATGGGCTGGCCGTGGTGGCTCATGCCTGTAATCCCAGCACTTTGGGAGGCCAGGGCGGACAGATTGCTTGAGGCGTGGAGTTCAAGACCGGGGTGGGCAGATGGCTTGAGACCAGGAGTTCAAGACCAGCCTAGGCAACGTGGCAAGACCCCATCTCTACAAAAAATACAAAAATAAGCTGGATGTGATGCTGGCACCTGTAGTCCCCAAGCCCTGGGAGGCTGAGTTGGGAGCAGCAGCTGAGCTCAGGAGCTCAAGCCTGCAGTGAGCTATGATTGCACCACTGCACTCCAGTCAGGGTGACAGAGTGAGACCCTGTCTCAGAGAAAAAGAAAAGAGCATGGCTGTGTTCCAATAAAACTTTATTTATAAAAACATGCACAGTGTGTAGTTGCTTGACTCGTGGTAGAATATAGGGAGAATTAAAAGGAGGCAACCTGAAGCCGAGTATTTGTTGAAATGGGCGTCAGTAGAGAGGAAATGTGCTGAAATTTTTGTAAAGTAAAAGAAAATACTGGAGCAGTGAAGAATTGCCTCTAGGTAAAGGGGAAGTTAATGAAACTGGCAAAAATGATGGGAAAAGCATTGTCACTACCAGGGAGAATTCATTAGGGGACCAGTGGAGTGCTTTGGACTCCATATGCAATTTTAGCATTCATTCTGGGGACTCCTGGTGGAGAATTTTGGAGGGAATATGCACTTATTTTTATCAATGGCTTGGGTTATCAGTCTTTTCTGAGAACCAAGAGAATGTGTGAGCTGGCAGACAGAAGAAATGGAATTAGCAACCCTGAAGGCAAGTGTTTATGTTGAGAGCTTCAGGCACATCTCGCGTTCTTGGAGTGAACCAAGCCATACTTTGCTAACCTGCTTTTGTGTTTGCTCATTATGTAGGGGCAGACCAAGGCTTACTGAATAGTTTCTTCAGGAACTGGTCGACCACAGACATCCACAAGCACCTGCCGTTCATCTATAACTTGAGTAGTAACACGATGTACACTTACAGCCCTGCCTTCAAGCAGTAAGTTCTCCACCCTGGCGAATCCTGCCAGATCTGCCACTACCGATCCACCTTCCCTCCTGGAAGACATACCAGCTGTCGGCATATTTAAAAACTCTATCTAGCTATCATCTATCTATCTATCTATCTATCTATCTATCTATCTATCTATCTATCATCTATCTATCTATCTATCTATCTATCATCTATCTATCTATCTATCATCTATCTATCTATCACCTCTATCTAGGTAGATCTAAATATCTATTTATCTGTATAGATAGATACCTATGTCTATGTGTCTGTGTATCTAGATCTCTATGTCTATCTATATAGATATATATCTGTCTATATAGTTATCTATCTATATAGGCCTAGACATCTGTCTATCTATCTATCTATCTATCCATATCTATCTATTTAGATCTGGATATCTATCTGTATCCATAGATCTATATATCTATATCTATATATGTATCTAGATCTAGATCTAGATATCTATATACATTGATCTATCTAATCTCTATATCTATGTAGATATTTATCTATCTATCTAGACCTAGATATCTATCTATCTGTCTAATCTATCATCTATCATATGTATCTATTCAGATAGATCTGGATATCTATCTATAAACATCTATCTATCTATCTATCTAGATCTACATCACTATATAGATACCTATATCTATCTATCTAGAACTAGATATCTATGTATCTAGATATCCATCTAGATTTAGATCTTCATCCATATAGATATCTATCTATATCTATCTATCTAGATCCAGATATCTATCTATATACATAGATCTATATATCTATATCTGTATATCTATCTAGATCTATCTAGATATCTATGTATATACATGGATCTAGATATCTCTCTATGTATCTAGATCTAGATCTCTCTCTATATAGATCTATGTATCTAGATCTAGATCTCTATCTATATAGGCATCTATCCATCTATGTAGATCTAGACATCTATCTATATATTAATACATAGATCTATCTATATACGTCTTTATATATGTATATATACACACAGAAACACACACACCCATCTCGTTTCCTGCTTGCTTGTTGCTGTAAATGATAGCTAGCCAAGGCTCTACGACGATGATCCCCAAAGTGTGGCCCAAGGAACCCTGACCCCACAACTCTTTCAAGTGTCTTGAAAGTCATAACTACTTTAAAAAAAGAATTTGAAGATGTGATTTTTTTCCCTTTTTGCTGCCATTTTCTCATGCATCTATGCTGAGAGTTTACAGACACTACATGGCATGTGATAAGGTAATACCCTGAACACAGATGGAGCTAGGAAGAACCAGCTGTCGCCTCTTGGGAAAATGGATGGCACTCTTCTCACAATGATTTTTTTTAATATAGAAATTTTTTTAATGAAAAATTATGAAATTTATGTTACTGCATAATGGTTTGATTTTTTTTTTAAAGGGATTGATAAATACGCTTTCTAATTTCTCAGTTTTAATATCGATTATTCTAAATATGGAGAGAGAGAATCCACAGGGACATGGCCGGGCACAGTGGCTCACGCCTGTCATTCCAGCCCTTTGGGGGCCGAGGCGGGCGGATCACTTGAGCTCAGGAGTTTGAGACCAGCCTGCGCAACATGACGAAACCCTGTCTCTACGAAAAAATAAAACAAAACATTAGCCGAATGTGGTGTCGCACACCGCTAGTCTCAGCTACTCGGGAGGCTGCGGAGGGAGGCTCACTTGAACCTGGGAAGTGGAGTTTGCAGTGAGCCGAGATCGTGCCACTGCACTCCAGCCTGGGTAACAGAGCAAGCCTCAGCTCAGGAGAAAAAAAAAAGAAAGAATCCACACGGACAAAGCTCTTTGGGTTCCTAAAAGGGTCAAGGGTGAGGGGACCAGAGGCTGTGAAATTCACTGCTCCAGAAGATATGGCTATAAATGAAAATAGAGAATCTGAGAATCACCTTGGGAATGAATAATTCTAGAGTCTGCATTCTCTACAGAGGACACGGTGTCCCTAAGGAAGAGAAATTGATTCTTGGGAGTGAAATCTTGTTATTTTTTACTGTATAATCACAGATGCAATGTACAGAACATAGATATGTCATGTGACTTTTGTGTTCATATTTCATGAGGAGGTGATCCACGAAAAAAAAGTTTAAAAAGGCTCCTGGAGGATGGTGATGATGAACAACAAAAAAGTTGGCAAGGGGAAAATTTAGAATCCTGTAAAAGAGAAAAAAAGCCAATTGCCTTGCCGCTTGCATTAGCTACTGTAAAAGCTATTTTTTTTGCCCCTGTCGTTTTAAGGATATGATGATTTGGGCTGCTGTACTTCACGTTTTTACAAAACGGATTTATTTTTCCCGTTTTGGGAAAAAATGTCAATGGATTACGATTATGTTTTTTGATATATAGAAAATAAAATCACTGCAAAAACTGTGATTTAAAAAATATATCTTTATGCAAAATAACTGCAAATGAAACTACTACTACTATGCTGATAGCAGTGGAGTAGTATTATTGATGATATATTGATTACTATCTTGATAGTAGTGGTATGCTAGTATTGCTCATATATTGATTACTGCATTGATAGTACTAGTATATTATTATTGATTATATATTGATTACTATAGTGATAGTATTTTGTTATTATTGATCACATATTGATTACTGAATTGATAGTAGTAGTATGTTACTATTGGTTATATATTGATTACTATGCTAGTAGTAGTATATTGTTGACTATATATTGATTACTACATTGATAGTGGTAGATTATTATTGATTATATATTGAGTACTATGTTGATAATAGTAGCATAGTATTGATTACATAAGGATTACTACATTGATAGTAATATATTGTTATTGATCATATATTGATTACATGCATTGATAGTAGTAGTGTATTATTATTGATTATATATTGATGACTATGTTGATAGTAGTAAGCTTATTATGGGTCATATATTGATTACTGCATTGGAAGTAGTAGTGTATTATTATTGATTATATATTGGTTACTATGCTGATAGTAGTAGTATCATCAGTAATAATAATCAATAATGGAAACCCATTGGGACAAGTCCTTCAGAGGCTGTCTTTGAGGAGCCGCATGGTAGGTGGATGCTTTCTGGGTGTCTTTTATCACATCTGAGTGGAAATCAGAATCCCTTCTGTTTCCTTCTCAGATTCGGTTCCAGTGCAAAGGTCGTCCACTTTTTGGGGTCCATGAAACCTTGGAACTACAAGTACAATCCACAGAGTGGCTCGGTGTTGGAGCAAGGCTCAGCGTCCAGCAGCCAGCACCAGGCGGCATTCCTTCATCTCTGGTGGACGGTCTACCAGAACAACGTGCTGCCCCTTTATAAAAGCGTCCAAGCGGGGGAAGCACGCGCGTCTCCTGGTCACACAGTAAGTGGGGGATTCCCTTAAAACCCGTAGCTGAGGACGAGGAGAACGTCCTTGTCACCAAGGTCTGGCGTGGTTTTTTTTTTGAAATGCCCCTTTTTTGTCTAAATACTGTATTTCATGGAAAAGAATACTGAGAAGCAAGCACCTGTTAAAAAAATTTTTAAGTTTTAGCTCAAAATAGAGAATGCCTAATGACTGGAGATCCTGTTTTGATGTATAGGCCTGGTGCAGAAATAGGTTATTGAAATTAGCCATCCTCATCAGAGTAAGAGACACTCATGGACAAGTGGTTCACAATGACTGATTACGACGTCATTCGGGTCAACATTTTCCACTTGAAACCATCATTTGAGATAGCAGTTGGAGGAAGTGTCTGAAGAGGATTTTGTAAAGTTTTGATTGACACCAATTTGATTGCAAAGAATATAATGACAGCCCCTAGGTGTGCTAGATGGTGGAGTATCTGCAGTGTGCTGAATGTGGGCTGCATCTGCCTTGCAGAAGACCTCTTGCAATCAGGACTCAGGAAACTTCTTATTCCTAATGGCTTTTTTCACTAAAGTAAAAAAAACTTGAGCTTTTTTTTTTTTTTTTTTTTAACTAGAGCATTTGTGCTAGAGTACCAGAGTATTTTTTAACTGGAGTAAAGAAAACTAGAGTTTTGTTTGTTTGTTTGTTTTTTGAGACAGAGTCTCACTCTGTTACCCAGGCTGGAGTGCAGTGACGTGATCTCGGCTCACTACAACCTCCGCCTTCTGGGTTCAAGCAATTCTCCTGCCTCAGCCTCCCAAGGAGCTGGGATTACAGGTGCCTACCACCACGCCCAGCTAATTTTTGTGCTTTTAGTGGAGACGAGGTTTTGCCACGTTGGCCAGGCTGGTCTTGAAGCTCTGACCTCAAGTCATCCACCCGCCTCAGCCTCCCAAAGTGCTGGGATTACAGGCGTGAGCCACCAAGCCCGGCCTTTTTTTTTTTTTAACTAGAGCATTTGCTAGTGCAACAGAGTCTGCTATCAGCACATGCATTGCCTGGGAAATTGAAAAGAATCCCTATTTTAATTTTTAGTATGGTTTTTTATTTGGGTGGATCTAGGCTGCTTTTTAATGACTGCTGAAAATTTCTCTCACCGAGTGACACTAGCAATGGACGTTTATTTGTATTCACTTCACAAACATTGACTTGTCACATATTTCCTGCTGGGCGTTTTGCTAAGTACTGGATTACTAAGTACTGGATTACTAAGTACTGGATTGCATAGGAGGGAATTTTAAGGCTTAGTGTCAAACGGTCCTGAGAAAGAAAACATTTAGGACAATTATTTAATGATTGGCAGATGGGAGCTGGGAGCCCTGGCTACACAGGGCCCCACCCGCCCCCCAGGACCGCAGGTGAATTGAGGAGACATAGGGAAGACTCACTCCACGTGTGTGTTTTTGTGCAGCTTTGCCGCAGTGATGTGGGGGGGCCGTGTGCGGATTCAGCCTCTGGTGTTGGAGAGCCGTGTGAAAATTCAACACCCAGTGCCGGCGTGCCGTGTGCAAATTCACCACTGGGTTCTAACCAGCCTGCTCAGGGCCTTCCGGAGCCGACCCAGATAGTGGATGAGACCCTGTCCCTACCTGAAGGACGCCGTTCAGAAGATGTAAGTACCTGCATTCCTCACAGGTGTGATAGAGAGTCAGACGCTGGCTCGCAGTGAGAGAGCAGAGAGAGCCGGCTTCCCTGGCTCTCTGGGGAGGGGAGATGGAGGGGAAGGGCTGGTCTTTGGCTTGCTGTGGCATTCAAGGCTCTGCATTTATTTGCATTATGGCACACCGAATCAAGGTCACCTGCAGAAAGATGTCTATGCCCCAATCCCTAGGACCTGTGAATGTCACCTTGTGTGGCAAAAGGGCGTTTGCAGTTGTGATTAAATGAGGGACCCTGAGCTGGGGAGGTATGGTCTTGGATTATGGGAGTGGGCTCTTAGTCATCACAAACCTCCCTTCAAAGAAGAAGGTGGAAGTGTGAAGGTCAGAGAAGGAGTGTGAAGCTGGAAGCAGAGGCCAGAGAGAGAGGGGATTGGAAGACGCTGGGCTGCTGGCTTTGAAGATGGAAGAGGAGGCCACGAGCCAGGGAATATGGTGGCCTCCAGAAGCCGGAGAAGGCAGGAAATGGATTCTCCCCTAGGTCCCCAAGAAGGAACCAACCCTGCCGACACCTTGATTTTAATCCACTGGACTTCTGGCCCCCAGAACTATCAGATGGTCAGTCTGCCTTGGTGTAAACCACCCAGTTTGTGGCCGTTTCTTGTATAGCAGCCTCAAAAAACTGATGCCACATGGAGACAGATGCTCAGTCTCTCGCAGTTTACAGATTCTGGGGGAGCCAGAGCTCTTTCAGGTTCAAAAAGGGAGGCTTCCGTCAGTGCCCCTTCAACCCAACTGCCTGGCCGTGCATCCTGAGAGGTTTCAGCCGAACCCCTGACTTGAACAGTGGTTCAGGTGAAGATGAATTCCTGC
Source organism: Pan troglodytes (assembly GCF_028858775.2). Classification (NCBI taxonomy): domain Eukaryota; kingdom Metazoa; phylum Chordata; class Mammalia; order Primates; family Hominidae; genus Pan; species Pan troglodytes. Next base: position 3,250,671 of record NC_072421.2, read on the forward strand.
CGGGGGTCAATGTTCAAATGAATGTTGACCTGCACAGTGGTGTCTACTGAGGCCGAGTCTGCAGCACTTTGTCCCCATCGAAGAAAAATGAAAATACACCTTACTTGCAAAACAAATAATGGAGGCCGTCATTTCTCCAGCTCCAATTTCTAGGCGAATACTTTGGAATAATATCTTGTGTTTAAAGGTTTCCTGGGGCCAGGCACGGTGACTCAACACCTGTAATCCTAACACTTTGGAAGGCTGAGGTGGGAGGATTGCTTGAGCCCAGGAGTACGAGACCAGCCGGCAACACACTGAGACCTCATCTCTACAAAAAAAAGTCAAGAAATTAGCCAGGCATGGATGTGTGCACCTGTAGTCCCAGCTACTTGGGAGGCTGAGGCAGGAGGAATGCTTGAGCCTTGGAGGTCAAGGCTGTAGTGAGCTATAATCTCACCACTGCACTCCCGCCTGGGTGACAGAGCGAGACACTGTCTCAAAGAAAAAAAAAAAGAAATCTTTTTTTTTTTGAGGCAGAGTCTCTCTCTGTTGCCCAGGCTGGAATGCAGTAGCCCAATCTTGGCTCACTGCAAGCTCTGCCTCCCGGGTTCACGCCATTCTCCTGCCTCAGCCTCCCGAGTAGCTGGGACTGCAGGTGCCTGCCACCGCGCCCGGCTAATTTTTTGTATTTTTAGTAGAGACGGGGTTTCACTGTGTCAGCCAGGATGGTCTCGAACTCCTGACCTTGTGATCCGCCTGCTTCGGCCTCCCAAAGTGCTGGGATGACAGGCGTGAGCCACCACGCCCGGCAAGATTTCTTGTTTTAAATCTTTACCACTCATCCTAACAAGTTTCTCAACAGAATTATTTTGAGATCATACTTAGGGAAGGATCTGGGGACTGGGCTGAAGGAAAGTGATTCTTTTCTGTATATTTCAGATAGCTCCGGGAGAGCCGTTTCTTGTTGCTTATAAACAAGTGACCTTTAGATTTTGCACACATTGCTCTGGAAGACACCACACGCTTCAGTGTACTCTGGCGTAAATTATGCTCTGGCAACTTTATGCATGAAGAATGTTGGAGTGGTGATTTCACATTGACCCAAACACATTGAAAAGATGTTTAGGTTCAGATGGTGAAGACTGAGGAGGTGTAAAATGCGCTTTTCTGGTTTTTCATTCCTCATGGTGTGCCCTGAGCATGCCATAGCCTGGGTCTGGCCCCAGGACGTGCCTCATGCGAGTAAAGTCAAGAGCCTCTGCTTGTTCCTGCTGGAATGTGAAGAATTCCATCGGTGGAGCTCTTACATGATGTGCAAAACGGCTGCAATTGTGCTGAGCCATGCTCGTTTCAGGATGTCTAAGGAAAAATCGCATTTACATTAAATGTTTAGTAGGCAACCAAGTTTAGACTGTAAACCAAAGAGTATCCAAGAATGCTGTGGCATTCAAGGCTCATGCTTTTATGTGCATTACAGCACCTTAAGGCCAATAAAGGGGAACTCCGATCCCCTGTTGATGTGTATTGAAAATAATTGAATGCTCAAACTCCTAGCCTAAAAAAGAAATATTATCGAATGCTTTGAAAAAATTAATTTAGGAAGTGTATTTTGCCAAGGTTAAGGACACACCCGTGACACAGCCTCAGGAGGTCCTGACGACATGTGCCCACGGTGGTCGGGGCACAGCTTGCTTTTATACATTTTAGAGAGGCATGAGGTATCAATATGCGTAAGAAGTACATTGGTTCAGTCCGGCAAGGCGGGACAACTCAAAGTGGGGCACGGGCTTCCAGGTCATAAGTAGATACAGGCAAATGGTTGCATTTTTTTTTTTTTTAGTTTCTGATTGGCCTTTCCAAAGGAGGCAATCAGATATGCATTTATCTCAGTGAGCAGAGGGGGGACTGAATAGAATGGGAGGCAGAGGCCCTAAGCAGCTCCGCTCCCAGCTGGACTTTTCCCTGCTTACTGATATTGGGGTTCCAAGATTTACTTTCTTCACAAGACTCTACTGGGTCCTCAGAAAACGGTTTTCAAACCATCTTTCTGATTTCCGGTTGTGTAATTTTAATCTTATTCCGTCACTGAATCTTGTACATTAGTGGTTTTGCAAACTATGGCCTGAGGTCTCTCTGAATAAGGATCATTTTAAAGGATTGTGTTTTTGCAGATGATCTTAAAAGCATTCTTCTTTTTCTTTCTTTCTTTTTTTTTTTTTTTTTTTTTTTTGAGATGGAGTCTCACTCGATCGCTCAGGCTGAAGTGCAATGGCGTGATCTCAGCAGCTCACTGCAACCTCCACCGCCCGAGTCCAAGCAATTCTCCTGCCTCAGCCTCCTGAGTAGGTGGACAGGCATGAGCCACCACACCTGGCTAATTTTTGTATTTTTAGTAAAGACCGGGTTTCACCATGTTGGCCAGGCTGTTCTTGAACTCCTGGCTTCAAGTGATCCACCTGCCTCAGCCTCCCAAAGTTCTGGGATTACAAGTGTGAGCCACCATGCCTGGCTATTAAAAGCATTCTTAACAGTTTATTCTGAACCACAGTGAGCACTCCCTCATTCGTAAGGGCAGCCACCCTCTTTCAGAAGCAAGTGTGTATTGTCCACCCTTCAGCCCCTGGAGGGATTTCCACGGATTGTCACAGCCCCTGAAAACAAGCTTCCCAGGGCAAACAGTGGTTTTCCAGAGACTCCAAAAGGGAAAACAGTCAGGACGCTCCAGTCCCAGCTCCAGCCCAAGTTGTAGCCACACCAATCTCTGCAAAAACAGAACCATTTCCAGAGTGACAGCACTTAGCACTCTGGTTTCTCTAAAACAGCGCCCGTCATGTTTAATTCATATTAATCTCGATGGAATTGTTGCCGTGGATTTTTCTTGACATAAGTCACTTCTACTTTTGCTTTGGATTCATAATTGTCGATGAGGTGGCAACTTAAACAATAGATATGTAGCTTCGTGTTTGTCCGTCCGTGAGCCACCTTTCAATCAGAGCCAGTCAAGCCAAACCTAGGAGAGACTTTCTCGTGGAGGGGTTGGGGCTTCTGAGGAAAGCTCATGGAGAGAATCGTGATGACAGAATTGAGGATCATCCTGCCTTGATGCCCAAGGAGATAAGCAAGGACACAAAAGCACGTTCATTTCACCCCAGTTAGGTGGTGTCTGTTATCAAAAAGACAAAAAATATCCACTGCTGGTGAAGATGTGGAGAAAGGGGAACTCTTTTCCACTGTTGATGGGGATTAAAAATAAGCACAGCCAGGATGGAGAAGAGTATGAAGGTTCCTCAAAAAACTACAAATAGAACTACCACATGATCCAGCCATCACACCACTGGGCATTTATCCAAAGGAGAGGAAATTAGTATATTGAAGGGACATCTGCTCCCCGTCCATGTTTTTGCAGTTTATTCACAACAGGCAAGATACAGATTCAACCCAAGTGTTTGCCAAAGGATGAATGGATAAAGAAAATGCCATGTATAGATATACCATGGAATACTATTCAACCATGAAAAAGAAGGAAATTCATCATTTGCAGCAACATGGATGGAAATAGAGGACATTATGGTAGGTGAAATAAGCCAGAAACAGAAAGTTAAACACCACATGTTCTCACTCATCTGTGGAAGCTAAAGAAATTCAATCTCACAGAAGTGAAAAGTAAGGCCAGGCACAGTGGCTCACTCCTGTAATCCCTGCACTTTGGGAGGCTGAGGCAGGATGATTGCTTGAGATCAGGAGTTTGAGACCAGCCTGAGCAACATAGCAAAACCCTGTCTCTGCAAAAAAATACAAAAATTAGCTGGGTGTGCGGTACTTGCCGGTGGTCCCAGCTACTCGCAAGGCTGAGGTGGGAGGATCGCTTGAACCTGGGAGGTCGAGGCTGCGGTGAGCTGAGATCACGCTGCTGCACTCCAGCCTGGGCAGCAGAACAAGACCCTGTCTCAGTAGAAGAGAGTGTACTAGAGACTAGGAAAGGTGGGGGAAGGAGAAGATAGGGAGAGATTTGTTAAAGGATACAAAATTACAGCTAGACAAGAGGAATATGTTGTCATGTTCTATAGCCCTGTAGGATGACTGTAGCCAACAGTAATCTATAGTTTCAAATAGCTGGAAGGAGGATATTGTATGTTCCCAAAAGAAAGAAATGGTACATATTTGACATGATGGATATGCTAATTACCCTGACCGGATCACTGAATATTGTAGGTATTGAACCATCCCTGTGTACCCCATGAATATGTACAATTATTATGTGTCAATTTTTAAAAAGTAAATTTTTTTTTTTAAAAAAAGTATGTTCAACAGCCAGCAGCCACGAGAGGATCATCAGCTGGTTTCATCCACAGCAAGAGATTGCAGTGCCCTTTGGATATTTTTGGCATGGCTCCAAATCCCCACCCCATCCTCAAGGGGCAATATTGCAGAAAGGAGGAGGGTGGGAAAAAAATCTCAAGAATTGGAGAATCGCTGGTTTCCAGGGCCCAGAACAAGACCCAGGAGGAGATGAAGATCACCCTTGCAGGTAGAAGCTGTCCCTGTCTGGGTAGTGCTGGGGACAGTAGGTGGCCCTTCTGCTGTCTGTTTGAGCATGAGCTCAAGGCCAAGGGTAAGATGAGGGGAAATGACCCCCAGCTGGGCTGAGCGTACTTTGTTTAGGGTATTTAAGTAGTTCTCAAAAGTGATTGCAGAACCTGTATCTCCCATCTCAGGGACTCTGCCCAGCCTCACCCCTCCCTCCACCCCACTGTCATGCCCACGCTTAGGCTTCAAAAACATCAATGGAAGATGATAGTGCAGTGCCCAACTGCAGGCCCTTACATGAATAAACTGCACATCACAGAGGGGGCGGCAAGGGAGATGAAAACAGACAGATCCAGCTCAGATGGGATTTGATCTGAAGGAAAGTGATAAAGTGAAGAAGGGATCTGTCAGCCCTGCAAGCGGCCCCAGGCACAGCATGAAGGGGAGGCAGGGAGAGGTCATGCTGGCCTCAGACTTGGACGCTGAAATGTTTAGTTACAGCAGGAGGGGGGACGCCTGCATAGGTCCTAGGGAAAGGAGGGGACACCCAGGCATTGGAGACCCACCGTGTAGACGACTGCGAGACCTGCTTAAATATTTAGCAGAAAGGAAGAGAAATTCAAATAGAGAGATTCAGGAATGGGAGAAAGGGATGGAGGTGAAATCAAAGCTGTTTAAATACAGATGCTCTTCGATTTACAATTGGTTTACATCCCAACAAACCCATCGTAAACTGAAATATCTTAAGTCAAAAATGCATTTAGACCAGGTGCAGTGGCTCACGTCTGTAATCCCAACACTTTGGGAGGCCAAGTGTTGGCAGATCACTTGAGCTCAGGAGTTCGAGACCAGCCTGACCAACATGATGAAACCCCGTCTCTACTAAAAATACAAAAGTTAGCCAGGCTTGGTGGCGGGCGCCTGTAATCCCAGCTACTCGGGAGGCCGAAGCAGGAAAATGGCTTGAACCTGGGAGGCGGAGGTTGCAGTGAGCTGAGATCACACCACTGCACTCCAGCCTGGGTGACAGAGCAAAACTCAGTCCCAAAAAAAGAAAAAGAAATATAAGCATAACCTTAAATAACTGGGGAGCGTTATGTTGGCTGACTGCAACACAGATACGAAAAACCCTGACAGAATAAAAAGAATTCTAACCAAAAAGGTATTTTGGGCCGGGCACTGTGGCTCACACCTGTAATCCTAGCATGTTGGTAGGCTGAGGCAGGCAGTTCACTTGAGCTCAGGAGTTTGAGACCAGCCTGGCCAACACGGTGAAACCCTGTCTCTGCTAAAAATACAAAAATTAGCCGGAAATCGCTTGAACCCGGGAGGTGGAGGTTGCAGTGAGCTGAGATCGTGCCAGTGCGTTCCAGCCTGGGCAATAGAGTGAGACTCCGTCTCAAAAAAAAAAAAAAAAAAAAAAAAAAGAAGGTATTTTGGAGTTCCTGTGTCCACATAATTTCATCCTTCGATCTCACCCCCTATTCTCCCCACCTCTCCATCCTAATGTAGGTGAATAGTGGGTCGGGGAAATTGACCTAAAAAAATTTGTTATGGTCTATATATTTTCTGATGAGGGTATTTTTCTAAAAGCAATGAAGTCTTCAGGCTTTTAAAAGGAAGGGACTGGGGGGCGAGGGGAGAGAGAGCATCAGGACAAATAGCTAATGCATGCGGGGCTTAAAAGCTAGGTGACGGGTTGGTAGGTGCAGCAAACCACCATGGCACACGTATACCCATGTAACAAACCTGCACATCCTGCACATGTATCCCAGAATTTAAAGTAAAAACAAAACAAAACAAAACTCTTTTTAACAAAAGGTATGTTGATTGTTTGGAGATTATTATATTACGGTCACATTTTCCAAGATAATATTTGATAACACTGAACAAGGAGTTGAAAATTTGAGCTGTTTTGTATACTAGTTATGTGACTTTGGATAAATCAATAAATATTTCTGAACATCTTAAAAAAAAAAGAGAGGGATGCTGTCCATACGGTATCTGATATATAGCTCACCCTCCGCATCTATGGGTTCCATATCTGTGGATTCAACCAACCTTGGATTGAAAATATTGGGGAAACAAAATTGCATCTGCACTGAACATACACAGACTTTTTTCACTTATTATTATTCCCTAAACAATACGACATAGCAAGTATCAACATAGCATGTGCATTGTAATAGGTATGGTAATTAACCTAGAGATGGTTTAAAGTCTATGGGAGGATGTGCATTGCTTATATGCAAACACAATTCCATCTTGTATCAGAGACTTGAGCATCCGTGGATTTTGGTATAACCAGGAGGTCCTGGAACCAATCCTCCATGGATATCAGGAGAAATTCCATTTCATTAATTCATACTCCCGGTGGTCTTTGAAATGAGTCGTGCAACATCACTGTCACCTGCTGTCCATTTACTGAGTTACTCTGGGGTTTTTATTTAGGGGAGCTGAAACACAGATTTTAAAAAAAAGTTTATTTTCATAAATCGCAATAATGTCATAAAAGCTGAGTGTGCGTCTGGGGCTCTTTAGTCCAGTAGCTACTTTGGTATATATAATGATGGCAAGGTTGACGTGTTTTGGTTTTGTTGTTGTTGTTGTTTTTGAGACAGGGTCTCGCTCTGTTGCCCAGGCTGGAGTGCAGTGGCACAATCTTGGCTCACTGCAGCCTTGACCTCCTGGACTCAAGTGATCCTCCCACCTCCTCCCAGGTAGCTGGGACTACAGGAGGTGCCACCACACCTGGCTGATATTTTGTATTTTTTGTAGAGATGGGTTTCACCATGTTGCCCAGGCTAGTCTTGAATTCCTGGGCTCTAGCGATCTGCTCATCTTGGCCTCCCAAAGTGTTGAAATTACAGGCGTGAGCCACCGTGCCTGCCCCAGATCTGTGTTTTTTAAAGTAAAGCTGAATATTAATTTTTTCCACATACATTAATGTATTAAGGAAAAAGTTGCAATTAGTATCTTCTCCAGCGTTTTGTCTTCTAGTATTTGGGGTAGGGAAATGTAGTTAATTAAAAGATTACAGATGTCCTTCAGTTTTTTTTTTTTTAAGCTATCAAGTTTTTTTACTCTTTTTGTAGTGCATCTTATTTTATTTATAATACACCTTTTTGTTGAAGTATGTCTTACTTTTTTATTTATTTATTTATTTTTTTGAGACAGAGACTTGCTCTGTCGTCCAGGCTAGAGTGCACTGGTGCGATCTCGGCTCACTGAAGCCTCCGCCTCCTGGGTTCAAGCGATTCTCCTGCCTCAGCCTCCCAACTAGCTGGGACTACAGGCATCCGCCACTACACCTGGCTAATTTTTTGTATTTATAGTAGAGCCGGGTTTTCAGCATGTTGGCCAGGCTGGTCTCGAACTCCTGACCTCAGGTGATCCACCTGCCTCAGCCTCCCAAAGTGCTGGCATTACAGGCATGAGCCACCACGCCCGGCCTCTACTAACATTAGTAGAACCGTTGACTGTGTCCCATATATCTATGACACAGTTATCTGCATTTTCTGTCAATCTTTCTCCCCATACTTCAGTCTACTGACCTATTTTCTAGTTAACTGATCTCTTTGGCTATGTCTAATCTGTTGTTAAACCCACATTCTAGTTTCAGTTATTATGTTTTTAGTTCAAATTAACATCAGATTTTTAGTTCAAATAACATCAATGTAGTTTCAATACTTCCTTGAAAATTTTTATCTTTTTCCCCATCTTATTTAAAGTATTTCTCACATTTAATTATAGTCCATGTCTGATAAATTACATATCTGGGTTTCAGGTGGGTTTGGTTTTGTTGTTTAATTTTGCTTGCTCTTGATTTTCACTCATTTGGTCTTTTCTTGTTGTATGATAGTTAATTTTTTAATTGACAGCCAGACATGGTAAATGAAAAAGAATTGCAAAGACAATTTGTAGCTCTGAATCATATTATCATAACCCAAAGAGGATTTTTTTTTTTTAATTCATGTGATTTGATGTGATTTGTCCATACCCTGAGGTAGTTTGCCCAGACCCTATCTGGGGCTGAGCTGGAGGGAAATTGGGCTTCAGTGTTTGTGATGACCAGTCTATTTCTGGTTCTCCTCTCAGTGAGGTCACAAAAGAAAGCTTGTGGTGTGTACCAGGGTCCCTCATTGGTCCTGATTATTAATATTTATGGACCCCTCAGCCTCCTAGCACTGCTGGCAACTCTACTCAGTTTCTCAGCTTCCCAGCCTCTTATTTGCCCTGAGTGGAAGTAAGGTACCAAATGTGACATTTACCTCTTCTGTTTGTCTCTGGTATCTTCACTCTTAATTTTGTGCTGTCTTAGTAGCTCTCTGATGTACTTAAAAAAAAAAAAAAATTCTAGGCCAGGTGTGGTGGCTCACACCTGTAATGCCAGCACTTTGTGAGGCCAAGGCAGGCAGATCACCTGAGGTCAGGAGTTTGAGACCAGCCTGGCCAACATGGTGAGACCCCCATCTCTACTAAAAATACAAAAACTAGCTAGGCATGGTGGCACGTGCCTGTAATCCCAGCTACTCGGGAGGCTGAGGCAGGAGAATCACTTGAACCTGGGAGGGAGATGTTGCAGTGAGCCGAGATGGCGCCACTGCACTCCAGCCTGGGCAACAGAACGAGACTCCATCTCAAATAAATAAATAAATAAGTAAATAAAATTCTATATACATTATTTGTGCAGCCTTTTTAGGTATTTTTGGCAGAAGACTTAGTGTGAAACAACAGCTTCACCATTTGCCGAAAGTGGAAAAAATCTCGTTTCAGTTCCTGAGCTGATACATATATATTTGTATTTTTAGCATTTACCACCTCCAGCAGTAATAACTTTCACAAATTTATAGCCCATAATGCAAAGGAGGGCTTCCTTTTTTGCTGTAAATGTTATCTCCTTGGATTGTGTACTGGAACATTCTGTGTCTGCTGTCTAAGCATCTCTGCATATCTCAGCCTCTCTCCAATGACCTGAGAATTCTTCTCTGGCCTGCATCCAGTTTCAGAGTCCCTTCTTTCAAGGCGACCCCATCTTCAGTCAGGCTTTTAGGGGATACATCAGTAGAATAGTTATTACCTAAGGATAAAAAGAAATGCAATTTGTGAAAGTCACATTTTATATTCATGCATTCACAAGCTTGCCAAAAATGTTCTTAAGAGCGGACTTTGAGATTGCTTGCTGCATTCTCATCTTAAAATTTCTCTCTGCATGATATGCAAGGGGGAAGTGTCTACTTGTTACTAGTAAAAATAATGGCCATATTTATTCATAAAAGTTGGTTTATGTTTCGGCTGTTAATATTACTTGTTAAGTAAGCCTCTGGGTCTTGATTAGAAACATTAGCAAGGGCTGACTGAACTTCTCTTCGTCGTTTAAATTCGTAAGATTAACACATCTGCAGAGGGCAAGCTGAAAACGTGCATCATTATTTCATCCTTTGTAATCAAACATATAACCCCGAGTTAAATCCCTTCCAAGGAAGGATTATACTTCATGATCGGCCCCGTGGAACTTATTTATGTGTTTGTCGTTGGGAGAAATTAGATGACAGAAACAGATTGACATTTTCCCTAATCCAATTCCAGGAATGGTTTTTTGAGCACTTATTCTTTGCCTGTCTGGCTGCTTCATTTATCCATCACAATAAGTGTCTGTGTGACATCTCACTGAAAGCCCCATGACTCAGAGAGTCATTTCTCCAGGTCCTTTTCCTTGATGTGTCAGTATTCAAATCCAGGACATCCCTCTACCAGCCCTGGTTGAAGAAGGAAATTATTCATTTTTATGGGATTCATATGGTTTATGATAATGCAGTTATTGCATTCGTCATTTTTTCCCAAGACTCATTTTGGTGTTTTGCAGACCCTGGAAAATCATGTACATTGCATACAGCCCAAGGGCAAGGCTTGGCAGACACAGAGGCGCATACCCAAATCCCGCTCTCTCACTTGCTAGCTCTCGTATGTTGGGCAGTATCTCTGTCTGCAGATTAAACTTTGCAACAGTAAGAGGGAAGGCTCAACCTGTCTGCCTCATAGGGCTGTCGGGATTAAAAGGAATCAGGGCTGAGAAGTTTATGAGTGTCACTCAGCAGCCAGCCATGAGCAGCTACTAAAAAAGGAGTCCTGTTATCATGGTTGTCTGATGTCTTTGACAACTTATAATTTTGTGTTACACCATAATTCTTAGAACTTAATTTTATGTTTGGATTTTACATACATAGCTGAGATCCGAAAGAAGAAGCCCATATTTTATTTAATGTTAATTTTTAAAAATTTCTCTCCAGCTGTATTGAGGTACCACTGACAAATAAAAATTGGTATGTATTTAAGGAGTACAATTTGATGCTTTGCTGTATGTATACATTGTGAAACAATCATTGTATCAAGGTAATTAACATTTTCATCACCTCGCATAAATGCTGTTTTCTCCTCCTCCTCCGCCTCTTCCTCCTCTTTCTCCTCCTCCTGCTGCTGTTCTTGGTAATGAGAACACATAAGATCTACTCTCATAGCAAATTTTAAGTACACAATCCTATATTGTTAACTGTGGTCACCATGCTGTATGTTAGATCCCCAGAACTTATTTATCTTGTGTAACTAAAACTTCATATTCATTCCTTCACCAACATGTCTTCATTCTAAGCACTCCGCCCCCAGCCCCTGGCAACTACTGTTCCACTCTATTCTTCTGTGAGTTATTTAAAGTGCACTTTCGTAGGCTGGGCATGGTGACTCACCTGTAATCCCAGTACTTTGGGAGGCTGAGGCAGGCAGATCACTTGAGGTCAGGAGTTCAAGACCAGCCTGGCCAAGATGGTGAAACCCCATCTCTACGAAAAATACACACAAAAAATTAGCTGGGTTTGGTGATGCATGCCTGTAATCCCAGCTACTCAAGAGGCTGAGATAGGAGAATCAGTTGAACCCAGGAGGCAGAAGGTTCAGTGAGCCGAGATCATGCCACTGCACTCCAGCCTGGGTGACTCTGTCTCAAAAATAAAATAAAATAAATAAATAAATAAATAAAATAAATTGCACTTTCGTGATTATGAGTTAGAATAGTCAAATTTAAAAAAAGGTTCATGATTACAGTGTTCTCTTTTACATCTTAAAGTTTCAGTAAATCTCACTAATAATGACTTTTGGGGGTGTTCAGTTTTTATAGATACCTTTTTTCTATTTCTTTCTGTGCTCCTGTTCCTCTGCCTTAGGGCATTGCACATGCTGATCTGCTTTCACGTGCATTTTTCAGCATGTTCTTCTTCTTACTTCATTTCCAGTCGTTCTACATCATTGGCTTCTACTCAGCCTTCAGGCTTCATTTTAGATATTACTTCCCTAGGAGTGTCTCCCCCTTTAGACCAGGTGAGGTCTCTTGATAACATTTTCTTTCCTAGAATTGATAACCACTTTCTTTCCTAGAATTTCTCATGGCTTGCCATTTTGTATTTGTTATTTGTTGATTTTCTGTCTTCTTTGACAGTAAGCTTCATGAAGGTGCAGATCATATCTGTGTAGGCCACTGTTTAATCTTCACTACCTACCTCTCCATAAACACCTGTGAAATGCATACGTGCATGCCTCGATTAGGAAAATGAACTGGACATTCTCCTAAAAGGGAATGCTAGGATCAGAAATTTGGGAGCTGAGTATCCGAGTGACTGATCTCCACCCCAGCTGACATCACTCAAAATCTCTGGGATCATGGCCTGCGGGTCTGCATTTGAAGGATTACAATTCTCTGAAGTTGGCCTGGTGCAGGCAAGAGGGGCTCATGTTGAGGCTCAACCCCATCCACCCCCAAGAATTCCACAGTGTGTTTTCAGTGAGGATGTCAGTGTTCTCTTATCTCTGTTGCTCACACTCATTAAGCTAACTGCTTTGTGACCTGACCTGATGGGGGCCCCAGTGTTTGGACACAGGTTTGCTTCTTGACCCTGTATTTGTCAAGGTAGGCTAGCTGCTATAACAAACAGCCCCCAAATAAGTAAAAGTTTATTTCTCATTTGTATCACAGCCAGCTGGGGTGGCCAAGGTATGCTCTACCCCATGCAGCCTTTCAGGGATCCAGGATGCTCCTATTGTTGTGCACCACCTTCTAGGGCAGCTCTTCTCAAGTGAGACTCCTTGGGAGGATTAGGCGCTGTTGCTGAACGCAGCCACTGTACGTAATGCATTAAGTAATCTCCTCCCCATCTAGCATGGTGTTAGATATGGACCATCCTTGGGAGAGTTGAGAAAAGAGTCACCTGATTTGTTCTCTGTTTGGTTTTATTTTCTTATGGAGGCCCAGTTCAGAGAGGGTGGAGGGATCTTGTTTTTCACCTGGCTGGTGGTAGAAGAGAGGATAGGAATATCTTATTCCTCTCGTTGCCCAGCCCAGAGGTGACTCACATCACCTCCTCACATTCACTCAATCTGCTTGTGGGAATCACTTCCATGGTCCTGTCCAGGTGCAAGGAGGTCACAAAATGCACTTAGACATTAGCCCGAGAAGAAGAAGAAACAAACACAGGTATTGGTGAGCATATCACCTTGCCCCAGTCCTATCCCATATCAAGTTGTATTTGCACCATAGAGGCAGAAAAAAATGGAGTGGGTATTTTCAATTAAGTTGCATTTATTTGCATGAAGGTTTGACTTAACTTGCCTTTGCTCTTTCTTTATAACAGATGATAGCTTGTCCTGAAATTGAGACTCCTGCCGTGATAACGTGTGACCCACTGTCCCAGCCTTCCCCTCAGCCTGCAGACTTCACAGAGACTGAAACCACCTTGGTATTCCTCATCTATATGACCTACACATGGCCAGCTCTCTTATTGCTTGTTATTTTCTCACAGTGTCTATCCCCATTACATACCAGTGGGGGCGCCATATGCTTTTAAAAATTCCTCCCTTTTTTTTTTTTTTTTTTTTTTTGAGTGGTTTCTCCCACCTGGAACAAGTTGTGTTATAATTAGTCTATTTCTCTATTATCCAGGTGGATAAGGAATCTGGCTGTCTGTTCGAACTTATTGTGGGGTTTTCTTTTTCGTCATTTTGTTATTCTCTTCCACTTTGCTTAAAAAAATTAATAAGAAAAAGATACAGCGTCTATATAGCATCTATGTCTCCATTAATTTTTTTAAACTTTTGATAGGACTTGCACCATGTCTAAAATCAATATTCCATGACTATGGATTTTATTTTAATTCTTTTTTTCTCTAAATTTACCCTTATGAATCTGGGCTTTTATTGCCACATATCATCAGAAAACTGGCTTTATGGACACCCCCCTTTTTTTAAACTCTCAAAGAGACTATCTTAGTAAAATGCTTCTGTAGGCATTTGGTATAAACAAGTCAAATCTCTCTCTGAAAATTTAACTTTCATGAATTGCATAAGAACTTGTAGCATCTCCTCTTGTCTGAGACTTGGTGGATGGCTCAGAAAAAGTGAGGGGAGAGAAGCTGAGCTATTTTTAGCATTCCCAGAAAAGAAGATCGAGTACAGTCCATCAGTTTTTTTAAAAAAGTTAATTATAGTGCCGGACGCGGTGGCTCACGCCTGTAATCCCAGCACTTTGGGAGGCCGAGGCGGGCGGATCATGAGGTCAGGAGATCGAGACCATCCTGGCTAACACGGTGAAACCCCGTCTCTACTAAAAATACAAAAAATTAGCTGGGCCTGGTGATGGGCGCCTGTAGTCCCAGCTACTCCGGAGGCTGAGGCAGGAGAATGGCGTGAACCCGGGAGGTGGAGCTTGCAGTGAGCCGAGATCACGTCACTGCACTCCAGCCTGGGCGACAGAGTGAGACTCCGTCTCAAAAAAAAAAGTTATAATAAAGATGAGGTGTTGCTATTTTGCCGAGGCTGGTCTCGAACTCCTGGGCTCAGGCAATCCTCCTGCGTTGGCCTCCTAAAATGCTGGGATTACAGGCATGAGCCACCGCGCCTGGCCTCAACCCAATAATTTGATTTTATTTTACCCCAGGATAAAGAGTTCTCCATCATTTAGGTTAGGGCTACAGTTCCCTGCAGTCCACCGCAGACTAATGATGGAATGGTTATGTTTTAGCAGCCAGCAAATAAAGTCGAAAGTGTCTCATCCGAGGAAACCTTCGAACCAAGCCAGGAACTCCCTGCTGAGGCTGTCAGGGACCCCAGTCTGCAGGATGCACTGGAGGTGGTATCCAAATTCTTCCCCTTGCCCAAGGCTCCCGGTGGGGGCCATCCACCGTCACTGAGGTCAACTGCATGCACACAACAGCTGTTAATTTTTCAGCCTCATTTAACAAAAAATAAGAATCGGCTTCCCTCTTCCCCTGCCTCTGATTCTTCTGTCTTCTCTCTGGCATTTGCCTGGGGTGATCGGCTGACTCTCTTTTGCCATCTCCAAGTCTGATCATCACGCTTTTCTCTCTTTAAAAGCTGTTCTGCAGAAGGGATCAGGAGGGAAGTTGAGGGACTGTGGAAATTAATGCATAGCAATCCATTTTCTGAAATGAAGAGATTAAAAGCTGAAAATTGGAGGGAGTGGGGCATGCTAATGTTCGAATCCAAATGGGGCATGCAAATAATTTCTTCTTTCAGGATGAAATGAGAGATGCATGCTTTCTGTTCCTTCCTCTTAGAGATGTGTTCATCTTCAACTACATTCTCTCCATTGATGCATTTAATGAAAGCAATTGCTAACGTTTTCTCTTGCACTTTAAGCATGCTCTAATAATGCCATTTGGTCTTTAAGTAACAATCAATACAGCTCTAGAGCTAGGTTTAGGTCTAGACTGAAAGTTGGTATTGAACGCATGTTTAGAGTGTGACCTACTGTGTCACAAATGTTTCCGTTGGCTAAATGCCTTCCCTGGACAGTCACCCTTGGAGAAAATGTGAACTTGTTTTTCTCATTCTTACTTGGTTAATGTTCAAATGCAGCATTTTGAACTTAATTTCTAGAGCTGTTGGTTGAGGTCCAGGTTTCTTATAAACATGTGAATGTATCCCTTCAGCATGTTCCATCCTTGTGGTCATCATTTGAGGCTCTATGAATTGAATCTGTAGTTATTAGTGAATGACAGGGCATCAGTGTGAGGTTGGGTAGACCTACGTTGGACAGCTCAGCCATGTGGTAGGTTTGGGATCCTGGATGAGTTCATTACTTTTTCTTTTTAAAAATTATTATTATTATTATTATTTAGAGACAGGGTCTTGCTGTGTAGCCCAGGCTGGAGTGCAGTGGCATGATCATAGCTAAGCAGTCTTCCTGCCTCAGCCTTCCAAGGAAATGGAACTACAGGCATGGGCCACTGCAACCAGCTAATTTTTTATTTTTATTTTTTGTGGAGTTGGGGTTTCACTATGCTGTCCAGGCTGGTCTCGAACACCTGGCCTCAAGTGATCCTCCTTTTTTGGCCTCTTGAAATGCTGGGATTACAGGCATGAGCCACCACGCCCAGCTTGAGTTCATTACTTTGCTTCAGTGTTCATGAGGTGGAGACTGGGTTGCCCACCTCACAGAATTGGAAGGAGGGGTAATAAAAAGGAGAGTGGTATAGGGAAAGCCCTAGTTAGTGCTTGGCTCATAAAGATGAGGAAGATTTCGGTCATTGATTTGCTAAACCGGGGCACTTTGACCTCCTGTGTGTCCACACTGTCCTCTAGGGGAACTTTATTTAGTATCTTGTATAATACCCTAATTCATAACATTGGAGCAGCTTGTTGTTTTCTTGGATACTCATCTCTTGTTAGCAGAAATGTCACAATCACTGTGCTGTTTTGTCTTGAAAACTAGTATAAGGTTGGGTGCTGTAGGTCCTGTTAATTCCAGAAACATTTCATTCTCAGGAACTGAATGGATCTAAATGCAAGTGCTCTTAGAGGGGAGAAATGCTGCAGTATCCTGAAGTGGACTTTTTAATTTATTTGTTAACTCTTGCTATCACCTTAATCAATAGGATGGCTGTCTTTAAATAAAATATAATATATGAGAATGAGGGTAGAAGGCAGAATCTTATATGTAAAAACCTTCTAAAAACACTGCGGCAAGTAATTAGAGAAGAAAGTAGTATATGCCTATGGTGTAAAAACTCAAATTTATCTTTCTATATATCTATCTCTATACATATCATGTATCTATCTATCTACCTCTTATCTATTTTCTTTTTTTTTTTTTTGATGGAGTCTCACTCTGTCACCCAGTCTGGAGTGCAGTGGCGTGATCTCGGCTCACTGCAACCTCCGCCTCCCGGGTTCAAGTGATTCTCCTGACTCAGCCTCCCGGGTAGCTGGGACTACAGTCACCCACGACCAAGCCCGGCTAATTTTTGTATTTTTAGTAGAGATGGGGTTTCACCATGTTGGCCGGGCTGGTCTCGAACTCCCGACCTCAAGTGATCCACCTGCCTCGGCCTCCCAAAGTGGGATTACAGGCATAAACCACCACACCCGGCTATCTATCTATTTTCTATCATCTATCTCATCTATATATCCATTCATCCTCACATCTAGATAATAGATACATAGATATAGAAGAGATAAAACATAGGTAGTAGATAGAGATGATAGATAAATGAATGATAGAGTGATAGATGATAGATAGGTAGAGAGGTAGAGAGATATTTTAGATAAATAGATAAATGATAGAGTGATAGAACGGATAGATGGATGGATGGATGGATAAATGGATAGATAGATTGATAGAAAGTAGATAGGTAGGTAGAGATCATAGATAGATAAATAGGTAGATAGATGATGGAGTGATAGATGACAGATGATTTATTGATAAATAGAATGGATGGACGGATGGATGGATGGATGGATGGATGAGTGGATAGATAGAACATAGGTAGATAGATGAGATAGATGATAGATAATAGATGGTTGGTAGATGAGATAGATGATAAATAGATGATAGATAGAAAGATAGATAGATAGAAAGATGTGTGTGTGTCTATTATTGTTACCATCTTTAAATTTTTAAGAGTCTTTTTCTAGTTCTTGGTAAGAAGTGTTTAAAGCAAATGTATTTATTCTTTTTGTTGACTCATCTGAATGCCAAACAAAAGTGTGTGTGTGTGTGTGTGTGTGTTGTTACACACTTGCATTTTCATCTGTTTTTTCATATGACCCTTAAGAAGGCAGGAACTCTGCCATTGAAAAAAACTGTCTGAATTATTATTTAAATTCCTTTGCCAAGCAGTCCAAATTCTTATAGGCTTTACTTACATGAGGTGAGTTGTTTTTTCATTTAACATAGTTTGGTTATTCACTGTCATACAAAACAGAAGTTTTGGTGGGTGAGAGGATTAAATTAGTGTGTGTGTGTGTGTGTGTGCGCGCGCACATGCGCATGTGTGCATGTGTGTGTTTAAAATGGTTTAGTGGCTAGAAATGAAAACAATTCTTCAGAAAAAGAGAACATATACAATTACATTTTATAAAATTTCAAAACACTTAAGCAAAAACAATTATCTTCTAAGCATATTATACTAAATCTAGTGTATATTTAGCTCAAAAGAAAAGTGCTGCTGGGCGTGGAGGCTCACACCTGCAATCCCAGCTCACTGGGAGGCCAAGGCAAGAGGATTGCTTGAGCCCGGGAATTCAAGACCACACTGGGCAACATAATGAGACCCCATCTGTGCAAAAAATACAAAAATTAGCTGGGCATGGTGATGTGCACTGTAGTCCCAGCTATTGAGGAGGCAGAGGTGGGAGGATCTCTTGAGCCCAGGAGGTCAAGGCTGCAGTGAGCTGTGACTGCACCACTGCACTCCAGCCTGGACGACAGAGACCCTGTCTCATTAAAAACAAAGCGCTAGTGATTCGCAATCTCTTTTTGAGAACTGAGATGCATCTTTCTGCGGGACCCTACACTGGATGGGTTTTAGCAGTCTTTCCCTCGATAATGGACAGCTGCAAAAACCATCTCCCACTGACTGTCTTCCCTAGGTCGACCTGGCCGTCTCTGTTTCCCAGATCTCCATCGAAGAGAAGGTGAAGGAATTGAGCCCCGAGGAAGAGAGGAGGAAGTGGGAGGAAGGCCGTATCGACTACATGGGGAAGGACGCGTTTGCTCGCATCCAGGAGAAGCTGGACCGGTTCCTGCAGTAATCCGGCAGCTGGTGGGCGTTGTGTGTAGTTAGACAATGTCCTGTTGGGTGGTCCTGTTGCGTGGAGATCTCCTCTGGTCCTTTCAAAGGGAAACGCTGTTGAACCTTGTGCCTCTATTTATGCTTAATCCATTTGAGTGCCTCACACAAAAAACGTAGAGTATAGAAATCCACCTTAAAGCCCCTCGCCCCAACTTCTCCACCAATGCCTTCAGAGGTCACTTCTACCCTTGAAGCTGTCGGCAAAAGCGAGCAGCAATAACATTCTAGTAGACCCTTGATGGTGGTCTCCGCTCTTGCCCGACGGACCTCTGAAGTACGCTGGAGCTGTGTTGTACAGGTGCTGTGAGACCTACCCTATTTAGAATGAAACCTCACTGCCAATTTCCTCCCATCACGAAGCTAACAACACTAATATACGTATTTAGCACCTCTGAGGCTTTGCCATGGAGACCCATTTCTGTAGGGCTAAGGAAACATTTAGACGTGGTGACTGACTTTCATTTGGACTAGGCGAAGCGTATCTGAGAAACACCTCGGCTGTGGTCTCTCTGCTTTAAATCCTAACAGGACTTCCTAGAGCGTTGACAGAAATTCTACTCGTGGACGTTGGGAAGAAAGATTGTAGGTGGCTTGGGGAATGTGGGTGGCTTAGAGGATCTAAACCGATTCACTTCCTGGTTGAGAAGCATCCAGGGCTTGGCCCTAAACGATTTAGAGCAACAGTTTGCTCAGGATAACAGGATCTAGAGATGCTCTCTGCTTGACAACAAAAGTCAGGGTGCAGTCGGTCCGCCCTTGACTGCTCTTGGCTTGGTCTCTACCCCCACTACCTCCGTTCTCAATAACTTAGTGAATCACTGCCCTCCTCAAAGCCATTTCCACTCACCTCTTTCCAGAGAATTCTCAGTTTTATGAGACGGGAAACTTTATTTCACGAGAAAGCCTCGTTGTCAGAAGTATCTTCATTCAATGGGCACAATATGCTGTGTATCTCACCAGGTAGCTGTGTTTACGTGGAGAGGCGTGGCCACTTTTTAGGTCACCTGAAGCAGTTTAGCCTTTGGATAGAGGAACCTGCCTGAATTTAGGGCATTAGTGGTGGCATTTTTTTGTGTACAAGATGTGGGTGATGCAGGGGCTGTTTCTTTTTCCGTGTGGGTGGTTAATAATCGTCAGTCTCAGAGGGCGATGCTCGTAGGATATTTCAGGGCTTAATTTAAAATAGCCATATGGATACAGTCTCAGGTGAGTCAGGGTTGGATGGTCATCGGCTTTCAGACGGAGACCACGGGAATGTTCAGGGAAAAAATGTCAGCTTCTCTGAGGACCAGAATTCATGTTCACGGGCAGTGATGAGTTGGCTTATGGAGTGAGTCCAGTCTGGAATTCCGCCGTGCATTCTAGCCTGTATCATCTCATTTGGACAAATGCTGGCACGTTGAAATTAAAATGTTAAAAAA
Organism: Pan troglodytes; assembly: GCF_028858775.2. NCBI lineage: Eukaryota > Metazoa > Chordata > Mammalia > Primates > Hominidae > Pan > Pan troglodytes. Next base: position 3,270,739 of record NC_072421.2, read on the forward strand.
CAGCCATGTGGCCTCCTTCCAGTGTGTGTTTGCCTATTTCCTGCGATATCAGGCTTATATTTTATATTAAACCAAGGGTAGGGCCTTTCTATTTTATTTTCGGCCTTTTCTATTGTATTTTGCTTTTTAAAATAGTAAGCATCGGGCTGGGCGTGGTGGCTCACTCCTGTAATGCCAGCACTTTGGGAGGCTGAAACAGGTGGATCACGTGAGGCCAGGAGTTCAAGACCAGCCTGGGCAACATGGTGAGACCCCGTCTCTACCAAAAACACAAAAATATTAGCCGGGCATGGTGGCACACGTCTGCAGTCCCAGCTACTGGGGAGGCTGAGGCACAAGAGTTGCTTGAGCTGGGGAGGCAGAGGTTGCAGAGAGCTGAGATCACACCACCATACTCCAGCCAGGGCGACAGAGTGAGGATCTGTCTCAAAAAAATAAATAAATAAAATATAATAATAATAATAATAAGCATTATTTGAGCTGGAATTGCAAGGTAAAATTTTAAAAGTAAACAATAAACATACTTTATTTTATTTTTGATTTAAAATGTTTTTTAACTGTCATGTAATAATTGTACATATTTATGGGGCATGTAGTAAAGTTGCAGTACACGTCATGTCTACTGATCAGGTCACGGGAATTAGCATATCCATCATCTCCAACCTGTACCATTTTTTGTGTTGGGAACATTCAGTATTCTCCTTCTATATATATATTTGAAACTATATAATATATGATTTTGAGCTGTAGTCATCCTATAGTGCTATATACCAGTGATCCCCAACCTTTTTGGCACCAGGGACCAGTTTCATGGAAGACAATTTTTCCAGAAACCAGGCTGGGGGGATGGTTTTGGGATGATTCAGGTGCATGACACTTATTGTGCACTTTATTTCTGTTATGATTACATTGTAACATGCAATGAAATAATTATACAACTCAGCATCATGTAGAATCAGTGGGAGCCCTGAGCTTGTTTTCCTGCAACTGGACAGTCCCATCCAGGGGTGACAGGAGACAGATCATCAGGCATTCGATTCTCATAAGGAGCACGCAACCTAGATCCCTCACATGCACAGTTCACGGTAAGGTTTGCACTGCTATGGGAATCTAACGCTGCCGCCGATCTGCAGGAGGCAGAGCTCGGGTGGTAATGGGAGCGATGGCGAGCGGCTATCAATACAGATGAAGCTTTGCTCACTCGCCCGCTACTCACCTCCTGCTGTGCGGCCCAGTTCCTAATAGGCCATAGACCAGCACTGCTATAGAACACTAGAACTACCTTAAAAAAAAAAACCCCAAAACTGGATCTCATAGAAGTAAGAACTAGAACAGAGGATACCAGAGGTCAGGAAGGGTAGGGAGAAGGGGTGATGGGGAGAGATTTGTTAAAGGGTACAAAATTACAGCTAGATAGGAGGAGTCAGTTCCAACAATAAATTTAAATTATCAGATGGATTTTTCAGAATTGCTGGTCACAGTAAAATGCATAGAACTGTTTACTTCTAACCCTTTGCAATCTTGCAGGATCTCTAGGAAAGGTACCCATTTTCTGAACTTTGCTTTGTCAGTTTCATTCATTCATTCATCATATGCTTATTGAGTGCTCTCTTTATACCCAGCTGTGTGACATGGGACAAATCAATACACCATAAGTTTGGGAATATACACTTTTTTCCACGAGAAATCCTCATTGTCAGAAGTATCTTCATTCAATGGGCACAATATGCTGTGTATCTCACTGGGCGGCTGTCAGGGGCCACCGAGAGTGTCGTTAAAAATGGGCATGTTGATTGACGTCTCATGTCTCCCTAGAATATATAAAACCAAACTGTGCTCTGGCCACCTTGGGCACATGTCGCCAGGACCTCCCGAGGCCGTGTCGCGGGTGTGTGTCCTCAACCTTGGCAAAAGAAACTTTCTAAACTAACTGAGACCTGTCTCAAGATTTTCAGGGTTCACAGGTACAGTGCTGAGTACGTGGGTGGGGGGTTCATGCATACCCCATACCTCACTACCAAAGAAAATACCCTAGTGACAAACCGGCACGTGTACCCCTTAGACCTAACATAAAAGTTGAAATTATTTAAAAATAAATAAATAAATATTATGAGATTATTATCTTGTGGCAAGTGGAAATGATGTGGGAAGGAAAGGATTTCTAGATCTGTCGAATTGGCAGGGTGGATTGATGCCTATAGATCCACAGGAATAAGTTATAGTATTTTTGTTCCTCAAAGCCACTTGGTCGAATCCTGCCAAAACCTTTGGCTGATGCTTGGAAGCACGAAACAGGTCCTAGTGTTAAAGCATTTTGGGGTGGAACTGTAGTTTGAAGCAGAAAGGGGTTTCTTTCTGACCACCACCCTTGAATTAGGAAAAGCAGAGCAATTCTTTCTGGTTTCATAGGCCTCTGCTCTTTAGTGTACAGTACCATTTTAAAAATTATTTATTTATGTATCTTTGGCCGATTACAGTGACTCACACCTGTACCTGGTACTTTGGGAGGCCAAGGCGGGCAGATCGCCTGAGGTCAGGAGTTCAAGACCAGCCTGGCCAACATGGTGAAACCCCGTCTCTACCAAGAATACAAAAATTCGTCAGGCATGGTTGTGCATGCCTGTAATCCCCGCTACTCAGGAGGCTGAGGCAGGAGAATCACTTGAACCCAGGAGGTGGAGGTTGCAGTGAGCTGAGATCACACCGCTGCACTCCAGCCTAGACAACAGAGTGAGACTCTGTCTGAAAAAAAAAAAAAAGAAAGAAAAATAAAATAATTAAATAATCTATTTTAATTATTTTATTATTTTTTATTTTTATTTTTTTGACACGGAGTCTCACTCTTGTCCAAGCTGGAGTGCAGTGGCCCGATCACCGCTTCCTGCAGCCTCCAACTCCAGGGCTCAGGTGATCCTCCCACCTCAGCCTCTCAAGTAACTGGGATTACAGGCATGTGCCACCACACCCAGCTAATTTTTTTAAACTTTGTAGAGGCAGGGTCTCATAGGAGTCTCACTATGTGGCCCAGGCTGGTCTCCAACTCCTGGCCTCAAGCAATCCTCCTGCTTTGGCCTCCCAAAGTACTGAGGATTACAGGCATGAACCACTGTGCCTGGCCCCCATTTTTTTAATAGATCAAATGAGTTGCATAGGTTTACAAACTTGATGTCTTCTATCCCTGCTCTATCCATCATCCTAAGAAACAAAATGAAGTTTTTATTGGCACAGACAATATCTGTTGGAAGCACATTCGTGCAAATCCAGCTATACCTAGTATGTGACATGTACTGTGCAAGAATATACTTTACACGGGATTGTAGCATGCCTTGAGGATGCTTGTCTGGATTCCATTGCATAGTTGCTAAATGCTGATGCTCTGTGAGTCTGTTATTATTGCAGCATTCATGGCCCAACACTCAGCTGCACAAAAGAGCTTTTCTGTTTCTCTTTCCCTCCCTAGCACACTCCTCTTGACTATCACTACTATGTTTTGATTGTTCAACGTGTAAAACAGTCCAATTTATTATTTTTTTAATGTTTAAACTGTTCCTTTTTTTTTTTTTTAAACAACACAGGGTCTTACTCTGTTGCCCAGGCTGGAGTGCAGTGGCATGATCATATAGCTCACTGCTGTCTCAACCTCCTGGGTTCAACTGATCCTCCCATCTCAGCCTCCCAGGTGGCTGGGACTACAGGCAAGAGCCACCATGTCTGGCTCAAATTGTACCAGATTTACCAGTGGGACTCTCCTCACTTTAGATGGATTCTTAAGTCTATGAACTGATCCCATTAGTCTTTTTTTATTTTTATTTATTTTTGTTTGAGACAGAGTCTCGCTCTGTCACCCAGGCTGGAGTGCAGTGGCACGATCTCAACTCACTGCAACCTCCACCTCCCGGGTTCAAGTGATTCTCCTGCCTCAGCCTCCCGAGTAGCTGGGATTATAGGCACGTGCCACCACACCTGGCTGATTTTTGTATTTTTAGTAGAGACGGGGTTTCGCCATGTTGGTCAGGCTGGTCTCCAACTCTTGGCCTCAAGTGATCTGCCTGCCTTGGCCTCCCAGAGTGCTGGGATTCCAGGTGTGAGCCACCGCACCTGGCCCCCATTAGTCTTTGATCACTTCCTTGCTTCCTGGCAAAATGAGATTCTCCAGAACCATCATAGATTTTCTCCCCTCACAGCTGGGGCCAGACATTTCTCCAAGGTCTTATTTTTAAGAACAAGCCAATTTTTATGTTCTAAATTGACTTCACACCTCCTCAGGGAAACGCAGCCAGTAGTTTAAAAACATCTTTGTAACAAATGAACGCTAAGCCCCACATCTTCTCTCCTTATCTATAAAAGAGGGATTACAATACCACATGCTCATGGGAATTTTCTGAGGATAAAACGAGACAATAAACATAAAGCTCTTAGCACAGTCTGTGGGAACAATTAAGCATGAAAGCATGAGCTGCTGCTCTCATTGTCAACATCTGATTGAAATCTTGTTTTTGAGACAGGGTCTTACCGTGTTGCTTAGGCTGGAGTGCAGCGGCACCGTCAGGGCTCACAGCAGTCTTGACCTCCCGGGCTCAAGTCATCCTCTTGCCTCAGCCCCCCTAGTACCTGGGACGACAGACTTGCACCACCATGCGCAGGTAATTTTTTTTTTTTTTTTTTCAGTAGAGACAGATTTCGCCATGTTGCCCAGGCTGGTCTCGAACTCCTGGACTCAAGCGATCTGCCCACCTCTACCTCCCAAAGTGCTGGGATTACAGGTGTGAGCCATCGTCCCTGGCCTTATTGAGATCTTTAGAGATACTGCCAATAACTTGGGTTTTAAAAATTATATTGCTTGAGCCCAGGAGGTGGAGGCTGCAGTGAGCCAAGATCACGCCACTGCACTCCAGCTTGGGTGATACAGCGAGACTATGTCTCAAAAAAAGAAGAAGAAGAAAAAGAAATTACCATTAAGATAAAAAATGTTTATGACTGTGTATGATGTTTACAAATTTAGCCAGCCTACGCAACATAGCAAGACCCTGTCTCTACAACAACAACAAAAATAATTAGCCGGGTGTGCGGGTGTGGTGGTATGTGCCTGTAGTCCCAGCTACTCGGGTGGCTGAGGTGGGAGGATCACTTGTGCCCAGGAGTTTGAGAACACCCTGGGCAACATAGCAAGACCCCAGCTCTATAAAAATACATAAATATAGCCAGGCATGGTGGTGCATGCCTTTAGTCCCAGCTACCTGGGAGGCTGAGGTGGGAGGATCGCTTGAGCCCGGGAAGTTAAGGCTGCAGCAAGCCGTGATGGCACCACGTACTGTCCAGCCTGAGCAACAGAGCAAGACCCTGTCTCAAAAAAAAAAAAAACTTAGAAATATTAGTAAACATGGTAGACGCCTGTTCATTAATTCTGCTTGAACAGGTGGTCAAGGAAAAGAAATGACTTGAATACAGCTAAGGGCTTTTATTCAGCAGATCCTCACCAGACGGCCCCTGTGCACAGATAATTGATTCACTGTGGCATAGCAGGATCTGAGTTTTGTAAGATGAGGAGAGAGGGGTACATGTTTTTGAGGACTGGCCCAAATTTCACTTTTCTGGCCAGGCGCAGTGGTTCTCGCTGGTAATCCCAGCACTTTGAAAGGCCGAGGCGGGTAGATCACTTCAGGTCAGGAGTTCGAGACCAACCTGACAACATGGCAAAACCTCATCTCTACTAAAAATATGAAACCTAGCCAGGCGTGGTGGTGTGCTCCTGTAATCCCAGCTATTTAGGAGGCTGAGGCAGGAGAATCGCTTGAACCTTGGAGGCGGAGGTTGCAGTAAGCCGAGATCGTGCCACTGCACTCCAGCCTGCGCAACAGAGCAAGACTCTGTTTCAAAAAAAAAAACAAAAAACAAAAAACAAATTACACTTTTCTTCATCTTCAGCTGTTGCAAAACCTGGCATCGTGTCCATTGGAGACTGTTGTTGCTGTGGTTTAAATACCTCTTTCATGGTATTATGGGAGCAATCCCTTTTCAGCAACTCTCAGGACAGTTTATTTTGCAAGGCTTTGCAATATGTCAAGGTTCAGGGGAAAGTGGGGGTAACAAAAAGGGAGGAGAGGAGAAAACGGAAGAGAAAAATATAGGAAAAGGAGGCAAGAGTTGAAGCAACATAAACTGGAGTCTCTCTATGTTTTATTGTAGTGCAAACACAAAACATTACATTTATTATCTTAACCATTTTCAAGAGTACAGTTCAGGCCAGCTGCGGTGGCTCATGCCTGTAATCTCAGCACTTTGGGAGGCCACGGTGAGTGGATCTCTTGAGCTCAGGAGATGGAGATGAGCCTGTGCAACATGATGAAACCTCGTCTCTACAAAAAAATACCAAAATTTAAAAAAGGGGGGGAGTAGAGTTAAGAGTTCAGTAGAGTTAAGTCTAATCACATTGCTGTGCATGGGTGTCCAAAACTTTTTCATCTTGCAAAACTGAAACTCTGTGCCTGATAGCAGTGGGGAGATCCAAGTTACCCCGAGTTACCAGTGGCGAATCTGTAGGGGTCTGCAGCAATTTCAATACTTGCCTCCTTGGAAGAAAGAATTTGACTGAGGGCGTAAGGCAGAAAAAGAGACCAAGGCAAGTTTCAAAGCAGGAGTGGAAGTTTATTTTAAAAAGCCTTAGAACAGGAGGAAAGGAAGGTACTCCTGGAAGAGATGCAAGTGCATGCCTGAAGGTCAAAGAGAGCGAGAGCGAGGGAGTCTAACCTTGATCCTGGGAGTTTACATGCTGGCCTCTTTCTTACCCATGATTCTTCCCTCGGGGTGGGCTGCCCACATAAGCAGTGCCCTCCTTACCCTTGGAAAGTGAGCATGTGCAGTGTGTTTAGGGATTGTGCGAATGCCGGTCTGAGACTTTCTTCCTTTTCTGGTGGAGGCTCCCGGAAGGTCATACTTCGTACTTCACCATTTCATCTCTTTTCCCTGGCATTTGCAGTCAATTAACACTTTAATGTTAAAAGCTGTGTTACTGGAAAGGAGTCCAGGTCCAGACCCCAAGAGAGGGTTTTTGGAGCTCGAGCAGGAAGGAATTCTGAGTGAGTTCATAAAGTGAAAGCAAGTTTTTTAAGAAAGAAAAGGAATACACGAATGGCTCTTCCATAGACAGAGCAGCCCCGAGGTCTCCTGCTTTCCCATTTTTATGGTTATTTCTTGATGATATGCTAAACAAGGGGTGGATTATTCATTCTTTCCCTTTTTAGACCATATAGGGAGACTTCCTGACATTCCCATGGCATTTGTAAACTGTCACAGCGCTGGTGGGAGTGTAGCAGTGAAGACCACCAGAGGTCACTCTTGTCACCATCTTGGTTTGGGTGGGATCGCGCCGGTTTCTGTACTGCAACCTGTTTTATCACCGGGGGCTTTGTGCGGACCTCCTGTCTGTCTCATCCTGTGACTACGAATGCCTCACACACCTCCTGGGAATGCAGCCCAGCAGGTCTCAGCCTCATGTTACCCAGCCCCTATTCAAGATGGAGTGGCTCTGCCTCCAGTGCCTCTGATAGTGTCACAGGCCATGCTCACTCACATTTGGCTCAGAATAAATCTCTTCAACTATTTTAGAGTTTTACTCTTTATCGGCATCATCTTGTCCAATTCCAATGAGGAGCTCTTGAAAGCTAAAACCAAGAAGTCTTCCCCATGGGAGAAGCACCCCCAAATCTTGTTCTTACCAATCAGGCGCATTCGCGGTTCTTCCTTTCCTCTCCTTCTCCTCCTGCACCACTTGCTGTTTCCCTTCTCCCACGAATGCTCTCCAGGGCCTGCTGCACTTCTCACAGTGCCCTAACTCTCGGCTCTGCAGGAAAATGACTTTACAGGAATTTCTCCTTGTAAAGATTTTATAACCCAGTGGATGGACCCTGATGGGACAAAACCCAGGGGTGAAAAATTAAAATGGCAATGTTACTGGAAACGGGTCCCTATCTAGATTCCAAGAGAGGGTTCTTGTGTTGTACCCGAGCGAGTTAGAAAAACGCCACACTTTGAGACGAATTAAGAGTCCTTTATTAGCCGGCGACTGAGAGACGGCTAACACTCAAAATTCTCTCGGCCCCAAGGAAGGGGCTTGATTAACTTTTATATCTTGGTTTAGGAAGGGGAGGGCGGGGGGTCTAGTGAAAACAATTTTACAGAAATAAAGTAGGCAAAAAGTTAAAAGGATAAATGGTTACAGGAAAGTAAACAGTTCCAGGTGCAGGGGCTTTAAGACCATTACAAGGTGATAGATGTGGGGCTTTGGGCGTTACTAATCAGACGAATTCCCGGGAACTGCGGATATTGCTCGCCACAGTATCTTATCAGTTAATTGCATTCTTGCATGTGCTGGGAGTCAGCTTGCACGAGTTCAGTCCTTGAGGAAGGGGCTGCCAGTGAAAGAGCCAAGATGGAGTCTGGCTGGCTCTCTTAGCTAAGGGAGAGTCCATTCAGGTGGAAACCAGGCTAGGTGAGTAAAGGAAAAGGGAGTTAGTAAAAACCAGGTTGGGCATTACATTCCCCACTTGTGTTTTTGGGGAATCGAATCGTTGATTCCTCAGTTATAACAAAGGGGTTATATTGAGTCTTAAGATACATAAGTTTGACAGAAGCTATGCATTGTTTTATAAAATTAAGAAACCAATTTAATATATCAGGCCCCAAAATTAAACTTAATAGTATGATGAGGAGAGGTCCAGCTAACCCAGTGATTAGTTAGCCAGGGGTTCTAGTTGAACATGTTTTGATACCAGGGGATGTTATTTTCTTGTTCCTGTTGGTGCCTATCTAGATTTTCTTGAACTTTTGGAGTGTATCTTTTATGACTAAGAATGGTGGAGGAACAGTTAAATCAACTTTGTCAGGGGGTTTCTGGAACATAGGGTCATCTAGAGCAGTTAAAGGCCCGATTGGCTTGGGTGGGCTCCATGAGACCAGGATTTTTTTTTTTTTTTTTTGGATGGTGAACATAGTCCCAACATCAAATCCTGGGATATAAAATCTTAATCTCCATGACATGCCATAATATTATTGAGTTGAATTAGGGTCATGGACAGTTATAGTAAGAGGATTACAATTTTTTCTAGTACATAATTTAGGACGAGAAGCACGAGTTATGGAATGAAGATCTGGTTGATGCCCCAGAGTAGGTGGCTAAAGTTACACATGTCCAATCAGGGCAGAAAAACTGATAAGTATCTTGACAGCTAGCATCAGGGTGATTTCCAGGACAGAAGTAAAAGTCAACATTTTGGAGTCCTTTCTCTGCACCTTTGGAGTTTCCACATCCAGTTTGGCTCCCAGAGTGTCCAAATCCTGCTGCAAGGTCGACACTTTCTGCTCCTATGACCGGTAAGTTGTGTTGTTCTTCATGGGTGCGAGCTGGCTCTGGGAACAGTGCACATAAATTGACTGCAAAGGTGACTTCCTTGGAGGTACCGGCCCTCCAAGTGGTGTTGGCGAATACACGTCCTGTTGTGAAAGAGGTGAGGAGGAAGGAGTAGGAAGGCACAGAGGACATAATAGGCGAAAACAAACAAGAGAAGTAAATAAAAAGAATTAATCTAACAGCTTTACCCGACTTAGGCGCAGTTTTAAGGGGCCTAACCCAGGCTTGGGGACCCATGTTTTTATCTGGGCTTTGTTGGCCTTTTTGATGCGGGAGTGATGAATCCAAGCAGGAATTCCGTCCACCTTCAGAGCTGTTGGCGTCGTGAGGATGACGGTGTGAGGTCCCTTTCAAGCAGGAGTGAGTCCTTTTCTCTGGAATTTTTTAACAAACACCAGGTCACCTGGCTGGAACGAATGGCAGGGCCCCCGTCTGGTCAGGAACTGGGTTGGGATGGCCTTCTCGAACAAGTGGCAGAATGATATCTTGTATCTGTTGGAGAGACTGTAGGTACTGTGATACATTTGCTTGCGATATTTCTGCCAAATGGACATCTCTTAGCTTAGGCAAGATAGGTGGTGCCCGTCCATACATGATTTCAAAAGGTGAGAACCCAGCCCGATAAGGGGTGCACCTTACTCTAAGTAGGGCTAAAGGAAGGAGACTTACCCAATTTTCACCGGTTTCTAAAATTAATTTTGTAAGAGTGTTTTTTTAGGGTGCGGTTCATGCGTTCTACCTGCCCAGAGCTCTGGGGTCGACAGGCACAATGGAGCTTCCACTGAATGTTTAACGTCTTACTGACCGACTGAGCTATGGACGAGGTGAAGGCAGGTCCATTATCAGACCCTACAGCAGCAGGCAGCCCGTATCGAGGGATGATTTCATTGAGTAAGAACTTAACTACCGTATTGGCAGTTTCATTTTTGGTAGCAAATGCTTCAGTTCATCCGGAGAAGGTGTCTACTAGTACTAGAAGGTATTTGTACCCAGCCCGGTGCGGTTTTACTTCTGTAAAGTCAATTTCCCACTTTTCTTTTGGGGAGTGTTTTTTGGAGATGGTGGTCTGGGCTGGGTTTAGGACCTTGCTTGGCATTTACCTGGGCGCAGGTTGTGCACCAGAGAGCTGCTTGATCTGTTAGGCTTTGAAGACGGGGGATTCTTCTTTGTTTCTGATAGCCTTTCCTGCTGAGGTGAGTAGCCCGCGCTCCTGGTAGATGGCTACATATACATGCACAGTAGCAAAGGAGTACCTGCTGTCAGTGTAAACGTTAATATGTTTATTCTTACCCCATCGGAGAGCTTGCGTGAGGGCGATCAATTCAGCTTTCTGTGCTGAGGTGTTCGCTGGTAAAGCCTGAGCCCACAACACGTCTGTCTCTGTAGTAACACCTGCACCGGCCTTTCGTACTCCCTGCTCGAGGAAACTGCTGCCGTCTGTGAACACGGTGGCGTCCGCCTTTTCCAGGGGCACATGCTGAAGATCTGGCCGCCAGTTTCGGTAGTTTTCAACAGTTCCTGACAGTCATGGGCAGGAATATTGGAATGTGGATCTGGGAGTAGGGTGGCAGGATTTAAACACCTCGTGGGAGAGAAAGTCAAACGAGGCTGATCCAACAGTAAACTCTGATATTGTAAGATGCGAGCATTTGACATCCATTTACCAGAAGCACTTCGTAGTAAAGTCTCTACAGCATGAGGAGCCATAAGGGTTAAATTCTGGCCCAGAGTTAAATTAGTCTCTTGGACTAGGCTTGCTGTAGCCGCTATGGCTCGCAGGCACCTTGGCCATCCAGAGGCCACAGGATTCAGCCTCTTAGATAAATAAGCCACTGGGCGTCTCCAAGGTCCTAAAGTCTGAGTAAGCCTCCCCTTAGCAACTCCCTGGCTCTCATGGACAAACAGGTGAAACGGCTTTGAGATATTTGGGAGGGCTAAAGCAGGGGCTTCAGTTAAAGCCTTTTTCGGATTTTGAAAAGCCTGTTCTTCGGTGTCTGTCCAAATCAGTGGGCCGCTACCTCTTGTAGCAGTAAACAAGGGCTTTGTAATTTCCGCAAATCCCAATATCCAGAGGCGACAGTATCTCACGGCCCCGTCAATCATCAGGCTCCTCCATTGTGGGCAGGGTGAGGACCTTTTTCTTTTCTGATTTTTCTTGTGGCAGTAGTGGGCATTCCTTTTTCCAGTGCCCAGTCTGCTTGCAATAAGCACATTGGTCTTTTTCTACAGGGGCCTGTTCACCTTCTTTACCTTTCTGGCGGGAACCCGAGGTTCCTTGGCCATTTTTCTGGAATGGGGGCCTTTCCTTTTTGCCCTCTTGGATAGCCGTCACCAAGATTTCTGCTTGTCTTTTATATGCTTTATCAGTGGCTTTTTCAGCTGCCTGTGTTGCTTGTTTCTGTTTTTCCTCTTTCCCGGAGATTTTTCAGGAAACCTGAACAAGAGAAAAATGAGAGATAGAAAAAGAGAGAGAGAGACTGCTCTGCCAGAAACCAAGGCTCAGCTCCCCAGCGTCCTGGGTCTTGAGCTGAGTCAAGGGAGGGTCCTTGTCAGGACCACTTCCCACCCAAACCAAGACACAAAGGCGCCTACCAGAAAACCAAGGCTCAACCCACTAGCGTCCTAGAGTAACGGGCTGAGTCAAAAGAGGGACACCCTCGTCGGGGCCGCTTCCCTCTTACCAGAAACGAAGCCAAATCTGACCTACCTGACCCCGGGGTCAGAAGCTGAGGACTCAGATGTTGAGTTTTGGGGCACTCACACGGTAGTCGATCCGCTCTCCTCCCCAAGACGGTCACCCTTCGGGAACCTGAAAATTCTTTTTTTCAGGTGGCACCCCCCCTTCCAGCCAGCCGTCCTTCCGGGGGAGCCTGGAGTGAGACCGGCTCTCGCCCAGTGGCGTTAAAATTCTCGCTGGGGCCTCCAAATGTTGTACCCGAGCGAGTTAGAAAAACGCCACACTTTGAGACGAATTAAGAGTCCTTCATTAGCCGGCGACCGAGAGACGGCCAACGCTCAAAATTCTCTCGGCCCCGAGGAAGGGGCGTGATTAACTTTTATATCTTGGTTTAGGAATGGGGGGGGGGTGTAGTGAAAACAATTTTACAGAAGTAAAGTAGGCAAAAAGTTAAAAGGATAAATGGTTGCAGGAAAGTAAACAGTTCCAGGTGCAGGGGCTTTAAGACTATTACAAGGTGATAGATGCGAGGCTTTGGGCGTCACTAATCAGACGAATTCCCGGGAACTGTGGATATAGCTCGCCACAGTATCTTATCAGTTAATTGCATTCTTGCATGTGCTGGGAGTCAGCTTGCACGAGTTCAGTCCTTGAGGAAGGGGCTGCCAGTGAAAGAGCCAAGATGGAGTCTGGCTGGCTCTCTTAGCTAAGGGAGAGTCCATTCAGGTGGAAACCAGGCTAGGTGAGTAAAGGAAAAGGGAGAGTCTAAAAACAGAGTTAGTAAAAACCAGGTTGGGCATTACACTTGGATCTTGCGGCAAGAAAGAATTCGGGGCGAATCCATAGAGTAAAGTGAAAGCAAGTTTATCAAGAAAGTAGAGGAATAAAAGCATGGCCACTCCATAGACAGAGCAGCAGCATGGGCTGTTGGTTGCCTTTTTTAATGGTTATTTCTTGATTAGATGCTAAACAGGGGTTGGATTATTCTTGAGTTTTCTGGGAAAGGGGTGCGCAATTCCCAGAACTGAGGGTTCCTCCCCTTTTAGACCATATAGGGTAATCTCCTGACATTGCCATGACATTTGTAAACTGTCATGGTGCTGGTGGGAGTGTCTCTTAGTATTCTGTGCTTTATAATTAGCATATAATGAGCTGTGAGGACAGCCAGAGGTCACATTTGTCACCTCTTGGTTTTGGTGGGTTCTGGCCAGGTTCTTTCATGCAAGCTGTTTTATCAGTAAGGTCTTTATGTCCTGTATCTTGAGCTGACCTCCTATCTCATCCTGTGACTTAGAATGCCACACCTCCTGGGAATGCAGCTCAGCAGGTCTCAGCCTCATTTTACCCAGGCCCTATTCAAGATGGAGTGGCTCTCATTCAAAAGCCTCTGACAGCAAGATTGAAATAGCTTCAGGAGGGCTCATCCAGCTCATGGGCTATTCTGAACCTCTCTTTTCTTCCTTCATTACTGTCTTCTACCCCAGTTCGGGTCATGTGACTTGGTGACTTGGCCTCTGTACAAGAACACTGAGACACCTTGTCATTTTGTACACTGGTCAGTGATCTTGCATTCAAATGGATTTCTCCTCTCAGAGGGGAGTCCATTGGGGAAGTGAAGGGTCAAAGGCCAGCCAGAATTCATAGGATAGAGTCGGCAGAGAGCCTGGAAAGTGGGAATCTTGTTGATGGCTGGCAGAGGCCAGTCCAGGCATTCTGCCTTTTAGGAGGTTGCGTAGAGTCTTGTAGAAGACAATGGCAGCTGTTTGGGCATTCTTTGGCAGTGTTGTGGATTTGGCTGTTGCTATGGTCTCAATGCTTGCCTTGAACATTGTGTGCCTTGAACATTCATGTGTTGAAACTTAATCCCCAAGACAATAGTATTAGGAGATGGTGCTTTTAGGAAACAATTAGGGGTCTAGACTCATCAATGGGATAAGTGTCCTTATAAAAGGGACCCCAGGCCAGGCACAGCAGGTGGCTCACACCTGTAATCCCAGCACTTTGGGAGGCCAAGGCAGCTGGATCACCTGAGGTCAGGAGTTCAAGACCAGCCTGGCCAACATATAGTGAAACCACATCTCTACAAAAAATACAAAAACAGGCATGGTAGCACACACCTGTAATCCCAGCTAATTGGGAGGCTGAGGCAGGAGAATCGCTTGAATCCAGGAGGCGGAGGTTGCAGTGAACTGAGATTGTGCCACTGCACTCCAGCTTAGGTGACAGACAGAGCAAGACTCCGCCTCAAAATATAAAATTAAATTAAATTAAAAATAAAATAATGAATAAAATAAAATTAAAAAGGTGAGCCATTGTGATGGATGGAAATCATGTAAACCTGGGCCAATTCAGGCAAAGATGTTGATGGGACATCACGGGTAATAGCCATTCCTCACAGACTACCTGCCAAATTGCTCCCCAGCTGTCTTAGTCAATTTAAGCTGCCATAAGAAAACACCATAGACTACACAGCTTACCCCAACCAGCATTTGTGGCTCACAGTTCTGGAGGCTGAACTCCAAGGTCAAGGAATGGCAGATTCAGTGTCTTCTGAGGACCCACTTCTGTTGCCTGGTCCAGGCTAAACTGTAACCATAATAGGTTCGTTGCATGCAGCATGTCTATACCCCAACTCTCAGGGCTGCAGAAGAGAAAGAGGTTTAATCAAAAAGAAAGAAAGAAAGAAAATGAAAATGAAAGAGACACACAGAAACATTCCATTGGTTACAGCTCAGTGTTTGCCTTATTTGAACATGGTTAGAACAGTTGGCTCCCTGTGAGTGGTTGAAGTATGGCTGCTGGGATTGGTGGAGATGTAGCTTGTTACAGAAGCATACTCTTAAGTTAGGTGATATGGTTTGGATCTGTGTTCTCACACAAATCTCCAATGTTGAAGGTGGGGCCTGATGGGAGATGACCAGATCATGGGGGCAGCGGTTTCTAATGGTTTAGCATCATCCCCTTGATGCTGTTCTCATGATGGAGTTCTCACGAGATCGGGTTGTTTAAAAGTGTGTGACACCTCCCCACTCTCTCTCGGTCCTGCTCCAGGCATGGTAAGACACGCTTACTTCCCCTTTGCCTTCTGCCATGACCGTAAGTTTCCTGAGGCCTCCCCAGCCATGATCTCTATACAGCCCGCGGAACCATGAGCCAATTGAACCTCCTTTCTTTCTAAATTATCCAGGCTCAGGTAGTTCTTTACAGCAGTGCAGGAACAGACTAATACCTTAGCTTTTCAGTCTGCCCGCCTACCTGCCAAGTTAGGTTACGGTTCACCCACAAGGACTCAAGTATGAGAGTACAGAGACATTCTCAGGCCAGATTTTAGTTTGATTTAATAGTTCAGATTCTTCTGCATCCTGTATCTTCAGAAATAAGGATGTTCCCTACCATTTGATCCAGCAATCCCATTACTAGGTACCTACTCCGAGGAAAAGAAGTTATTATTTGAAAAAGATAAGATACTTGCACATGCATGTTTATAGCAGCACAATTCACAATTGCAAAAATGTGGATCCAGCCCAAATGCCCATCAATCAATGAGTGGATTAAAAAACTGTGATACATATATATGTACACACACACACACATATGTATATATATATATACACACATATATGTATATATACACACACATATGTATATATACACACATATATGTATATATATACACACATATATGTATATATATAGACACACATATATATGTATATATATACACACACACATATTCATTCCTTTTTATGGCTGAGTAGTATTCTATCATCTATATATATATATACACACACGCACATATATGTGTATATATGTGTGTGTGTATATATATATATATATATATATATATATATGATAGAATACTACTCAGCCATAAAAAGGAATGAATGAATGGCATTCACAGCAACCTGGATGGAATTGGAGACCATTATTCTAAGTGAAGTAACTCAGGAATGGAAAACCAAACATTGTATGTTCTCACTCATAAGTGAGAGCTAAGCTATGAGGATGCAAAGGTGTAAGAATGACACAATGGACTTTGGGGTCTTGTGGAGAAGAGCTGGAAGGGGGTGAGGGATAGAAGACCACACACATTGGGTTCAGTGTATACTGTTCAGGTGATGGGTGCACCAAAATCTCACAAATTGTCACTAAATAACTGACTCATGTAACCAAATACCACCTGTTTCCCAAAAACCTATGGAAACAAAACAATTAAAAAATTTTTAAAAAAGAAATTAAGGATGTTTCTTTCCTCTGGGTATTAAGGCACCTTTCAAATGAGGGTGGTTTGACCTGCTTCAGGAGAGAAAGATGAGAGGAAGGTCAGAGAGACCTTCCCGCTTCTGCTGTTTTCTCCAATGCCAAGGGGCCATGTTTTGGGGTGGCACGTCCTGAAACCCCTCACAAGCAACATAAATGAACCTGGATTGCTTAAACAACACCATCCCTGCATGGTGAGTGTGTGGGGTCATTCGAAGAGTAAGGAACATAGAAGAGCTAGTGTTATAAAATGGCGAAATCAAGAACAGCCTGTGGAAAGCATGCAGCGGTGGCTTTATGGGATTACTGTTGTGAGATGCTCAGGGTGAATGTGGGAGGATCCAAGCCTGAGACCCTGGCTCCTCCTTGGCTTGGGTCGGGGAGAGCAGAACACCTTGATCTACTATCCCACCTTGTCCCCTGTAGGGAAGTAGAAGAGCCGTAGCCACGTGAGGTGATGTCCGTAAAAGAGCGAGATTGCTGTGTGACATACAGAACAAAGCCCACCGCCACATTCTCCCTTCCTGATTCTTCAGCCTGATCAGAATGTGGCTTTGTTCATAGACTAATGGCTAAATTGGCAAAATGCCCCAAGATACGGAGTTGCAGTTGCGAAAGAGCCACGATTGCTGTGAAGATTGTAGAAGCTGTGATCTGCAAAGCACTGAGAGCAAGGCCTGGCTCATGTCAAGGACTCAATAAATGTCACAGCTGTACTCATTATTTTTACCCTGAGGCCACATCCTGGCACAGGGAGAAGGGTGATTATCCATTATACGAGGTCTGGCTGTGGATTGGGATGGCAGTGCATTAGCTGTTTCTTATGTGCATATAGAGAAGTCTGCTCAGGGGCTGTGTCTTTGCAAGCTCATGCCCTCTAAGCAGCTGCTTTAGAACAGGTGAAAATTGGCCAGGCACAGTGGCTCATGCCTGTAATCCCAGCAATTTGAGAGGTCGAGGTGGGCAGATTGCTTAAGTCCAGGAGCTCGAGACTAGCATGGGCAACATGGCAAAACCTCCTCTGTATAAAATATACAAAAATTAGATGGGCGTGGTGGTGCACGCCTGTGGTCCCAGCTATTTGGGAGGCTGAGGTGGGAGTATCACTTGAGCTTGGGAGGCAGAGGTTGCAGTGAGCAAGATTGTGCCACTGTACTCCAGCCTGGGTGACAGAGCCAGACCCTGTGTCAAAAAAAAAAAAGCCAAGTGTGTGGCTCATGCCTATAATCCCAGCACTTTGCGGGGCTGAGGTGGGCAAATCACCTGAGGTCAGGAGTTTGAGACCAGCCTGGCCAACATGGTGAAACCCCGTCTCTACCAAAAATACACACAGAAAATTGGCCAGGCATGGTGGCGCATGCCTGTAATCCCAGCTGCTCGGGAGGCTGAGTGAGGCAGGAGAATTGCTTGAACCCGGGAGGTGGAGGTTGCAGTGAGCTGAGATCACCCCACTCCACTCCAGCCTGGCAACAGGGTGAGACTCTGTCTCAAAATAAATAAATAAATAGAACAGGTGGAAATAAATGAGACGTCCCCCATCCCAAATGTTTTCGTCCCAAATGAAAATGAGCAGAGGCCACTTATTCAGAGCTAGCCCTAGTAAGGGAGTCAGACATCACCCTTTGCATTTTGGCAGGGACTGAAAGACAAGTAGAGGAGGCTTTATAGTGTCAGACCTCAGGATACACGTCCCCAGATATGACTGCTGGCAACCAGAATATACCAGCCCAACATACCCATTACTTTGAGCTGAAACACTGAGAACCAGCTAATACAAGAGGAGCTCTTTACTTGCTCCTCAACAGCTAAAAATAAAGTACAAATTTCCCCTTTGAAAAGAGAAATTTAGGCCAGACATGGTGGCTCACGCCTGTAATCCCAGCACTTTTGGAGACTGAGGCAGGTTGATCACCTGAGGTCAGGAGTTCGAGACCAGCCTGGCCAACATGGTGAAACCCCGTCTCTACTAAAAATACAAAAATTAGCTGGGTGTGGTGGCTCATGCCTGTAACCCCAGCTACTCAGGAGGCTGAGGCAGGAGAATTGCTTGAATCCACGAGGTGGAAGTTGCAGTGAGCCGAGATCATGCCACTGTACTCCAGCCTGGGCGACAAGAGTGAACAAAACTCCATCTCAAAAAAAAAAAAAAAGAAATTTTTGTTTTGTTTTGTTTATTTGAGATGGAGCCTTGCTCTGTCGCCAGGCTGGAGTGCCGTGGTCCGATCTTGGCTCCCTGCAACCTCCCCCTCCCGGGTTCAAGCCATTCTCCTGCCTCAGCCTCCCGAGTAGCACAAGCACATGCCACCACGCTCAGCTAATTTTTGTATTTTTAGTAGAGATGGGGTTTCACCATGTTGGCCAGGATGTTCTCTATCTCTTGACCTCGTGATCTGCCTGCCTCAGCCTGCCAAAGTGCTGGGATTACAGGCACGAGCCACCCCACACCCGGCCGAAATTTGGTAAACTCAATCAAGTTTATTTATTTATTTTTTTAATTTTTTTAATGGGTCGCGCTTTTGGTGTCTTATTTTCCTAACCCAAAACGAAAAAGACTTTCTCCTCTGTTTTCTTCTGCACGTGTTATAGAGATCGCACTTACATTTGGGTCTCTGATCCACTTTGAGTTAATTTTGGTGCAGGGTTTTCCATTCATGGAACATGCAGTTGGATTTCTAATAGGTCAATATATGAAAAATTTCTCGCAAAGTTTTTCTTTCCTTTTTTTTTTTTTTTTTTGAGACTGTCACCCAGGCTGGAGTACAGTGGTGCAATCACAGCTCACTGCAGCCTTGACGTCCCAGGCTCTAGAGATCCTCCCACCTCAGCCTTCCAAGTAGCTGAGACCACAGGTGTGCACCACCACGCTTGCCTGATTTTATATTTTTTGTACAGACGGGGTCCCACTGTGTTGGCCAGGCTCGTCTCGCACTCCTGGGCTTGAGTGATCCTTCCACCTCGGTGTCCCAAAGGGCTGGGATGATAAGCATGAGCCACTGCACTCGGCCAGTTTCTAGTTTGGATATTTGAGTGGACTTCCCAGCCCCCACACAGCATGCTCATTTCGTGTAAGATTGTGAGAGAGTGCGAGGAGAGAAAGAGCATGCAGCCAGCGTTGGAGCTTCGGAGACAGCCCGGGCAGGAGCTTCCCAGGGTCTCATTTGTTCTGTCTCATGGTTGGCACACCAAGGACAGTGAGAGGAATCTTGGTTTCAGGGGGCCTCAAACCAGACATTGAGGAGGTGGGGGAGGCGGTTGCCACTCCGCTCATTCAGTGCATCCAGGCTGTCTAACTGGTTAGGCCACTTGCAAATGTGCAAACCTTAAGTAAAGAAACAGACTCTGGGGTCAGGGGGGAGGTTTGAACTTTAACTAGCACGTCATAAATCCCAGCCCTTATCTTGAACAAGAGTCAAAGACCAGACTTGAAGGCATCCCCCAAGATAAAGGTAGGCCCTCTGCAGGGCAGCTGTAAGTCAGCTCTCCTCCACCCCTCTGGCTGGCCCCCTCCTTATCAGAGTCCTGCTTCCTTCCTCTTTAAATCTGCAGACAACGCTGCTTCTCTGCAGGTCTCTGCGTATTCCCTCAGCTCACAGACCGGCTGCGTACTTGGTATTTTCAGGGTTAGGTTTGCAACACATGACTGGGGAAATGCATGAAAAGGAAATGATGCAAGAATTCACCGCGGACACCTTTAGGTGAGAAGGAGATGTGACAAAAAGTCTCTGCCTGGCCAAACCGTAGCCAGGCACCTGAAGCCCCTCCCAGGCCCGGTCGTGCGTTTCCTTATAGGATTAGATTTCAGCAAAGTACCGGCTAAGTCAGTTTGGCGAGAAGCCACCGTTCTTGATATCATGTTCCTCGTCGTCCACCACCCCTGGTTGATGTTTAACCCCCTTGGCTGGCTTTAACAAGCCAGGTTGGTTTAGCCAGGACCCGCTTCACCTCTGATGTTTCCTTTTAGTGCTTTGCCATCTATACACCCGCTGCCTGCCCCCGTGGCTATACATTCCCACTTGCCCTTGCTGTGTTCATATTGGAAGCTGAGCCCAGCCTCTCCTGCACTGTGAACCGCCATTGCAGTGGTCCCTGTACTTCACACGATAAGCCTGGATAATGTCTTCGTTATCTTTTTGGTGATGCTTTCACAAGTACGAGGTTCGTGCAAAAGTAATAACTGCAATTACCAACCTAGCATCACTGAATAGTTTTTTCTTTAACAAAGGTTTTGCTCCCGGACGAATGAACGAGGGCTGGCTGCTTGTTCTTGGGGTTCAATAATGAGGTGCAGACAGATTGGGGAGAAGGGAATTTATTTCTCCAATGGGTTACAGGGAGAAGGTCAGATTAACTCACCAGGTCAACTCAAAGTGACAAGTTTTTTCCAGGGTTTCTATGCATTTTAAGCTCTATGCCCACGTGTAGGATTGCACCTACGAGCGGGAGTATTTCATTCAGTTCCTGTCTAATCTTTAACTAGGGTCTGGGGTCTGCAAAGTTTTCTCTAGACGCTTGGAAAGTTTCTTAATCTTCAGTGAGCCCTGGTATGAGGTGTATGTGTAAGAATGCTTTTATTGTTTGATCCGATTTTAGGGTCTGAGGAAACTCATGCGGGGCCTTCATAGGTTTGTTTTGGCATTTTGGCCCTCCTTCCCCAGCGCCACTTTCTCCAGTTCTTTAATGTTTAACTTGTGCATTCATCAGAATTATAATAAAGCGTTAGTGGAAAAACTGGTTGCTCTGGCTGCTAATGGAAGCCTGGCCTGCCACAGTTTGACTCAAAGGGAACCTAACTCTCAAGAAGCCATAATCCCAGCACTTTGGGAGGCCAAAGTGGAGGATTGCTTGTGCCCAGGTGTTGGAGACCAGCCTGGGCGACATAGGAGACCCCATCTCTATACATAAAAGAAAAATTAGTCGGGCATGGTGGCTTGCGTCTCTTGCCTCAGCTACTCCGGAGGTTAAGGCTGGAGGATCGCTTAAGCCTGAGAGTTGGAGGCTGCAGTGAGCTGTGATTGTACCACAGCACCCCAGCCTGGGCAACAGAGCGGAACCCTGTCTCCAAAAACAAAACAAAACAAAATAAAAAACAAAAACAAAGAGCCATACAAGAAAGTTTTAAAGAATGTATTTTTTAAAAGCCCCAGTGAGGTTTTCTGCAGAAATCCTGGGTGCTTCTAAGCCAGCCAGAACCTCTACCTTTAAAGCATGTCTGCTCATGTCATAGGTCTTACAGGTATGGAGGAAAGTTGAGGCTTTTAAATTTAAAAAAATATAAAAAAGAAGATGAACACTTCTGAATCTTCTTTTTTTTCCTTTTGAGCATGTTCTCTGGGTGGGGAATGTGCTATGGTTTCTGAAAACAAAGAAGAAAACATGTCATTCTTCTGTTCCAGGTTCTCACGATGGTCTAGGGGAATGCGATTTTTTTTTTTTTTTAAATGGATAGCATGATAGTGGCATGGGGTGACGTGGAGGCCAAGGACAGAGGGTGAGGTATTCAGCCTGGAGATGACCTTTAACCTCAAGGCTTTCTTCCTTTTAAAATGTTTGCAGATTGTTTGTTTTTTGTTTTTGTTTTTGTGTTTTTTTGAGACAGAGTCTTGCTCTTGTCGCCCAGGCTGGAGTGGCATGATCTCGGCTCACTGCAACCTCCGCCTCCTGGTTCAAGTGATTCTCCTGCCTCTGCCTCCCAAGTAGCTGGGACTACAGGTGTGCACCACCACACCCAGCTAATTTTTGTATTTTTAGTAGAGACAGGGTTTCACCATGTTAGCCAGGCTGGTCTTGAACTCCTGGCCTCAAGTAATCCACCCGCTCTGGCCTCCCAAAGTGCTGGGATTACTGGTGTGAGACACTGTGCCCAGTCAAACATTTGCTTTTTTGACAATAATTTATTGGTTTTTTTTTTTTTTTTTTTTTTGAGGTAGAGTCTTGCTCTGTCGCCCAGGCTGGAGTGCAATGGTGCCATCTCAGCTTACTGCAACCTTCACCTCCCAGGTTCAAGCAATTCTCCCACTTCAGCCTTCTGAGTAGCTGGGATTATAGGCGCCCGCCACCATGCTCGGCTAATTTTTGTATTTTCAGTAGAGACGGGGTTTCACCATGTTGGCCACTGTGGAACTCCTGGCCTCAGGTGATCCGCCCACCTTGGTCTCCCAAAATGCTGGGATTACAGGCATAAGCCACCGTGCCTGGCCAATTGTATATTTCAAAATAACTAGAAGAGTATATTTAGAAATGTTCCCAACACAAATAAATGATAAATATTTGAGGTAACGGATAGCCCAGTTACCCAGATTTGATGACTACACATTGTATGCTTGTATCAAAAATATCACACCAATCCCATAGATCTGTGCAGTTCTGATATATTCATAAAAGTTTTAAAAATTGCCTGGCACAGTGGCTCAAACCTGTAATCCTAGCACTTTAGGAGGCCGAGTGTGAGGACTGCTTGAAGCCAGGAGTTTGAGACCAGCTAGGGCAGCATAGTGAGACCCCATCTCTACGAAAAATACAAAAATTAGCTGGGTGTGTTGGTGTGTGCTTGTGGTCCCAAGGGAGCTTGGGAGGCTGAGGTGGGAGGATTGCTTGAGCCCAGGAATTTGAGAACAGCCTGGGCAACATAGCAAAACCCAGTCTCTACACAAATTTTAGAAAATTAGCTGGAAGTGGTGACACATGCCTGTGGTCCCACCTAGTTGGGAGGCTGAGGTGGGAGGATTGCTTGAGCCCAGGTAGTTGAGACTGCAATGAGCTGTGATGGTGCCACTGCACTTTAGCCTGGGCAACAGAGCAAGACCCTGTCTCAAAACAAAACAAAAGAAACAAACAAACAACCCTCAGAACCAACTGTTCAGATAACAAAAAATGACTTTATGATTACATTAGGCCCGCCCAAATAATCCAGAACCACCTCCCCATATTAAGACACTTAATTTCATGAAATCTGAGAAG
Source organism: Pan troglodytes (assembly GCF_028858775.2). Taxonomy (NCBI): domain Eukaryota; kingdom Metazoa; phylum Chordata; class Mammalia; order Primates; family Hominidae; genus Pan; species Pan troglodytes. Next base: position 3,294,039 of record NC_072421.2, read on the forward strand.
TCTGTTTTGCCATGCAATGTGATATGGTTTGGCCGTGTCCCCATCCAAATCTATCTTGAATTCCTACGTGTTGTGGGAGGGACCCGGTGGGAGGTAATTGAATCATGGAGGCAGGTCTTTCTCATGCTGTTCTCGTGATAGTGAATAAGTCTCACGTCTTTCTCATGCTGTTCTCGTGATAGTGAATAAGTCTTTCATGATATGCTGATCTCGTGATAGTGGAAAAGTCTTTCATGATATGCTGTTCTCGTGATAGTGAATAAGTCTCACGAGATCTGATGATTTTGCGCAAGCTCTTTTCTCTTCGCCTGCCACCATCCTTGTAAGATATGACTTGCCCCCCCTTGCCTTCCACCATGATTGAGGCTTCCCCAGCCATGTGGAACTGTAAGTCCATTAAACTACTTTCTTTTGTATATTGCCCAGGCTTGGGTATGTCTTTATCAGCAGTGTGAAAATAGACTAATATACAAGGTGACATTATACAAGGTGGTTAAGGGTTGACTGGTGTTTCTTCCCCCACAATTCATATGTGGAAGATCTATCCCCTCTCCATCTGTGAATGTGACCTTATTTGGAAATGCGGTGTTTACAGATGTCATTCGTTTGGATGAGGTCATCCTGCAGGAGGATAGGCTGTAATCCCATGACTGGTGTCTTTAGGAAAAGAGGAAATTTGGACACAGACACACACACAGGAGAACACCATGAAACCATGGGGCAGAGACTGGAGTGATACAACCAAAAACCCAGGAGCACCTGGAGTTGCCAGGGTCTGGAAGAGGCAGGAAGGATCCTCCCCTATAGCCTCCTGAGGGAGTGCAGCCCTGAGACACCTTGATCTCAGCCTCCTGGACTCCAGGACTGGGTAAGGATAAGTATCTGTTGTTTAAGCCCCTGGTTTGTGGTAACTTGTTATAGCAGCCATAGAAAACTAATTCAGACATATTCATAGGCTCCAGGGATTCCGATGTCTGTATCTTGAACAGCATGAGGGATCATTATTAAGCCATTGGCAGGGCTCGGTTCTAATTGTGGCCATGGATTGCCTTGGCCATGGACGTGGCCATGGTCTGTTGGACACGTCCTTTTCTCTGGAACAGCCATGCCAACTCCATGTGATTAGATTAGGATGGGATTCTACGGTGGAGATCTCATTCCAACCATGGGTGGACATTTAATCCAGGAACGGCCAAGTCCTTCAGCCATAATGATTGGTACCAAGATGGGTGATATCGTTTGGCTGTGTCTCCACCCAAATCTCATCTTGAATTGTAGTTCCATAATGTCCTAAACATTAGAAACGGTAAATGTTAGCTAACATGGCAAAAGGGACTTTGCGGCTATAATGAGTTAAGAATCCTGAGATGAGATGATCCTGGATTATCCTGATGGGTTCTAAGTAATCACAAGAGTCCTTATAAGAGGGAGGTAGGAGTGTCAAAGTCAGAGAAGGAGATGTGAAGAGGGAAGCAGAGGTCAGAGAGAGAGAGAGACTGGAGGATACTGTGCTGCTGGCTTTGAAGATGGAGGAAGAAGCCATAAGCCAAGGAATACCACAGCCTCTAGAAGAGGGAAATCTCAAGGAAATGGATTTTCTTTTGGAACCTCCAGAAGGAACCAGCCTGCTGACACCTTGATTTTTCGACTTCTGATTACCAGAACTATAAGAAAAATTGTGTTATTTTAAGCAATTAAGTTTGTGACATTTTGTTACAGCAGCAATAGCAAACTCATACACTCCTTTAATGGTCTTTTAACCTCAGGTCCTCTCTCTCTCTCTTTCTTCTCCTCCTCTTTCCCTTCTCCTTCTTCTTTTTCTCTCAATCTCTCTCTCTCTCATTCTCTTTCTCCCCATCTGTTCTCTCCAGAAGGGCAGATGAACTTTTTATTTACATGGGGGCTCTTGAGTCCATAAGAGAGAAGTCAGAAGCTGCCAGGTCTCCTAAGTCTAGGGCAGGAAGGATAGTATCAGCATCACTTCTGCGGCATTCTGTTGGTCTATGCAAATCAGAGGCTCATCCTAGATCCAAGGGGAGGAAAAAGGCTCCAACTTGTAGCTGGGCTCATTTGGAAGGTAATGGGAGGACTTGGCAGCTGTAAGACATGTACCACATCTAGACTTCAACCTACAGAAAAGTCCAAAGATACACCAACAGCAGCCCAAGTTAGTCAACTGAAGCTGGCTCAAGGCTGCCCCCTTTAGGTGGAGACTAACCAGCTCCCTGACATCCTTCAGTTAACTGCACCTTCCTCCTTTTTGCTGCCTGGAATGTCTACATGCTGCCTGGAGCTATGGCAGCCATCTTGTGACCATGAGGCAAACCCTATGTGCAAGAGCAGGAAGCTGGAAAGAACCTGTCAGCCCTGGATTGCTTCCTCTGTGACCCCCATTACCTGGGAGAGAACACATCTTTCTCTTGTTTAAGGTGTTCTTATTCCCAGTCGCCCTCTCTCCCCTGTATAACCCTAAAAGCCCAGGAGTACACTTGTGACTGTGACTTAAGTTTTTCAGAATGGGGGAGTTTGGATTGTTTAGTCCTCTCTCCATGAATAGTGAATAGCAATGCCAGGTGAGTTCCTTCAAAGCTGGGGGGTGAAGGGGTGGAGGTGGAAAAGTAGGATTGCGGATGGGAAATAAAAACAAACAAATGACACCATCCAGGGAGATTTGTCACATTTTATTCAATATTTCTGCTGCACTGCCAGCCTAGGGATGCACTTGATTCCCAAGAAATGCAACTGTCCTATTCGCAGAGCCGTCCACAGGTACCTACCCCCTGGACTGCAGCAACTTTATTACCTTAACTAGCACAGAACAGAGGTTGATTTAAACTCCTTACACTCACTTCTCAGATCAATGAATGGGCAAAGAAACACCTCATGGCTCTGGGAAGGCATGTTGAGACCCGTTTTTGCAAGTCCTGAGGAATGGAAGAATATAGCTGCCAGGTATCCCAAGTCTAGGGCAGGGAGGGTAGTATCGGCATCACTTTCACTGCATTCTGTTGGTCAACGCAAGTCAGAGGCTCAGCCCAGATCCAAGGGCAGGGAAGAGGCTCCATCGTGTAGTTGGGCTCACTTGGAAGGTAATGGGAGGAGTTGGTGGCTGCTTTAAGACACATACCACATCTAGATTTCAACCTCCAGAAAAGTCCAAAGATGCACTCACAGGAGCCCGTTAGTCAACTGAAGCTGGTTCATGGCTCTCTTCTTCAGGTGGAGACTAACGAACTCCCTGACCTCCTTTGGTTAAGTGCTCCTTCCTTTTTCCTGCTGCCTGGAATGTCTATGTGCCATCTGGAGCTATGGCAGCCTTCTTGCAACCATGAGGCAAACTCTATGTGCAAGAGCAGGTAGCTAGAAAGAGCCTGCCAGCCCTGGGCTTATATCCTGCTTCCCAGGGAGCTTAAAGATAGCAAAACCCATTTTCAAGAGCCATTTTCATCAAATGCCAGGAAATTCTTAGGCTGGGATTGTTGGGATTGTTTGAATGGTTGAGCGTGAAAGACTTGTTATAATGGGCTTGTTGAATACGGTGAAAGATGAGATGGCTTTTAGCTGCCTCCACTCCCCGTGTCCCATGCTCCATAGATGTTTCTTTTTTTTTTTTTTTTAAATCATTTTTTGGTTATGCCAGGTGTCTCCTGTGTGTCCCTCCAGATCCCTCTCCAGCCCTAGAAACCTGAGCTCTATAAATGTTGCCTCTCTCCACTCATCTTCTCTTTGGCTTCAGGTTGAGTTCAGCCAACAGATGCCCCTGTAGGATTTGGACACAGGGAGCCAGGGGAGAGGGGCATCAGCTGCCTGGTTAGCAGGGCTGTGATGATTCTTCTACCTATGACTCTCAGTGCTGTGGACAGCCCGTTGCCTCTTCCTCTGGATCTTGGAAGCTTCCATGCTGAGGTCTGAAGGTGGCTCCCTGCCTCCCACTGATGTCCTTAGAATCCCATCCTCACCTAATACCTGGTATTGAAAACTGCCTTTCTTAGATGTCATTTAGGCTCTCGTTTCAATTCCCAGTATGCTTCCTGCAAAGACCTCGATAGATGGACTGAGGGGAATAGTGCAAGGTCCTCCCATCCCCAGTATTGGGATCTAGGGGCATGGGGTCCCAGCTGTGCAGTAGGTTAGGACTACACTTCCATCATCAAAGCCACAGAGGGAAGAGGTGAGGATGAAACACACTAGAATTGACTTAGAAAACACATTGGCCAAATCTTAGCTATTTGAGGAATGTAGGGAGAAAAGCTACCTTCTCTCTCTATGTCTGAAGGTTCCCATGGCTGTCTCTTTGCCCAAGGGGCAAACTTTCCATCAGGGCATCTTCTGTGCCTCTGAGGATCATTTGCCAATTATAGGCAATGGTAGTACGTGTTTCAGTGCAGAATGAGATAGAGTTGTTTAATTTGACAATAAAGCGATGCGTCAAAAACCTCAGTCAACACAGTAAGTGTTTTCTTGTTTTCCTGCTGACCAACCTAATTCTGGTTTCATACAGGGCAGCCAGGTGCCCACCTAAAAGACTGCACTTCTCAACTTCCAGTTGTTTCTATGGATAATGGTTGGAAGCAGAAATTGGGTTGGGGCTTCCAGATACTCCCCCCCTCACAGGGACTGCTTCAAGAGAAAGGGATGCCCTTTGGTTCTTTCTCCTTTCCACTGCCTGGAATGTGATGTCTGACACTGTGGCAGCCATACTGGCATAATGAGGCCAACTCTCTGCCATGCTAAGAGTGGCAGAGCTGGGAATTGAAAAGAGCCTGCTAGCCTTGGGTTGCTTCCCCTTGATCGGCTCATTACTTGGAAGAGAACACACCCTTCTCTTATTATTTTCTTTAAGGCATTTTTTTTTTTAAGGCAGGGTCTTACTCTGTCCCCCAGCCCGGAGTGCAGTAGTGCAATCTTAGCTCACTGCAGTTTTGACCTCCCAGGCTCAAATAATCCTCCCGCCTCAGCCTCCTAAGTAGCTGAGACTACAGCTGTGCACCACGACATCTAGCTAATTATTTGTTTTTTGTAGAGATGAGGTCTCACCGTGTTGCTCAGGCTGGGTAGGTGTCTAACTCCTAGGCTCAAGTGATCCTCCCACCTTAGCCTCCCAAAGTGCTGGGATTACAGGTGTGAGTCACCGTGCCTGGCTTTGTTTAAGGCATTCTTTTTCCCCAGCATCTGTTACCAGCAGCCTGAAGCCATTTCTATAACAATATCAGGAAGACACATGGACAGAGACCCTAATGTATGAAAAATGCATCAATTATTTGAGATTAATGAGTCCTCATAAACAGAGACTGAGAGGCTCTAACTTTCCTCCGCTATGTGAGAGTAGGAACAGACACTCCTCCCTGTCCTTTTGTAAGGCTGTTATGTCATCTAGGTGATGAAATTGCAACAATGCTTTAAGACGGAGGGGTGAAAACATCGGGCATTGGCACAATGACGAACCCTGAGATTTAGGAGAGGAAGAGGAGGCATCAGTGGGTGCCTACTGGGACAGTCTTATTTCACAAATCGGGAAAGGGAAACCCTACATGGGCGCAGTGGCTCGTGCCTGTAATCCCAGCACTTTGGGAGGCTGAGGCAGGTGGATGACTTGAGGTCAGGAGTGCGAGACCAGCCTGGGCAACATGGTGAAACCCTGTCTCTACTAAAACTACAAAAATTAGCTAGGCATGGTGGCAGGTGCCTGGTGCCTGTAATCCTGGGTACTCAGGAGGCTGAGGCAGGAAAATCGCTTGAACCCGGGAGGCAGAGGTTGCAGTGAGCAGAGATCGTGCCATTGCATTCCAGCCTGGGGGACAGAGCGACACTCTGTCTCAAAAAAAAAAAAAAAAGAAAGAAAGAAAGTGGGGACCAACTCTCAGTCCAGGGCATGTTCCTTGCAAAAAGGGAAGCTGAAGATAGAACCAAGCTTGGAGAATTTTGTTTCCAACGCAGTCAGGCTCTCCTGGATCCTCTCTCACAGTCCTGGCATTCAGGGGGTGCCATCCCCATCCTCGTGGCATGAACAGAACGGGAAATGTCCGCAGCACGGCTGCAGCCACGGCTTCCACAGGATGTTGCTCGTGGAAAACTGCTGGGGCACAGGACTCAGGGTCTGCCGATGCTCCGACACCGCGGCACCTACCCTTGCTATCACGGCGTGGTACAGGGGCTCGGAGTCGGGGGTCAGGGGCCGTGCCTCGGAGGGGTCCCTGGAGAGGTCAAAGAGCAAAGGGGGTCTGTGATGGGTCACGCCCTCCCCGGAGCATGGGCAGACGCCTCTGCCGTAGCAGGCCCCCGCTCCCTCGGGGTGGAACTGCGGGGTCGTGTAATGAACCTTCCAGACGCTTCCACCTGGATGCAGACAAGAAGGGAGTCAGGGTGGCAGAAATCCACGCAGGTGTGAACGCAGAACGCAGGTGTCGGCCCTGTGGAATCAGCGTGAACCTCCCTATTCAATGAAAAGGAGGAGGGACACGAGGCAGTCCACACAATCACAGCCTTCAGCTTGCAAAGTCAGAGCATGTGTGTGTGCGCGCGTGCGCCCATGTGTGTCCGTTTGTGTCTCTACATTGCATGCCCCAGGCAAAGGGACTCATTGCAGAGCGCTCACTGTGGCTGCTTTCAGAAATCAGAATCATACAGGTTCCTTAATTCTTCCCCTTTCCCCTGTGTTGAAACTGTTCAGCGTCGATCTACTACCTTTCTACACAGAAACAACCATGATATTTTAAACAGCATGATTGGGTACTTATCTATCTATCGCTACCTATTTATCTATCAATCCATCCATTTATCTTACCCATCGATCTATCTACCATTATCTATTTATCTATCAATCATCTATCTACCTACCTATCATCTATCTCTGTTTATCTATCTACCTATCATCTATCTATCTATCATCTATCTACCGTCTATCTAGCTACCTACATACCTATCATCATCTACCTATCTACCATCTATCATCTATTTATATATCAACTTATCTATCACCTGTCTATCACCTATCTATTATCTCTCTCCATCTATCTTTCTTTTTTCTAACAGCCCACCAGATATCTCTATCTACCTTTCATCCATCTATCTGTCCATCCATCTATTCATCCATCCATGAACTGATTCTACTTTTTATCTATCTATCTATCTATCTATCTATCTATCTATCTATCATCTATCTTATCTATCCATCATCTATCTTATATATCTATCATCTATCTTATCTATCCATCAATCATGTATCTTATCTATCATCTATCCTACATATCTATATATTTATCCATCCATCATGTATCTTAAATATCTATCCATCATCTATCCATTATCTATCATCTATCCATCCATCATCTATCTTATCTATCCATTATCTATCTTATCTATCCATCATCCATCTCATCTATGTATCTATCCATCATCTATCCATTATGTATCTATCATATCTCTCTCTCTCTCTCTCCCCCTCCATCATCTATCTATAATCTACTCATTGGTTTATCTATCTCTATTTCTATAGCTATCTGTCCATCCACCCATCCATCCATCCATCCATCCATCCATCCATCCATCCACATATCCACACATCCTATTGGCTGTTTCTCTGGACAACCCTGGCTGTGGGCAGCAGGTACTCACTGTCCTTCTGGTGCCAGCGTGCTGCGTGAAGATGCTGCCCACAGTAATGAAACAGGAACTCATGTGCCGAGCGTGCCTCAGCTCCCTGCAGCAAGGGTACCAGGCTGTGGCCATCAATCACCCTGATTTCATGAAGAGAACACAGAGCAGAGTCAGACCACGGGTTCCCAGGCAGCCTTTTGCACCTGGGAACACATCTCCCAGAATGCAAGGCTCCCCAGCAAATGGAGCAGAGATGAGCTGTCTCTCCAGTCGCTGTTCAGATTACAGGTTGCTGAGCAGGATACATGTGGTTATTTCAAGACACAGTGTCTCTAAGTGTTGGGGTCATTTGTTATGCAGCACTGCATAAGCAGAGTGCACACACACACACACACACACACACACACACCCCAACACACAGCACTGTCACCTTGGGGGTCAACACAAAGCCTTCAAATTCCAGCTGGACAGCCCACATTCCTAGGTTGGCTTTTCTTACTTTTTTTTTTATGAGGCAGAGTCTTGCTCTGTCACCCAGGCTGCAGTGCAGTGGCACAATCTCAGCTCATTGCAACCTCTGCCTCCTGGTCAAGTGATTCTCATGCCTCAGCCCCCTGAGTAGCTGGGACTACAGGCACAAGCCACCACACTCGGCCAATTTTTGTATTTTTTGTAGAGATGGGGTTTCACCACGTTGGCCAGGCTGGTCTCGAATTCCTGACCTAAGGGGATCCGCCCATCTAGCCTCCCAAAGTGCTAGGATTATCGGCATGAGCCATTGCATCCGACCTGTCCTTACTTTTTAATCATAACAGACCCCAAGACACATGGCCACATGGGTAAAGGAGATGGTGGTGCATGCCTGTAATCCCAGCTACTCGGGAGGCTGAGACAGGAGAATTGCTTGAACCCAGGAGGCGGAGGCTGCAGTGAGCCGAGATCATGCCATTGCACTCCAGCCTGGGCAAGAGTGTGAGACTCTGTCTCAAAAAAAAAAAAAAAAAAAAAAAAAGCTTATTTATGTAACCAAATACCACCTGTTCCCCAAAATCCTACTGAAATAAAAAAAAAAAACTAAAAACAATTAAAAAAAATCAGGGAACAGGCAGCCTTATCTCCACGTACCTGTCCTGGGGCACCTCGCCACCCACCAGCTGGACCACAGTAGGGAACACGTCCATCAGGCTCGTGGGCTCTCCAATCACTCGGCCGGCTGGGAGCACCCCGGGCCAGTGGAAGATCCCGGGCACGCGGATCCCACCTTCCCATCCTCCCATGCCCTTCCCACCTGTAAGTAAAAGACATCGTTAGGATTTTGCCGGAAACTGCCCAGTCTGTACACACATCTGGATGTATTTGTGCATAGGTATGTGAATATGCACAGCCACCCGTATGCACACATGCACACTGGGGCAGCCTCAGCTTCCCAAAAACAGCCACAGCAATATTTCCAGAATCATGCTACTCCCTGGCCTCTTGAATATCGGTGGGTCGCTGTGGCTGATTCAACTGTTCTAGTCAATCTATGCTACCTTTATTTAGAATAAAATAATGTATTAAAATATTCATTAAATTTAATAATTTAAAAATATTTGTTAACTATCAATAATTTTTAAAATATGTATTAATATTATGCATCAATATTAATTGATGCATTTAAAATATTAGTTAAAATAGTAATAAATTTATTAAATATTTAAAAATTAAGACTATAATAAAATAAATTTTAATTTTATCTGAATTATTTATTTATACCTCTGTATTCTACTAAAACGTAAACCCTTTAAAGGAAGGGGATGTGACTTTTTATCTGCCTGTCCTGCTCATCTAGGTAGAACTTGTACTACAGTAGGTGCTCAATGCATTCTTTTTGAAATGAGCAAACTCATTTTCAGTTCAACTTGTTCTGGGACCCTCAGTGGTGGGAGCTATTTGGTCGAATGCATATGTGTCCCCGATGTCCACAACTCACCTTTGTAAATTCCGTTCCATCCCCCTAACTGGCTGTGTCCATCTCTTGCCTCTAAATGTCCTCCATGGTCAGAGGTGAAATACGTGAATGTTGAGTTCTTTAAACCATTGTCTTCGATGGCATTAAGAACCTTACCTTTACAGAAAATGGAAAGTTTCAGGACCAAGAAAACAAAGCAGCATCCGCTAGTTCAATGCACTTCTTCCTTTCTGCAGGAGACACCTCTTGCCAGGAAGTCATAAGAAGAGACCACACTTACTCGGAGGCCGTGGTTACAATGTGATCCCAAAGTGTAAGACATAGCTAATCATTGTGATACCACAGGACTGTTTACAATGCAAACCAACAATAAAATTCGAAGCCCCCCAACCGACTGGTGGACTCTGCCTTCAGCCAAGGCCATTCCAAAGTTAACCTGAAAAACTAGGTCAGGCCGGGCCTGGCGGCTCACACCTGTAATCTCAGCACTTTGGGAGCCTGAGGTGGGTGGATCACCTGAGGCCAGGAGTTCAAGACCAGCTTGGCCATTATGGTGAAACCTCATCTCTACCAAAAACACAAAAATTAGGCAGGTGTGGGGGGTGCACGCCTGTAATCCCAGCTACTTGGGAGGCTGAGGCAGGAGAATCGCTTGAACCCAGGAGGCAGAGGTTGCAGTGAGGTGAGCTTACACTACTGCACTCCAGCGAGGGTGACAGAGTGAGACTGTTTCAAAAAAAAAACCCAAAAGAGGGCCAGGTGTGGTGGCTCACGCCTGTAATCCCAGCACTTTCGGAGGCTGAGGCGGGTGGATTACGAGGTCAGGAGATTGAGACCATCCTGGCTAACACCGTGAAGCCCCGTCTCTACTAAAAACACAAAAAATTAGCCAGGCATGGTGGCGGGAGACTGTAGTCCCAGCTACTTGGGAGGCTGAGGCAGGAGAATGGTGTGAACCCAGGAGGCGGAGCTTGCAGTGAGCCGAGATCGCACCACTGCACTCCAGCCTGGGCGACAGGGTGAGACTCCATCTCAGAAAAAAAAAAAAAAAGAAAAAAAAAACCAAAAGAAACAAAAAACAAAAACAAGGTCAGGCCATGATGGAAAGTAGTGGGGGCGGGGGGAGTGGTGGGCATGCGTCATGATACCCTCCTCCCTTTGGAATTCAGGCACAACTGACCAGCATTCACATTGAAACAGAGACCTATGACTGAGAGAAGGCCAGGCACAGTGGCTCATGCCTGTCATCCCAGCACTTTGGGAGGCCGAGGCAGGAAGATCCATTGAGCTCAGGAGTTCAAGACCAGCCTGGGCAACATGGTGAAACCCTGTCTCTACAAAAAATACAAAAATTAGCCAGGTATGGTGGCACATGCTTGTATGTAGTCCTAGCTACTTGGGAGGCCGAAGTGGGAGGATTGCCTGAGCCTGGGAGGTCAAGGCTGCAATGAGTCAAGATCACACCATGCACTCCAGCCTGGGCAACAGAGTGAGACCCTGTTTAAAAAAAAAAAAAAAGACTGATGGAACAGACTCTTTAAGTCTGATAAGAAACATTTACCATGTATTCTCTCTGAAGCCTGCTACCTGGAGGCTTCTTTGGCATCATGAAACCTTGGCCTCCACAACCCCTTATCATGACCCAGACATTCCCTTCTATTGATTCTCAGATAATAACTCAACCACCTGCCAATCAGAAAATCTGTAAATCCGCCTTTGACCTGGAAGCCCCGCTTTCAGTGGTCTTGCCTTTCTGCACTGAACCAAGGTACGTCTTACACATGCTGATTGATGCCGTATGTCTCCCTAAATGTATAAAGCTGAGCTGCATGCCGACCACCTTGAGTACATGTTCTCAGGACCTCCTGAGGGCTGTGTCACGGGCCACTTGTCACTCATATTTGGCTCAGAATAAATCTCTCCAAATATTTTACGGAGTTTGACTCTTTCGGTCGACCCCAAGATACCACCAATACAAAACACAGAATGAACACACAACGCCAAGAGGTTGCCAATGAGCACCCTTTTTTAAACATAGTGCCGTGTGTGTGTCACATAATAAAGACACTGGGGAGAGGGAAATGGTGAGACTCAGTGATGACAGAACCCTGTCTATGTAGGAGGAAGCAGGGCTGTAACTAGCATCTATGGGCATTGGCGTATGGAGGCTGATGGCTCAGCAGCACAGAGGACGCCCTGCAAACCAAGCAGTTGCTTTATCCCTGGAGGCCACGGGTGATTGAAAGCACTGAAAGTCAAAATGATATAAACCACAAGGTCATCTGTAGCGCTGAAAATGCAGACTTTGAAGCCTGCTGTAAACTGAAAAGTATCTGAGGCAGGTCTCAATCCATTTAGAAAGTTTATTTTGCCAAGGTTAAGAATGACACAGCCTCAGGAGGCCCTGATGACATGTGCCCACCGTGGCTGGGGCAAAGCTTGGTTTTGTATACTTTAGGGAGACCTGAGACATCCATCGCTACATGTAAGATGTACATTGGTTGAGCTGGAAAGGTGGAACAACTGGAAGTGGGGGAATTTAGACATATTCTCATTGGTAACTGATTGAAAGAGTTATCAATAGAAAGGAATGTCTGGGTTATGATAAGGAGTTGTGGAGACCAAGGTTTGATCATGCAGATGAAGCCTCTAGGTGGCAGGCTTCAGAGAAAATAGATTGTAAATGTTTCTTATCAGAGTTAAGGTCTGTGTGGATGTTCATGCTGGGGGGTGGGTAGAATGAGGCAAGCCCAACCCCCTCTTCCCGTTATGGCATGAACCAGTCTCTCAGGTTAAATTTTAGGGTGCCCTGGCAAAGGAGGGAATCCATTCAGATGGTTTACACTGTGAACCAATCCCGCCCTATCACTATGCTTGTCTCGGGAGATACGTTCAGATTCTGCAAGGATTTTAATATCTGCACTCTCTTAAGAATCTGCAGCCTCGCTGGTCCTCTCCAGGGTTTCTTCAAGGCCATAGAAGGAAGGTGACCTCTCTGCATTGTCCGAACTTTATTGCTTTAGTTTCTGTAACTTCTAATGAGGATGTTAAGTCATTGGCTGTGTAGAAGGTTGACAATATAGTTTGGATGTGTGTCCCCGCCCAAATCTCATGTGGAATTGTCATCCTCAGTGTTGGCGGTGGGGCCTGGGGGGAGGTGACTGAATGATGGGGACAGAGTTCTCATGAATGGTTGAGCACCATCCCCCGCTTGGTGCTGCAGAGGGAGTAGCTTCTCACGAGATCTGGTTGTTTAAAAGTGTGCGGCTCTTCCTCTCCTCTCTTGGTCCTTCTCCTGCCACAAGACGCCTGCTCCCCCTTCGCCTTCCACCATGAGCAAAAGCTCCCCGAGGTCTCCCCAGAAGCAGATGCTGCCATGCTTCCTGTGCAGCCTGCAGAACCGTGAGCCAATCCAACCTCTTTTCTTTATAAATTACCCAGTCTCAGGTATTTCTTTGCAAGAATGGACTAATACAGTTGATTTTGTGCAAAATTAGACTAAGTAATCGGAAATACTGAAGGACCAAATAAATGACATGAGAGAAGTTTTTCTCCCTATTCTTTGTCTTTTATTTCTTTTTTTTTTTGGAGACAGGGTCTTGCTATGTGGCCCAGGCTGGAGTTCAGTGGTGCAATAATTATAGCTCATTGCAGCCTCAACCTCCTGGGCTCAAATGATCTTCCCACCTCAGCCTCCGGAGTAGCTGGGACCACAGATGCACACCACCATGGCTAATTTTTTAAATTTTTTGTAGAGATGGGGGGGAGGGTCTCACTATGTTGCCCAGGCTGGTCTTGAACTCCTGGCCTCAAGCCATCTCCCTGCCTCAGCCTCCCAAAATGCTGGGATTAAAGGCATGAGCCACCTTGCCCCACCTGAAAATGCAGACTTTTAAGACTGTGAACTCTATCACGATGCTTGTCTCAGGAGACACATTCAGATTCTGCAAGAATTTTAATGTCTATGCTCTTTTAAGAATCTGCAGCCTCACTGGTCCTCTCCAGGGTTTCTTGAAGGCCATAGAAGGAAGACAGCGTCTCTGCATTGTCCTGAACATTAACTTTATTGCTTCACTTTCGGTAACTTCTGATGATGACATGAAGTCACTGGCTGTGTAGAAGGTTGATTTTGTGCAGAATTAGACCAAGTAATTGGGAATACTGAAGGAGCAAATAAATGATATGGGAGTGTGTTCTGCCCCCATTCTTTGTACTATTATTATTATTAAAGAGACAGGGTCTCACTCTGTTGCCCAGCCTGGAGTACAGTGGTGCAATCTCAGCCTACTGCAGCCTTGACTTCCCAGGCTCAAGCGATCCTCCTGCCTCAGCCTCCTGAGTACCTGGGACTACAGGCGTGTACCATTATGCCTGGCTAAGCATTTATTTTTTTAGAGACGGGGTCTCACTATGTTGTGCAAGCTGGTTTTGAATTCCTGACCTCAAGTGATCTGTCCATCTGGGCCTCCCAAAGTGCTAAGAGTAACTCTTATTCTTTTTCTTTTTTTTTGAGATGGAGTCTTGATCTTTCACCCAGGCTGGAGTGCAGTGGTGCGATCTCAACTCACTGCAACCTCTGCCTCCCGTGTTAAAGCGATTCTTGTACCTTAACCTCCCGAGTAGCTGGGACTACAGGTGTGCACCACCACACCGGGTTAATTTTTGTATTTTTAGTAGAGACAGGGTTTCACCATGTTGCCCAGGCTGGTCTCAAACTCCTAACCTCAGGTGATCCGCCCGCCTTGGCCTCCCAAAGTGCTGGGATTACAGGCGTGAGCCACCGCCCTTATTCTTTATTGCAACTTGGTTCATATTCAGATGGCCAGTCTGTTACGCCCTATGTTCAAACCTGAGGCCGAGGGTGGAGTGAGGCTCCGTGGTACCTTGACTTACCTATGAGCCAGTCCATCTCCTCCACATTATCACCGTATAAGCCATGCTGACTTTTCCCCAGGAATGCACTCGTGGTCACAAGGGGAATGTGCACATGCAGCAAAGAAAGGAAGAGGAGAAATGGCCCATGCTTGTGTCTGAAAGAAGAAAACTTCCTTGAGAATACACAGAATATACAGTACATCAAAGGGACCCCTGCACCCATATGTTCACTCCAGCACTATTCACAAGAGCCAAGGCAGGGGATCACCTTCTGAGTCCATCAGTGGGTGAACACAGAAAGAATAAATGGTGGGCCAGGCGTGGTGGCTCATGCTTGTAATCCCAACACTTTGGGAGGCTGAGGCGGGAGGATCACTTGAGGCCAGGAGTTCAAGACCAGCCTGGGCAACACGGTGAAATGCCATCTCTACCAAAAATAGAAAAATTAGCTGGGCGTGGTGGCTTGAGTCTGTGGTCCCAGCTACTTGGGAGGCTGAGGTGGGAGGACGGCTTGAGCCCGGGAGGTGGAGCTTGCAGTCAGCCATGATCATACCACTGCGCTCCAGCATGGGTGACAGAGCCAGACCCTGTCTCAAAAAAAAAAAAAAAAAAAAAAAAAGAATATATTGTATATGTCCACAATGGAATACTATTCAGCCATAAAAAAGAATGGAGGCTGGGCACAGTGGCTCAAGCCTGTAATCCCAGCACTTTGGGAGGCTGAGCCTGGCAGCTCAGTTGAGGTCAGGATTTCAAGACCAGCCTGGCCAACATGGTGAAATGGTGAAACCCCATCTCTACTAAAAATAAAAAAATTAACAGGGTGTGGTGGCAGGTGCCTATAATCTCAGCCACTCAAGAGGCTGAGGCACGAGAATTGCCTGAGCCTTGGAGACAGAGGTTGCAGTGAGCCATGATCACACCACTGCTCTCCAGCATGGGTGACAGAGCCAACCCTGTCTCAGAAAAAAAGGTTATATCTGGTATATGTACGTGATGGAATACTATTCAGCCATCAAAAAGAATGAAATCCTGTCATTTGCAGCAATACAGATGAAACAGGAGGTCACTATGTTAACTAAAATAAGCTAGGCACAGAATGACCAATACTGCATGTTGTCACTCATATGTGAGAGCTAAAAAAAAATCGATCACATGAAGATAGAGAATAGAATGATAGAGACCAGAGGCTGGGAAGGGTGAAGGACAAAGAGAGGTGGTTTAAAGAGTACAAACATACAGTAAGCTTAAAGGAATACATTCAATGTCTGGTAGCAGAGTAGGGTGACCAAAGCTAGCAAAATGTATTGTACTCAGGAGATGGACACTGTAAGTATGCTGTTTGATCGTTATTCAGTGTATACATGTAACAAAATTTCACACATACCCCATACATTTGTACAAATTAAAAAGTAAGGGCCAGGCACGGTGGCTCACGCTTATAATCCCAGCACTTTGGAAGGCAGAGGTGGGAGGAGGGCTTGAGCCCAGGAATTCAAGACCAGCTTGGGCCATATAGTGAGACATTGTCTCAAAAAAAAAAAAAAAAAAAAATGAGACATTAGAAAAAGGCCAGGCACAGTGGCTCACTTCTGTAATCTTAGCCCTTTGGGAGGCCAAGATGGGAGGATTGTTTGAGCCCAGGAGTTTGAGACCAGCCTGGGCAACATAGTGAGACCCCATCTCTACAAAGAATGCAAAAAAAAAGTTTAAAAAACTGTCAATAAAAATGTACAGAATCCAATGGCGTGTATGTCAATGCTATTCAAGCCATCACATGACATCCACTTCGAGACTCTCATATGGGAAACCCAGCCACATGAAAAGGTTGGCTTCTGCAAAGCCGTCTCCTCTGAGGGTTGGTGTCTGAGATCCCAAAGATTATAAGGGGACTCTCAGATGCTCTGAGCAGTTACCGTCTCTTTTTTTAAATTAAACTTTATTTTTATTTTTTTAGCGACAGAGTCTCACTCTGTCACCCAGGCTGAAGTACAGTGGTGTGATCATTGCTTACTGCAGCCTCGACATCCGAGGCTGAAGCGAACCTCCCACCTTAGCCTCCTGAGTAGCTGGCATTGCAGGCACACACCACTATGCCCGGCTAATGATTTTATTTATTGTAGAACCTGTCTTCCTATGTTGCCCAGGCTAGTCTAAAGCACCTGGGCTAAAAGATACTCCCATCTTGGCCTCCCGAAGTGCTAGGATGACAGGCATGAGCCATCGCGTCCGGCCCCATCTCCTCTTTAAGATGCGATGGTTGCTTACCTTTCAATATAGGAAACAGCTTCCTTTAGCATAAGACTCGCTGTTTTCTCCGGCACCATGGGTTGCTCCGTGACGTCATGGTTTCTCATCAGGATACAGTTCCAGCGTCGCACAAACCCGAAGGAGGAGTACCAAGAGATGAAAAACAGGCAGCCCACGCCGGCCATGCCGGTGACTGCTCTCGCGGAGACAGAGATGAAACCGCAGGTCTGGCCGGCAGCCAGGGTGAGAATCCCCAGCGCCAGGAACTGGGTGTAACCCCAGAGCTGCGCCCTCAGGGCGGCGTCCACTTCGGGGGGCCTGCCTGGGTCACAGTCGTTTGTGAGCGTGAAGGGCATGCCGTAGAAATAGTCAAATCCGTGGTTCCGGGGGTGGTGGCAGTGATCCCCGCGGGATGCACAATTCACACCCTGGTGCCATTTTCCTAAAAGAAACGCAAATGTTCAACAGAGACCCGCTTTGAAGCAGCCCTGTCTGCTGCAAAGAACCTCGGAATCGTTCCGCGTCGGCAGGAAAAGAAAAGTCTGCAAAGAACAAAACTGGAAATGGAAAGGCAATGAATGGATTGGATACCTGTGTTTAAATGAACGCATTCTGATCCGTGAAGACTAAAGAATGTATCCATGTCAGAACCCTTGGCAAGTGATTAAAGGTTTAAGACTTTCGGCCAGGCGCAGTGGCTCACGCCTGTAATCCCAGCACTTTGGGAGGCCGAGGCGGGCGGATCACGAGGTCAGGAAATCGAGACCATCCTGGCTAACACGGTGAAACCCCGTCTCTACTAAAAAAATACAATACAGGTGGCGGGCGCCTGTAGTCCCAGCTACTCGGGAGGCTGAGGCAGGAGAATGGCGTGAACCCGGGAGGCGGAGGTTGCAGTGAGCCGAGATCGTGCCACTGCACTCCAGCCTGGGCGACAGAGCGAGACTCCATCTCAAAAAATAAAAATGAAAATAAAAGTAAAAATTAAAAAAAGAGAGAGAGAAAGAGAAAGAAAGAATAAATCCACCCTCAGAGTAGGAGATACACAGACTTCTACAGTATAAAGCACTGACCCTGTAATCCCAGCACTTTTGGAGGCCAAGGTAGGTGGATCACTTGAGGTCAGGAGTTCGAGACCAGCCTGGCCAACATGCTGAAACCGTGGCTCTACTAAAAATGCAAAAAAAATTAGCCAAGCATGGTGGCACATGTCTGTGGTCCCAGCTACTCAGGAGGCTGAAGCAGGAGAATCGCTTGAACCCAGGAGGTGGAGGCTGCAGTGAGTTGCAATCGTGCCACTGCACTCCAGTGTAGGGGACAGAGCAAGACCCCATCTCAAAAAAATAAAAATAAATAATAAATAAAAGAAGAAAAAACTTAAAAAAAATTCAAAATAAAAATAAAGTGGCAGGCAACTTGAAAAGGAGGAACAATGGTTGTCCTCCTTAAGAAAACCACAGCTTTGGACAAGTTGGGGTGTTGCAGCTCCTGTGAATGGGACAGTGGCTTTGAGTGTGAGAAAAGCACAGAGAGGAAATGGGGACCCTGCACAGAGATCCCACCACCAGGTCGGGGCAGGTGGCCTCACCACTGCGCTCCCACGTTCTCATGTGTGTGACGGGGACAGCACCTCTAAACCCACAGGCTGGGTAAGGAATGAAGGAGGTAACCAGCAGACTGCCTGGTGCTTGGCGGCATAAACCAACATCTCCCTCCTTTCCTCTCCATGCAGAAAGGAGTTTAAGGGGCAGGCCTGAGCTAGTGCCCCTTACAAAGGCTGGCTTGTAAGA